>NW_006199613.1:897574-917391 GCF_000334495.1 Tupaia belangeri chinensis
CCCCCCCCACCCAAGGGACGTGGTCATGTCACCATCCCGTCTCCATTTTTCCATCCTTAGAATAAGCGTAAGCAATCCGAGGCTGGAAAATGCACATCCAGGCTTTCTTGGCACAAGCTGTGTACCCAGGCGGTGCGGTACTGGGCGGATGGCACGACTGGCTCCAGGCCTGCAGCCCCACACAGAGCAGTGGACACGCGCAAACATTTCTGCCCTTCTCCATGTGGCAGACGGCCTGGCCTTCTGGCCCCTGGGATCCTGTACTAGTTCTTGTTACAGCAAGAAAAATACTAGCGGTTTCTCATATGGGCCAGGCTTTGTGCAAGGTCTCAACAGCTCGGGCCTTGGGCCATGTCTTCCTGGGTCTGGTCTGACCCTGAGCGTCAGGGCCCATCCCTGCCTTGATCTTCCCAGGCCAGGGTAGTAGGCCGACCTGAAAGCCCTCCATGCCACAGGAGCACATGCTTGCTCCCTGGAAGGAAAACCAAGGTCAGGGCGGAACGGCTTTAAAGTGGCATGTTCCTCAGAGGTTCAGGAATAAACTTTCTTGGTTGTGTTGAAATTTAGAAATAAAACAGGTTCAGGGGGAACCAAATGTTCCCATAGCTTGTGGACGCATAGAAAGGCCAAGATGGTTATCTCTCAGGAAATAGGCCTGCTTGTCGCTGGCACAGAGACCAGCCGGAGTCGAGGACCCAGAGTCTCACCATCCTGCCCTGCCGGGCTGAAGGCAGGCCGCCCGGGGAGAAAAATCCGTGGAGACCTCTCAAAGGCCACTGGCTTTGATTTGAATTTCCTTACGATAAAAGATGTTGGATTTTTTTCATATGCCTTTTGCCCGTCCTCTGTCTTCTTTGGAGAATTGTCTGTCCGACTCATGTGCCCATTTTTCAATTGGATTTTTGTGGGTAATGTATGCGAGTCTCTATAGTTTCAGTCCCTTATTCTGAGGCATAGTTCGCGAATACATTCTCCCAATCTGACTGTTACTGCTTCACTTTAATGATAGTTTCTTTGGTGTAGAAGCTGTTTAACCTGGTGTAGTTCCACGCGTCTGTTTTGGGGATTATGGCCTGTACTTTGGGGGTCTTACTTAAGAAGTCTTTGCCTCTCCAATGTCTCCCAGAGTCTCCCCAGTAATTTCATAGTGTGACATATCAAGTGTCGGCACTGTGCGGCGGAAACGGAGAGTGGAAGGCATGAGCGGAAGGAGCACGGCCGCGTGTCCTCGGGACAGTGCAGGAGGCGCAGGGAGTCAGGGGAAAGCATTTAAAAGAAGTTAGGTGAAAGTTAGCCTGGTGGTGTGTGGTCACAGCTTTGACTGGGCTAACACGAACCTGTTCACGCCCAAACGACAACCATCTTGTGTGCTGCACAGCTGTCCGCTGACTAAATGTAAGTAAAAATATATTTTAAAAGCTATTGTGGGGCAGCAGTTGAGGTAATGGCTATGTCGCTGGACTCCCATATAGTTGACCGCGGTTCAAGTCTTGGACTTGGTGGCTTAAACTCAGACGGGGCGCGTGTGCGTGCAGGCCCAAGATCCCTAGAGGAGAATGGAGAAGGGATTGCGGTGTGGCCATTCCCCCTGGGGGGTGATTTCTTGCTTTCTGTCTCTCTGTCTCTGTCTTTCTGGTGAGCGCACGCACCCTATAGCAAAAACCTCTCTCTCAAAAAAGAAAAAATAATGCTATGTAACTGAGAGGCACAGACGGGATTCACCAGGGTTAGACCATCCTCACAAGAAAGGCTTAAAGGAATTCTACATATAGAAGCAAGGCAATGATAAAAACTGAGTTAAAAACCAAAAACCGCAAAACTCACCAGTAGATTAGATACACAAATAAGACACAGAAAGGAAGAAAACCATATTACCACAAAGTCTCACCATCCCACAGACAGAGGGAATAAGAGAGGAAGCAAAGAAGGAAAGAGGGAGGTGGGGCGCCGCAGGACTGGACGGTAACTAGATGAAAAAAAACTCGCTCCCTAACGGCCTCAGTGTAAGTGGGTTGAATACCCTGTTTAAAAGGCATAGACTGACTGGAAGAATTTTCCAAATTAAAAAACAACTATTTGCTGCCTACAAGAAACTGACCTCACCTGTGAAGACACCCCCAGGCTGAAGGTGAAGGTATGAAACGAAGATTCGTGAGAATAGAAACCGAAGTGAGCAGGACTCTCCAGGACAGACTGCATGTTAAGCCATGAAATAAATCTCAACAAGTTTGAAAACAGAGAGCACAGCAAGTATCTTCTCCCTTTACAATGGAGTAAGACTAAAACTCATTAATAAGAGTAACATTGTACATTACACCATAAAAATTACTTGAGTATCTCAATTGATGTAGAAAATTAATCAATCCAGTTAAAAGATGTGGGCAAACGAGCCAAACAGACATCTCCCCAAGAAAGACATGCAAACAGCCAAAAAGCTGATTTAAAAAACGCTCAACATCCCTCATCCCAAGGGAGATGCAAATTAAAGCCACAGTGAGATACCACTTAACTCTAGTCAGAATGGCTAGGATTAAAAAAATAAAGAATATTAAGTGCTGATGAGACTGTAGTGAAAAGGGAACTCTCCTACATTGCTTGTGGGAAGGCAACTTAGTACAGCCACTGTGAAGAACAGCATGGAAGTTCCTCAAAAACCTGTAAATAGAGCCACCATACAGTCCAGTAGTTCTACTCCTGGGTATCTACTCAAGGGATAGGAATATACCCAGTCAGGGAAATGCTTGCACATCTGTGTTTATGACCGCATTGTTGACAATTGCTAAGACATGGAATCATCCCGATTGCCCAAGAACAGATAAAGGTATTGAATATGTGTGGCACATACACTCTCTGGAATACTACTCTGCCATTAAAAAAAATGAGACCCTGGCATCTGATAGAAAAGGAATGAATATTGACGATGTAATGCTGAGTGAAGGAAGCCAGACTATGAAAGAGCACTGTATGTCCCCACTTAGTATATGCTGAGTACCTTCACTCTATGGCAGGAAGGTCGGAAGGTGTAAAAGCATTGAGAGCAACCGTGGACACCAGAAACTGTGGGAGGGGGGTGGACGACGGGGGTGGGAGGGGGGATCAAGGAGGGAAAAGGCAAAACATTCAATGGACACGAAAATGGAAAATTATCTGTTGATGATAATGTTTATGATAATATCTTTGACTAGACTAATATGCAGTGTATTCATGCTGTGAAAATTCATTTTGTATGCTGTAAAGATACACAATAACTAAATGTAAAAAAAAATGAGATAACAAAATTAAAAAGGCACCTAGTAAAAACACTGATGACCACAAAGAAAGAAAAAAGTAAAAACATTTGATAAAATTGAATATCTCTCCATGATGCGAACTCCCAACAAAGCAGGTGAAGAAGGCGTGTCCTCCGAAGGCTGTGTGACAAACACACAGCTGCCATTATGCCACACAGGAAATGCTGAAAGCCTTTTTTCTAAAAGTGAAATCAGATAAGGATGCCCATTTTACCACTCTCATTCAAAATAGTACTAGCAGTTCCAGCCAGAGCAATTAGGCAAGAAATAAAGGGCATCCAAACTGGGAAAGAGGAAGTCAAACTGCCCCGTTGGCAAATGACATGGCCTAACACACATGCACACACACACCCCTAAAGAGTGCACCAAAAATGCCTTGAACTGTTAGGCACAGTCAGTGAGGTTGCAGGATATTTAAAAAGAAAAAAAATACAAAATTCAGTATTATTTTTTACATCAATAATAAACTGACTGAAAAAGAACATTTTAAAAATCAATGCCATTTAGAATAGCTGTAAAGAAGATAAAAATGCCTAGGAATCAATGTAACTAAAAGGTGAAAGATTGCTACAAAAACAACAATAGCGAAACTCTAAAGTCTGAGTAAGAAAATTGAAGAAGACATCAAAGAAGTGGAAAGTCACCCCAAGTCCCTGAATTAGAAGGCTTACTATTGGACGATGTCCACGCTACTGAAAGTTATTTACAGACCCCATCAACATTTATCCAAATTCCAATAGCATTCTTTAAAGAACTAGAAAAAACTAAACAAACTAGTAAAATTGAGAAAATATCATCTAAACCACAAACGACTCCAAAGAACCATAGCAACCCTAAGTAAAGAGAGTGAGGCTGGAGAAAACAGCAGACTTCGAAATGTACCGCAAAACTATAGTGATGGGGACATCATGACATTTTAAAAAGATACGTAGACCAACGGGATAGATTGGAGAGCCTGGAATAAATCTATTTTTATACGGCCGGCTCACAGTGCACAAAAATGCCAAGAACAGTCACCGGGGGAAGAGGGTCTGTATATATTAAGAGAGTTTCTTCATCAAATTGTGTGGAAACTGGCCATCCACACCAGAAGAATAAAACTAGGTACTTATCTCTCAACATATAGAAAATTAACTCAAAGTAGATTAGAGGCCTAAATATAAGACTCCAAATTCTGAAGTTACTAGAAGAAAACATAGGGGAAACACTTCAGAACATTAATATGAGCAAAGAGTTTTTTGCAAGACCTTGAAAGCACAGGCAACAGAAATAGACCAATGGGATTACATCAAACTGAAAAGCATCTGCAAAGAGGGCAGTCGACAGGCTGAAGAGACAACTTACAGAACAGGGGGAATATTTGCAAGCTGTAGATTCACCCAAGTACTAACCAGGACATGCAAAGAATATAAACAATGCAGCAGCAAAAAAGAAAAACAGGGGAAAAGTCCCAATAATTTGATTAAAAAAATGACAATTATCTGAATAAACATTTCTCTAAAAAACATGCAAAATACCCAATAAACATAAGAAAATGCTCAAAATCACTAATCATTAAGGGAAAAGCATAATGATCAATCATCTCACCTCAGCTGAAATGCTATATAAAACAGACAAGAAAGAAAAATGAACAGAAGTTGGCAGGGCATTCTTAGATGTCAGTAGGAATCGTAAGTTCCCAGAACCACCAGGAAAGCAGTACGGAGATTTCTCTAAGCGGCCACAGGGTGCGAAGCCCTGCCCGTCGGTGTGTGGCGGGGATGTCTGCGTCCTGTCCACAGCAATCAGGATGTGGAACCGGCCTGGTGGCCCTCAGAGACAAACGTGCTTTTTAAAGTTGGCTTATATGTAAGGGGTCTTCAGGAAAATGCACGGAAAATGTGTATTGTGAGAACATTATGCATGGGTTTTTTAGTTCTTGTTTGTTGGTACCAAAATAAACTTGCACTTTAATTCCATTTTCTGTAACGTTTTGAAGTCCCCTTGTATGCAATGTAGTACTAGTCAGCCTTAACAAGGAAGAAAGAAGAACGAGAAATTCCTCATCTGCAGCGCCAGGACAGAGCTGGAGCAGGTCACGCTGGGTGAGATAGGCCGGCACAGAGGGCAGAGGCCGCAGCCTGCTCAGTGGGGCCTGAGAGGTTCAACTGACAGAAGCGAGGAGGATGGCCACCACCAAGCACTGGGGGTGCGGGACGGGAGGGGCATGAAGAGATATTGGGAAAAAAGAAAGAAAGAGAAATAAAAACCACTCTAGTAATAATCACAATACCAGTCAGAAAAATAATTATTATTTTTACCCCGAAATTCCACATTCAGAAATACTTCATAAGAAACAATTAGGAACTAAAAGTTATAAAAGTGGTTATAAGGTTTACTTAGAATTAAAAATAATATTATAAAATCTACTTTTTCAGTAATAGATGGTTAATAAAATATCAAAAATGTTTCTTTAAAGGGATGAGAACATGGGTGATTTTACTTACATATTTCTTCTTTTTGCATTTTAGAAATGCTTTATAGTAAACACAAATTACTTTAAAGGAAGAAAATTTTCTCATTTTAAAGTTTTTTTAGTCCCAATAGAAAGAAAAAAGATTCAGGTTGACTGTGAAGAAACCTGCCCAGGTAGGACCAATTTCCAGTCCCAGGACACAGTGGCTAGCTAGGTGGAGAAAAGCCTTTGATGGCCCGGCCCACGTCCTCAGGAAAGAACTAAGAAAATGCTTCAACAGACACGAGAAAAGGGTTGCATGATCTTTTCGGTCCTTTCCAATCAAGGATAAATTTTCTTCCTCCTGAAGAACTCCTTTTCATATGTATCATACTGTAGTTCTTCTAGTGCCTAATCCTGTGTGTTTTTGTTTGCCTTAAAAGCATTTATTTGGCCTTAATGTTGGAAGAACATGTTTACTGGGCATATTTATTTATTTATTTATTTATTTATTTGGAGAGGTTTTTGTTACAGGGCGTGTGCGCTCAACAGAAAGACAGAGAGAGACAGAGAGACAGAAAGCGAGAAATCACCCCCCAGGGGGGATGGCCACGCCACAATCCCTTCTTCTCCATTCTTCTCAGGATCTTGCGCACACACGCACACGCGCCCGGCGTGAGTTTAAGCCACCGGGTCCGGGACGTGAACTGTGGTCAACTACATGGGAGTCCAGCGACATAGCCGTTAGGCCAACTGCTGATCCCAGGGCATAGACTTTCCAGGTGGACATTTCCCCTGCACGTTCGTGGGAGTTATGCCTTCTCTCCCTGGCTTTTATTGTCTCAAGAAGAGTCACACTGCTGTCCTTCTTTTCCTCTCCACCAGTTTTAAAGATGATCTTTGTCTCTGTTTTTCAGCAGATTTGCAATAAAAGGCTAGATGTTTCCTGATTCTTCTTTCTCAGAATGTTCAGGAATTCCTGAACCTGTGAAAGTCATCCATTTGGAAACTTCTACTCCTTCATTTTAAATTCTTTCTAATCCCTTCAACATCACAGGGTGTTTCCTGCCGGCCTGTCTCTGACGTCATTAGTTCCGTTTTCTGTAGCTCAACTCCTGTCAGGTCAGTCTATCGAGTTTTTAATTTTAGTTATTTAAGTTTTTGTTTAGAATTTTACTTTTGTTGTTGCTTTTAGACTTCTACTTTCTGATAAAGTTTTGTCTTTTCCTGTGCTTTCTTACATTTGTCCTGTCTTTTTCTCAAACACGTTAACCCTGCCTGCTTTGGAACTCTGATCTAACGGAGCGCTGTCCCCAGGCCACGTCCCGTCCTCCCGTTCGGTCCCAATCAGCTCGTCTGAATCGCGTGTGGAAAGGTGACCCAGCCCAGTGGCTACCGTCCTCTTCCGTGTCCCCCCTGCCTCTGCCGCCAGGTGAGACTGGGGCCCTCACCGTCCTGCGGGGAAGCAGCCGGATTCAGAGCGAATCGAGGGGCGGGCGCCACCTTCGTTTTGCTCCCTGCTGCGGAACGTGGATGAGCCCCGGGTGTTTGTGGCCGGCTCGCGTGGTCTGGGCCGAGTTCGAGTCCTAACCCTGCGGCACTGTGGGACTGAGACTCTCTTCCACTTCTCAGAGTCTAATTTTATTCATCTTCTGCCCCAAGCGACGGCAGAAGCTGGCGAACGCCGAACGTGGGGCTGTGGTGGGGACGGGATGAGTTACCTAGTCCTGCTGCTCTCCCAGGTCCCCATGGGTTTCTGTGCCTTCCCTCCGCGGCTTCCCGCCGGGGCATTTGTCCCAGATCCGTTGAAAAATGCCCTAAGATTTTTTTAAAAATCACCAAAACTGGCAACTCACCTTTCTGCGCGGTTCCCTCCTCCTTGGGAGTCCCGTCCCTTCAAGTCCTCGATTTCCTAGCAGCTCAGCGCTGGCCTTCGGAGTTCTCTGGTCAGAGTGAGAGCCGCTGTTGCGCTTGGAGTGGAAGCCTGCAGTGTGAGTCCACATCTGAAGACCATGTTGATCTCACTGGGCCCCAGTTTCGATTCTCATGAAGGGTAAGGGTGGGAAACGTAGCCGACGTGTCTGACCTTCACGTAATGAAAAGCTCTAGAAGACTGGACAGCCCACGGACGAGGTGACTGGTATGTGGCCGTGGCTTTGGGGCAGAAGTGCTGGAAGGGAACTGAGGGGAGGCAGCTCAGGGGCAGCGGTAGTCTCCCTGTTCTCGTTCCTGCGTGAGAAACCCCAGCCTTTTGGTCCCTGCTCCCCGCCCGCCCTAGGTGCCTGCTTGGGAAAGGGGACTAGACCGCAGGACGAGAAAGCGCAGCCCCCACAGGGCAGGCCTCCAGGAGGCACCCTCCGCCACTAGGAAGTAAGGGAGACCAGCCCCTAGGGGAGAGAACCCCAGGGAGGTGGGCGGTCAGGGGAGTAGTCTCCAAGGGGAGAAACCCGTCCGGGCCGATGGCTGGTGACAGGGGGCGGCCACTCCTAGGTGGGGTCTTTCATTTCCCTGTGCATCCTGGTGACCTGTCACTGTCGCTACTCCCCAGAAAGCCGCATCCTCAGAACATTCCCATTAGCGGCTGGGGCTGTTTGCAAGGCGTGGATGTGAGAATGACCAGCACCCACCCACGCGTCGCCACACACGTGGGGCTTGGCTGTCTCGGGTCGCCGCCTTTGCAGCTCAGATTCGCTCAGGACCTCTGTTCTCTGCCACTCGGGTCACCTGCGGCCTCGAAGGCTCAGGGCGGACCGGCCGGCTAGCTCTGCTCATGCCCCCGGCCAGTCGCAGAGGGTTCCCAGCGAGCGTGTCCGCACCCGCGCTGTCAGCTCCAGTGCTCTGCCCAGGGGACGCCGTGATGAGCGGACGTGGTCTGAACTGTGGAAAGAGCGTGGGGCTAGGGCCTGTGGTTCGGATGGGTAAAATGCAGGCAGGGCCGCAGTTGCAGTCACTCTCCACGCTCTGCGATCACTGAGGAACACATCAACACAGACGAAGAACGCCAGGCCGGTGAGACTGCGGGTCTCCGCTAAAGGACGGACAGGAACGTGGGTGGGCCAGACTACTGTGGGACCTCACCGGCACGCCGACCGGCCCCGTCCGCATCTGAGATGGGGTCGTTGGCAATCACCATCCCTGCGTGTGTGCTGAGAGGTGACAGCTTCGTGAGGTCTTTGAGGAAGAGCACCGCCGTCCAAGCCCTCGGCGATCGGACCGGTTTTCCCTCCTGAGTCACGGTGCACACCGCCGTAAACAGCTCGTAAAGCTTGGTTCGACCAAGCGCTTCTCCCACATTTGAACCATGGAAACGTGTGTGCACGTGTGCACGTGTGTGCGTTCCAGACACGAGCACCCTGGGCCCTAGAGAGTAGTTAGGGTCAGAGTAGGGACAGTGCCTGCCAGACCTGTCAGTTACCTCTAGCCAGTATGACCCCAGCCAGGGCTGGCTCGCACACATGGCAGCTCGCACAGGCTCAAGTGCAGGTGCGTGTCTCGCACACGTGGCCCTTGGATGCAGGGGAGCCTCCCCGAAGTTGTCGCCTCTGCTGTCGTTCCCGCCACCACCCTGCTGCCAGCGGCTAAGCAGCTCCTGGGGACCGGGAGACGGCTGAGAGCGTGCTCAGGCACCGTGAGAGTGGACTTGGTGTCACCAGTCCTCCTTGCCCATCCTTCCAGAGGACAGATCCCAGCACCGACCGCTTTCCTGCAGCCCTTTCTCAATGCCGTGGTCAGAGGGAGTCTTTTTTATTTTTCAAAATTTTCTGGAGGACTTGTGCACTTGCCAGAGAGAGAGAGCGAGAAAGCGCCCCTGTGCAGGGTGGGGGCCGCGTCGCAACCCCTCCCTCCTCCCTTCAGGATCTGGACACCCTGTGTATTTCTCAAGCTGCTGAGCCTAGGCCTGGACTCACACAGTAGGCCAGGTGAGGTCGGCCGACTTACCCCCATGCCGCCGGCTCGCCGCAGGGGTGCTTGGACCAGAAGGGAGCGTGTCGCGTCCGTGGGCTCCCAGCTCCAGTGTAGGAAGGCCCAGCGGCTTCATCTCAGCACCAGGCCCTCAGAGCTCTGCTTCCTGCTGGTGCTCATCTGTTCTGGGAAACAGACCGGATATGGCGGGGGGGGGCCATCTCGGGACCTCCGCGCCTGCTGGTCCCTCCAGGAGGAGTCGCTCCCTGTGCCCCGGGCGGCTCCTTCCTCTGCACCCTCAGGTCCCTCGTTTCCCTGTCTCAGCGTGCGCGGGATGGGCCCATCTCGGGACCTCCGCGCCTGCTGGTCCCTCCAGGAGGAGTCGCTCCCTGTGCCCCGGGCGGCTCCTTCCTCTGCACCCTCAGGTCCCTCGTTTCCCTGTCTCAGCGTGCACACGCCCTCCATCCCCACGCCTCCCCCCCACCGTGCTGCGTGTCTTTCCCGCACACCTCCCTGCCCACTTGGCTCGGTGGTGGGTGAGTGTGCCTCACAGACCCAGAGGGCAGAGGGCTCTATCTCGTCCCCTCGGTCACAGGTGGGGCCTGGCAGGCCTGCACAAGGGAGGTGCCCAGGAAGTGCTTACCAGGGACAGACGCGGAAACACGCATGCTCGGTCGCTGCGGCCGTTGGCGACTCGTGGAGAATGACACACGTCAGAGTGCTCCCCATGCTCTGTATTAGCATGTCCTGGGACCCGCCGACAGAGGCGTGCTGTGAACAACACCCTTCTCCTCTAAGACAGGACACGTTGATTTGAACATAGCTTACAAGGAAAGATTTCTGATGAAAAAGCAATGATGGGGCAGTGGGGGTGTTTTCCACAAGTTGTCAACCCAGAAGCCAGGTGAGAAGAGAAACAGGAATTATGCAGATAGCTACAGAAAGATTAATCCCAATTTACCGAACCTGTGAAGGCCTGCACTTTTCAGACATGGTCTCAACAGGTTTGCTTTGTTTTGTTTTTAATGCCGTGTCTCTTATTCCAGGAACGAGGTACCGAGAGCCAGCCCCGAGGCTAAGCCTGCCTGCCGCGGTCTCGGCGAGGTCCTCCCGCAGGTGCTGGCCCAGTCCCCGCTGTCCCAGGCAGTCATGCAGTCACAAGCCCTCACGTCTGCGGGTCGTGCTACGCACATCACAAACGTTGGACTTTTTTGGGGGGAGGATTTTGCCTTAGAGTGTGTGCACTGCCCAGGGAGAGAGTGAGACAGAGGTAGTGAGAGGGAAAGCGAGAATTCCACCACCAGGGGGATGGCCACACTGCAATCCTCCTCCATTCTCCTCCAAGGATCTTGGAGACATGCACGCGCACACACATTCCACATGAGCTTCAAGCCACGGGTCCAGGACTCGAACCTCGGTCAGCCACGTGGGAGTCCAGCAACATAACCACTATGCCATCTGCTGGTCTCAACACTGAACTTTTTAACTATAGAAAAATAACGTCAGGGCCTTTCCCTCCTATTATTTCACCTTTTTCTATATCATAAACTTCTGAAAACAACACACTTACAAAACTCAAATAAAACACGGACTTGTAACCTAATCGAAAAATCCCTCAGAATTTTTCAAAAAGAAAAATAAAAACCAGCTCCCCAAACACTAAAGCTTAAAACCACTCTGCACTTCAACAGCAGCCACCACTGCACGAGCACATGGGGCCGCGCCGGTTGGGACAGGCCAAAGGTTCGCTCTGGCTTCCCTACCAGGGAGGGCTCACGGTTCCCAGGAAGGCCGCGCACCCCGTCCACACAGGCACTCGTGGACCCGCAGCGTTTGGGCTTCCTGAAGGCAGCCTCCCCGCAGAGCGTCCATGCCAGAGAACACGTCCTGCGAGGGGTGGCCGCTGTGCTCACTCAGAGGAGGAGGGATTCTGTCGCAGTCGGATGTGGCCTCCCGGCAGAGGAGTCTTCCAGAAGTCCGTTCATTCATTCTGCAAGTACCACCTAGTACAGGAAACAGGCCAGCGGGGTGAGAACCCGGAGCAAGACCCAGTGAGTCCCAGGAAAGCCATGGCCTGGCCTGGTCTGCTCTCGCGGCATATCCGAGCAAGGCCCTGCCCATCACCATGCCCAGCATCTCGGAGCTCCAGGGTCCGTGCCTGGCAAGGCCTTACTAATTCATTTCCTGCCTCAAGTCCCCAAGAAAATCGCTGAAGGAGCCTGCTCTTTAGCTGCAGGAGGGTGTGCAGGGAAACCAGGCCGTGGCCGAGTGGACTTCCGGCTCAGGCCGGCTCTGTGGGAACGGGGACTTCTCTGCAGGGCTCTGCTCCTCCACACGGGGAGGTGCTGTTCACACCCCGCGCCGGCATGTCCCCATCACCTTGAGTTCTCCAAGTCACGCACAGCACACAGAAAACGCACTCGCTCGGGCCGAGACAATAGACGCTGAGAACTGCAGATCCCAGCCTATTTACACAAGGCCCCGGTGCCAAGGAACTGTCACTTTCAGCAAATACACAATCTGCTAATTATGTCAGCACGCTCGCTGGTGCCCGGACCGCCGACTCCCCAGCAAGAACGGCTCTTCACTGGAAAGGCTGTGCAGGAGTCCAGGCCAACGCAGAGGCTGCACGAGACCCGGGGGGTGCAGGCAGGGTGAGCCCAGAGAAGGGTCACGTCGATCGCACACGAGCCAAGACCAGGAGCGAGCGGGCTTGGCAGGCGTCCTGACGACTCCACAGTCCAGGCTCCCAAATGTGTGCCCACTATGGCAGTGCCGGCACCTGGCGTTGAACCCGGCCCTGACACCCCGTCCGCCGGGAAGGACCCGCGGGCTCCAGCCACGCTGACGGAGCCCAGCGTAGCTGCCACGCAACGTCTGAGTCCACAGTCGAGACCCTTGCTGGCTATTGTCCTTTCTCTCAATCGGGAGCTGTTACTTGACAACACTGAGACCTCTGTGGAGGTGACTAAGCCAGGCAGGAGCAGAGCAGACCTGGGGTACCCTCGGGGGGCTGTCAGGCGCTTCGACGTTGCCGCCCCAAACAGTTCTCATTCCAGTTCGGAAATTCTTACTCGCAGCCTTCCGGTGGCCTTCCGTGACCGCTCCCTCCCCGGGTGGGACACCGTGGTGCTCTGCGGGGTGAGGAGGTGCACGCCCTCCTGTGGACACGGGTACCAAGGGGACCCAAGGACCCAGAAAGAAGTGCCCAGAGTGGCATGTAGACCCACTTCTGGAGCGCCCACAGGCTCGCCGTCTCAGCCGCCTGGCGCCCAGAGAACCCACTGCTGGAGAAGTTGGTGGCTCCCGCACCGTGGCTCAGGGCGCGTTTCCGCCTGTCTTCTCTATCCTCCCTCCCTCTCGTAAAAACGCTCCTCTGAATGCAAAGCTAGGCAACAAACCATTCACTTGGGACAGTTCAGATGCGATGGCTCAGAAGAGGAAAGGTTTATAAGAATTAACACCTGCAAAGAAGCTTTACCCTGAAAATAGAGTCCAAGAGTCTCTCTCCCCTCCCTCCCTCTCTCCCCCTCTCTCCCTCTCTCCCGCTCTCTCCCTCTCTCTCCCTTCTCCCTCCCTCCTGCTCTGTCCCCTCCTCTCTCTCCCTCTCCCTCTCTCCCTCCCTCCCTATCTCTCTCCCTCCCTCTCCCCCCTTCTCTCTCTCTCACAGACAGTGCTCCGTCAGCCCCTCCGCCTTGCGCTCTGCACCCTGGGCTGTGATGCCAGGAGAGCCGTCCGGGGCCGTGGCTGCTGCACTGCGTCTGACTGACAGACTGACTGACGGACTCTGGCTCATCCAGGTTCTCCAGGAAGCTCCTCAAACTTTAACTCATGTCCCCACCTTTCTATAAAGCCAGCGATAGGTTGCCCTGGAAGGCCTGCTTCTGCTGTGCTCTGGGCCTGGAAGACCTTACGTGTATTTTTTGTTCTGAGAATAAGTCTCCACCCTCACCTTGACTGGCTAAAACCCAGTGGTTCTCAACCCAGTGCTATGGTATGCCCCAGGGGACATTTGCATGGTTTGGGGACACTTTTGGTTGTCACACTTGGCAAGTGCTCCCAGGACTCCGCGGGCAGGGTCACAGCCACAGCGAAGGCCTTCCACAGCACAGAGCAGCCCTGCACGCAGAGCGCGGCCCAGCCAGGACAGCAGCCTGGTGCCGGCCGGGCGGGGACACGGTGGCAGCCCGTCAGCCTTCCCACGCCGTCACCCTCTCTGCTCGTTTATTTCAGCAGCTGGAGCAAACATCGCCAAGGCCACCTCTCCCGTAAGTAACTGGGATGAGCAGATGTGGCCCCCAGTCTCCTCACCAAACTCATGGAGGCACGGGGCACCCCTGGTGACAGGGGCTCACTTGTGGGCGAGCAGGAAGCCCCACCGTGCGCTCCACGCCAATCTAAGCACCCCCAATCACATGGCTCTGCAGCTACCATGGCCCACTCTCGTCTCTGAGACCCCCGCCCCATTTCCCAGTTCACAGGTCACCCCGACAGGCCGAGGCTCTGGGCTCCAGCCCAGTGCCACCTGCCTCTCTTGAGGAGGCCCTGGGGAGAACACATCACCTTCTCCTAAACCATTGTGCATACAAAAACATTTAATGCCCTCCGATGCGGCTCCTTTCAGCAAGAAGCACAAGGCCCCCAGCTGCGCCCCTCCGCAGGAAGGGGCTTCACAATTGAGGCCAGAACAATGACGACAGGAGCGCGGCGGTGGCAGAGGGCCGGCGCTCCGGCCGCACACTGTGTGCAGAGGCCACTCTCCACCGCACCCTATCCTCCTCCCTTTCCAAGTCCTTTCCCTCGGGCACGCAGGCCAGGGAGCAGCAGTCCAGTCCGGAGGCGGCCTGCAGCTCTGCGCGTCCTACTGGCCGGGTCTGCGGCCGCGGGCTCAGTTCTCGTCCTCTCTCCACCCGCGGGCGTTCTTCCCGAACTTGTACACCAGCCTGCGGCCATCCACGCGCTCCAGGATCTCCCGCTTGTAGTAGTACCTGCAGGGGACGCACTCGTGGTTGGCGGCGGCCTACGGGCCGCGTGTGCCTGTGGGCTCCAACCCCCGACAGCTCACCTCATGGCCCGGCTGAGCTTCTCGTAGGTCATGCTGCTGTTGTTCTTCTTCTTCCCCCACAGCTGGGCCACAGCCTCGGACTTCAGGAACCGGAAGACTCCCTCAGACCGGTCTTCCCACTTGATCAGCCCGGGGTTCTTCTCGGGGTTCAGGAGGATGTCGCGGATGAATTCCCACAAGTGAGTCCCTCTCGGGTCTGCAAAGAGAGGGAGGGACTTGTGAGTGGGCCACGTCACAGCGGGCCGAGGCAGGGGACGCTCCCTCCTCCCTACTCGCCGCCGGGACAGGCAGACCCCGCTTGCACATGAAGATGGGTTTGAGAATGAGCACGCCCGTTTCTCATGGACAAGTCGGGAAACTGAGGCACAGGATCTCTGCGACTCGACCGAGGTCGCACTGACTGGTGGGAAGCCAGACTCAGGAAGGGCACCGGCTAATTGCGCTTTCTCGGGGTTCCCCGCATGCCCTCCCTTCCCTGAGCAGCTGGAACCACTTCTGCCTGGCACCACGGCTGGCTGCTGCACCCCAGAGACCATGCCTCGGTCCCACGCAGACCAAGCCCCCTGCAACTTGGAAACGAGGCCAGCCACCCAGCCCAGCGCGACTCCCCTGCACCTGTGCCCACAGGTTCTATGGGGTCGGCTTGGGGGGTGACCTGGAGTAGGGTCAGGGTTAGCAGCGAAGACACCCTGACTCTCTGTGAGCGCCAGCTTACAACACCTCGGCTCTGGTCTGCGCCTTCCCTCGGCGCCATCCCCCGACATTGCGGACAGGCTAGCATCCCTACCAGAACACCCGAAGCGCTCCGAAATCCAAACGCTCTGAGCACCAGACGACGCCCCAGTGCAGAACGCCACGTCTGAGCTCCTCTGCGGGGTCCCAGTGAAAGCTCTCAGTGCAAACATCGTATCTAATCACCTCCGGGTACACGTAAGGTGTCTGCGCTTTGTCTTCTGCGCCATTCTGACTGGGGCTCGGGGTATCTCCCTGTGGTTTTGATCTGCCCTCCCTACGACGAGGGACGCCGAGGAGTTTTTCACACACTGTGGCTGTCCATATGTCTTCCGAAGAGTGGTCTCTTCGGCCCCTCCCCCGCTGTAATTGGGTTAGCCACTGGGTCCCCGTGCTGCCGGGTTATCAGTTCCTTGTCTGAGCGTAGTTTACACGGAGAATAGAAACACTGAAAATGGTTATAGGTTCTGGAGACGATGTGGGAGGAGAGTGGAAGAGGGGGAGCATAAGGAGGAGAACAGAGACGCAGGACGTTTCTGGGACCTAGAGCGGGTTATCACCGGTTGGTGACTGTGTGTTTAGAGTCCTCGGCTGGACTGGTGCGAAGCATATTGATGGTGAGTAAATCCGACTCACAAGAGAAGTGATGAACAGTGACTAAATGCACAAAATGTAAACACACATGGCGTGTACGAAACGGAGATGAAGTCCGTGTTTACGCTCGGTTCCATCCCCTGAGGTCTCAGTGTGTGGAAACAAATATTCTAAAATCCAGAAAAAGAAGTCCCAACCCCAGACCCTTCAGGCCCCACGCATTTGGACAAGGGACACTCAATCTGTGGATGTCACAGGGTTCTGTCACCACGGGGGACCCAACCCTAAGCCCACAAGAGCAACATCAAATCTTTCTCCAAACGGCATCCCCACGAAGGTCGAGTCCGGCCGAGGGAAGCACGGCCGCCCGCACTGTGTCGGCCCTGGGTCTCTTCGAGGGAAAGCCCCAACCCATGCCTGCAGGAAGCTCTGCCGCCGTCTGGAACCCAGAGAGCAGGAGAGGGATCCGCGCGGGCTGTGAGAGGGTGCGCAGACACCTGCTCTGGGCCCGCGCGCCTCCAGCAGGGTCGGCAGCAGCGGTGCTCTCCTGAAGGCTGTGGGCTGCAGCTCCGCGGCAGGAGCGTGCGCGCCCTCGGACCCCCTCGGACCCCCTCGGACCCCCTCGGACCGGCGACTTACTGTGCTTCTTGGTGTGGGGCTTGGCAGCTTGCTCTCGCTCCTTTTTCAGATCAGGTGACTCTGCTGAGGGGTGCTGTCTCTCCTTTTTCAGATCAGGTGACTCTGCTGAGGAGAAAGAGGAGGGCGTTTACCACCCCGTCTGCAGTTACTGCCTTCGCAGGGCCCCCGCTCACCTGGCACAGGCTGGCCCGCCGCCCCTCCACGCTGGCACCAGACAAGACACGACAGCGCTGCGGGGGAGCCACCCCGGTAAGAAGCGGGGTGGCGCAGAGAGGGGCCAATTCACGAGGTAGTGGGGGACAGCCACGGGAGTCCTGCCATACAGAGGACCAAGGCATGAGGGCGACGGCCAGGAGGAGAGTGTGGAAGAGCCGGCCCTGAACGGGGCAGCGGCCCGTGTGTGTGTGGTGCTGTGCACGGCACTGGGGCGCCCTGTGGCTCCGGCGAAGGGCCCGGCTGGGAGAGGCGGCTCTGACTGCCGGGTGCTCGGGTCGGCCCGAAGACTCGGCCTCTTATTCTGAGAGCTGGGAAGCCACGTAGGGTTCAAGTCATTGAAAGGTTTTTATTTTAAACATAACACAAAAATGTAAACATTTATAACAAAGAAAGATGGTTTTCAAGCCAGAGGAGTGCTGTTTTGGCATTCAGAGTTACATTTTAATCGGTGTGACAAAGAGGCCATTGAGTGGCCTGAACTTAGCAGAGGGCCTCCACAGCAGGGGACACTCAGGTTCGTGTGACAGATGGGCGCGTACCGTACCTGGGGAGCAGTGCCAGCAGGAGACCTGTGACGTGGAACTTCTTAGGAAGAAGTCAGCCAAATAAACGCCCTGGCCGTGTGAGGTGGGTCTGCGCACTGGGCGCACTGCGGCAGGCCCCACTCAACAGCCCACCAAAAGCTGCGGTTCTGACCCAAAGTCACCCCCCACACAAGGGGCTGTGAGACTGCTGTCCTACATCAGGGCTACCCCTACGCCCTGACCGCATGTGGCCTCCAGGGTACTCGGGGCTCACCCAGCCCCACACAAAAGGGAGGGACCCATGGCGCCCATTCGATTGCCTAAAGTGGCCTTTTTTAAAAAATTACAAACCACTGTTCATTACCTCCTATTTAGATGTTTAGGAAGGGGCCATCAGTGGTGAGGTGGCCCAGGCGCTGGACCCCCACATGGCTGTGTGCACTTTGAGCCCCAGACCTGGCCACTTGCTTTCTCACTCTCCCCTCCTCTCTCTAGTGAGCACACATGCCCCATAGCAAATTTTAAAATAATGATAGATAAAATTAAATAAGTAATTCTTTTAAAAATAGGTACATAGACAGCAACAGTGGCTACTCTTCACCCAGCACCTGCCCGGTCCCAGCACTGTGGTGAGCACCAACGCAAACCATTCATCCCCTCCACACGCCAGCTACGCGGTAGGTGCTGTCAGACCCACGACTGAGAGCTGGGGAAGCCCTGAGAAACAGAGAGGTCGAGTGACTTGTCTATAGCCACACAGCCCGAAAGCAGAGCCAGGATGTGAAGACGGCACTTCGAATCCGGAAGCTTCGCTCATAACCACGATCCTACACCGTGTCCAGCAGCCTTTAGCACACACAACGGAAGCCCAGGAGTCCCTGCCAGAAGTGGGGCTCTGCTCCTGCTCTGCCTGGTGGGACTCAACCGGTCAGAGGACCCCGCACTTCCCAGCATGCGTGAGCCATTCGCCTGTCTGACCACCCCCGCCACGACTCTCCCAGCAGTTTGTCCCAACGCCTCGTGGGGGAGGGAAGCCGAGTCAGAGCTGGCCAGAACTTTCTTTCTGGGCACGGTCCCAGAGGCCCACACCTGACTGGCTCCACTGAAATCTGGAAGGGCAGATTCCCGGGAACACAGGGGCCTTCACTCTCCCCTGCAGGTTGGAGGTGAGGTTGCGACATCCCACCAGGATGTGACAATGTTGCAACACGGCTGGCACCCGCCCGGTTTCCCAGTGATACATCACTCTGACAGGCTGCACTGCAGGCAGAGGGCGCTTACCTGGCAGGCCACAGGCCCGGCTCACAAGGCTCACACTTCCCGGGAGCACCCAGGGGGCCACGGGCGCAGCCTGGTGTGAGTTCGGAAGGGCCCGAGTGTGCCTAGGCACGGGCCCTGACCGCTGTGGCTTCCAGCTGACCGACACCCCACAGTGGGGGCTCGGCCACTGGCCTAGGAGACGAGATTGTTCCGGGGGCCTGGCCCACTTAGGCCGCGGGTTCCAGACTGGATGGGGCAGGCAGAGCTTTCGCCTTTGAGAAGTCGGCCGTGCACACGGCCAGAGCTCCGTGCAGCTGAAGACAGAGGGGGGTGGGGGGGGCAGAAATGCTTCCCACCCCACGGGAGGGCGGAACCGCCAGAGGCAGGAGGACAGTGCGGCCGTCCAGCCCTCTCCCCGCTCCAGTGCGCAGGGGACCAGTGGACGCGGGCTGCCTCAGCTCGGGAACCCTTTGATCTAGCAGTTGCTTTCATATATGGCCACTCCTCCGTTCTCCTCTGCCCCCAAATAAAGTCCAGACCTTTGAAGTCGGCCATGTGGCTAGGTGACTCATTCCTGTAAAGTCGGGGCTTGCTCTGGGGAGTCCAGCCCGGCTGCCCGCGCTGGCTCCCGGCACCGCAGGCTGGGGTCCGGCGGGTCCGGGCAGGGGCAGAGGGAAGTGGCAAGTGTGATGCAAGTGGAAGCGCTTTACTCCAGCCAGCTCTTCCAGAGAAGTGGAGATTAGACGTATTTGCATATGAGTCAGCTGTGAGCCATGCCTTTACGGGATCCACAGGCCCAGTGTCCTGAGCCCGCGCCACCCTCGCTGAAGGCTCGACAAGTCGGTGGATGAACACATCCAGCCTGAGTTGGCACGACTGGCCGGGGCACTCCCAGCAGACCAGAGCGCGGCCATCTTGTGAAACGGGCAGATGGCAGGGAAGTGAGGACGAGGCGGCTTCCCGCCCCTTATCGCACAGGGCATCAGTTCAGCCCAGCCGAGCCTTGCCCTGCAGCGGGCAGCGTGGCCTGAAGCACAGATGGCAGGGCTGCTCGGTTCCTCGGGCCCGAGGGTGCAGGTCTTCGGGGCTCTGGTCCCATCGGCAGAACTAGCCCCAGAAGTGGCTGGCTCCGCCTCTCCGAGCAGGGGGTTTTCTCCACG
>NW_006199613.1:917604-923497 GCF_000334495.1 Tupaia belangeri chinensis
CATTGGGCATATCTAGCCCCAGAGGTGGCTGCCTCAGCCTCTCTGAGCAGGGATTTTCCGCCATGAACGAAGGAAGCCATGGAGGCACTGCCTTGGGAAGGACGTTGAGACCAAGACCGGGGGGCGCCTGGCGGCTTCCTCAGCCCCGGGCCCTCGGTCCTCACAGGGCGGCAAGGACCACCGTGGAATCCGTGCCCGACAGCCCGACGGCTCAGCTCGCCCTGAGTGGCGAGCACGCCCAGGCCTTCCCTGGGTTCCATCGTTTCCTGCTTTCCACAAAGACTCTGGTGACACGGGGGGTGGGGCGGGGGGCAGAGAAATGAATCGGCCTGTTCTTAACTCCAGTCCCAGAAGCATTTACACTGGCTTCCAGCCCTGCCTCATTCACGGGACCTGAACGAAACCTCAAACCAACAGCGTTCATTATGTCAGCTCTCCACACACACTTAGCAAGAGGAGGGCAAGGAGAAGGGAGGTCGCTGCGGAGTGAGCACGCTTCCTCCAGAGACCCGGCTGCACTCCAGGCCGGAAAGCTCCCAGGCGCAGTTCTGGAGAGGCGCCCATCCCTGCGACGGCGTCCCCCGAAGCCGGTCCACTCACCGAGGAGAGCCAGGCGTTCCGCCCAGGTTCAAGGGCAACGTGGCAGTCTCCGCGTGGCCAGTAGCAGTGTTGCACATGTCAAGTGGCCACTGCGGGGGCAGGGATCCGAGCACCCCTCTCCCAGATGACCACTCTAGCCTCGCCTTGGAATACCCACACCGAGTTGCCCGTGGCCCAGCATCCGATCTTAGCAGCGTGCAGCTGGGGGGTCTGCAGGTGGTTCCTTGGCACTGACGAGCCACAGGGCCAGCCTTCCAAACTGCTCCTGCAGGACTAGCCTGAGGGTCCAGTGGCTCAGGGCACCAAATCCCACGTGGCCACACGACATTCGAACTCCAGTCCTAGTGGCCTGCAAGCTATTCAGGCATGTGTGTGTGCGCCCAGAACCCGACAGGACGGAAGCGAGGGGGGACCAGGGTGACCATGTGGCCATGCACCCTTCAGGGCTGATCTCTCTCTCTCTCTCAAGCATATTCTCTGGCAATTAGACAAAACGGACAAAATAAGGTGACGGGGGTTCTGGAAACTCACAGCGGCTACGGCTCTACCTGGACACCGTCACCACAGGTCAGCTGACCTCTGAGCCCCACCGTCAGTCCTCCTTCCTGTACAGCCAAGTGTAGTCACAGAGCGTCTGGACGCCCTGAAGTTAGGCAGGCCTCCTCCCAGTAAGGGCACCCAAGCACGAATGGTCTTAGCAGATATCTCCAAAGAGCAAGTTTTGGTTCAGAAGAGAGGCAGCGTGAATAACTAGGAGACAGCCCCGGGTTCCAGATGCCCGTGTGTGGCCTGGAGGAGTCCCTGCCGGCACCTTCGACATGCACGTCGGCTCAGACACAGTCCCCCCAGGTGTCGCTGCGCTCGACCCCTCCCCTAGCCTGTGGCTGGGATGCCAGCAAAACCTCAGCCGGCACTGGTTGCTGAGCACCTGCGTCATGGCCACCAGCCTTGGGGTCAGGCGCTTACCTGCAGGAAGGTGGGCCGCGGTTGCCATGGAGATCTGGGCCCGGCAGAAAGTCTTGCTGTCCAGCAGATCTGACAACAAGGAGACAGGGCGTCAGGCCCCTCCGTGGAGAGGGCACGGGGCTGCCATGACGCGACCTCGCAGGCGGGCGTTAGTTACCTACTGTGCTGCCGTAGCTGGTGTCATACAGGTAGTTTTCTTCTTTCCAGGAGCTCATGACGGAAGGGTCTACAACACAGAGCGGGCCGTCAGACATCGTGGCTCCCTGCAAGGCACTGCTCTTTCTTTCTTTTTGGAGAGGTTTTTGCTATAAGGCACGTGCATTCGCCAGAAAGAGAGAGACATAGAGACAGAAAGCGAGAAATCACCCCCCGGGGGGATGGCCTCGCCTCAGTCCCTTCTCCTCCATTCTCCTCTCAGGATCTTGGGGATGCACGCACATGCGCCCGGCATGAGTTTAAGCCACTGGGTCTGGGACTCGAACCACAATTGACTACATGGGAGTCCAGCAGCGTAGCTCCTATACTGACTGCTGGTCCCTGCACCTGGCCTCTCTAACTCGCTGTTCTCACAGCGGCCATGGGCAATGGGCGCGGGCCTCAGAGAGTAGGGGCGAGAGCCCATGCCCTGCCAGCATCCGGGGACTGACTCTGTCGTGACCATCTCTGCGGACCACACCTGTGCGTCCAGGCAGTGAGACCCGGCCCTTGACCGAAGCCAGGGCTCCCCAGGAGTCTTCACCGGGACTCCTCCATCCTGCGGTGGCAGGCGGGGGTCAGCCTGTGAGGGACAGGCACGGTCAGGAAACCGCTGACGAGCATTCTTCTGGGAGAACGCTGACATTCCTTCCTGAAAGCGCCAGTCCTTCATCACTGACTCGTCTGTCCTGAAGCTGGGGACCCCTCCCCGGGACCTTCTCCTAGTGGCTTACGAATACTACAGGTTCTCAGGTGGAAGGCGAAGAGGAGGGGCGTCCAAAGCACATGAGAGTGAGGCCCCTCTGCTCCTGGAGGGAAGGCGTGCGCCTTCTCTGTCCCTCCGTGTGTGGAGCGTGGCTCAGGCTGACTGCCCTCGGGTTCCAGGGTCCGAGGAAACTCCCCTGGCTCTGGTGAAGCCCAGTTCCTACTTAGGCCCAGATCTGCCAGCCTCCAGCGGAAGCCAAACACACCAAGCTCTCTGCCCTGTGCCGCCGGAAACCTCCTACTCCCCCTCCTGGCGGGGCCAGGCCGCCCTTGGCCACTCCTGCCCAGCGTCGGGTTCCAGACCGGTGGCAAGCACAGCTATGCTCCCCGTGTCCTCAGAGCGCACACGGTCTGAGGCCTGAGTCACCAGCTCGGCCCCGCTTACGGCATCAGGATTGAGCCGGCATTTTAACTACCAGCTGCGTGTCCAGGCACCCAAGCCCAGCTCTCGAGGTTACACCCATGCCTTGTGGGGTCCCCTCGTGCACCTGCTGTTGACTCTAACAACAGACTGAAGACACAGAGGTCAGGGCGAGGCCCCAGGAGCCTGCCTCCTCCTCCGGGGTGGACCTCTGCCCCGCCCTGCAGCTCAGCTCTCTAGACCGGCCCCACAAGACAGTCTGGACAGGCAGGGGGAGCCAAGTCCTCCAGGAGCTGTCCAAGATCAGCCCGCTCCCAGGGCTGTCAGGTCAAGGGGGACAGTGCACCCTCCTAGCCAATCCTGCGTCCCTGTCCAAGCCACAGGCAGGCCATAGAACGCTGGCCACCCAGGGGCCCTGCCCTGATCTCTAGGAGGAGGGCGGGCTGGGGGAGCCTCATGACACACGTGGCTATTGCCAACTCTTTCTTTAATGTCTTAGCCCCTTGTAGGAGAGTGACCGCATGGGCCAAGATGACTCAGATCACGCCCAGCCAGATCCTGTCCTTGCTGAGGGGACAGCCCGGGAGGCCTGTGGTGTACGTGGCAGCCGCGAGGCTCACAGTGTCACGCTGCAGATGCGGGATGGCCCCAGAGTGGCCCCAGGGCAGTGGTCGTGCACATTTTCATGGCTGTGGTCTTGGGGACAGCCTTCGGGGAGATGTGGGAGAGGGGAAGGGGCCCAGGGGCTCAGTGACCGCGGACGCCGCTCAGAGCCCGGGACAGCGCTGTCCTGAGATGCCAGCATGGGCTGGGCTCCGGGGCATGTGCAGCCCTCAGGAGCTCCGCAAGACCCGAGGCCAACGACTGCAGACAGACAGCGCCCTCCTTCCAGACATGCCGTCAGGGAGTGGGCCGAGGGACACTGACTTCTCTCCCCTCCCTCGCTTTTCCTAAGTCGCCACGTCTAATCCCCTGCCTCTGTACATGGCGGGCGGCCTCGGACTTTGGGCTCTGCTGGCTGCTGGCCTGTGGTCCGAGTGCTGCCCCCACAGGACTAGGATGCAGAGAGGGCGGGCAGGGAGCAGGCCCCATCAGCCAGTTCCCCAGAGCAGCTGACGTTCCTGGTCCCAGGGCAGGGGGCAGGCTCCCGGACTGAGAGCCAGGGAAGAGGTCTCCAGGCCTCTTGCCTCTAGTCCTGGTGGGTTCCCGCACTCTCTCCCAGCACTGGCCTGGGCCCGGCCGGGCTGCGGCGCCTTCCCACCCTGCTCACCGGTGTGCTCGGTCTTGACGACAACGTTGTGCGCAGGCTGGAACACGTCGCTGCTGCACTGCCCTGGGAGGAGGCGAGGAGTCAGCCAGCGGCCGGCGGGGGTCAGCCGCACAGAGCTGGCCCTGGCGGGCGTGTGCCACCTGCTGCCCGGGCATCTGCTCACTGGCAGAGCGGGCTCCCCTGGGTCGAGAACCTGCCCAGAAAGCCTGGGCGGGGCTCTTACTCCGCGGGGCCACGTGCTGTGCGAGGGGGTCCAGAGTGGATGGACTCTGCCAGGCCCAGCGTCCCCACTGCCGAGCTGCCAGGCACCTCCCCTTTCTGGGCTCAGTCACGACCCGACTCTGTAGTCGCGTCAGACATGATGCACAGCGAGATCCAAAATACAGGAACCTTGCGCTGAGCGCCTTCCTCCCGCTCTGGGATTCCACGCCCGCCCGACGAGCTCTGGTCTGTGGGCCACGGGAATCCACAGGACGTCCCGTCCGCACGCACCTCGTCTGAGAGCATGCGCAGACCCATGCTCGGGAGCGTCTTCCCCTAGGTGGAGCACAGCCAGCTCCGGGGAGCGGAGGTCGCACCCCTGCTCAGCTCCGGAGACGCGTGCAGAGCGCCCATCTGAGCTCTCAGGTCAGTGCGTGCTGAGCGCCCGGGGCAGTGGACACCCGGCAACACAAAACGCAAGCCACAGGTGAGGGCGGGAGCCTGGTTGGACAGGAGAGGCCAGGCAGCAGGCCGGGAGGCCCGGCCATCAGGGAAGGTCAAAGGCGGAAGCACACAGTGGCGACGGCGCCTCCCCATCATCCAGCCTGTGGCACAGAGGGAAATACTCTGCATGCTCAAGGGTAAGTCTGCTCTGGGGTTCCTGGGGTTATGACAGAGCCAGTGGTCTGGCTCCAGTAAGAAGCTGTGAGCAGCCCCAGATACTGGAGGTGGATGGCGGAAGGCATGAGGGCTTCCTGAGCCAGTTCTGGGCCATGACAGAGTGGCCTCCCTGGGGAAGGGCTGGCTCATGACTCCCACCTTCTGCTGTCCAGGTGCCACAGCTCCCAGCGGGGCTGGATCCCTGGTAGGCCTACTGCACACGAGCCGCCTGCCCGCCAGTGGGCCTTACAGGGCAGCAGGGTGAGCGCCAGTGACCTGCGTCTGACGGACATCATGGGGCGGGGCTATGTGTTGCCAGCGGGGCTACGTGTTGCCGGCCGGGCCGCAGGAAGCCACATGGGCCTTGGGGCAGCAGCAGTCCCGGAGTCTGCAGGGCACCCCAGGCCCAGAGCAGCCCTGCCCCTTGCTCAAGAACCTGCTGAGCACCGTGAGCCCTCGTCCCCACACTGCACAGGTGCACGTCCCTGCCGCTCTCACCCCGGGGCGCAGGCCTGACCGTGCTGGCGGTGGGCCTTGGTGAACATGCTCCTGAGTGCGAGGGGGACGGGGCTGCCTGGGGCGCTCTGTGAGTTCCCAGCCGCCCGGCTCCTTGGAAAACCCGCACCAGGGTCCCAAGGATGCCTGTCATGCCTAGGCTCCGCTGTCCTCTCCCCCCTCCCAGTCCCTGCTCTGGGAAATGGCCACATGACCCTACCCAGGGAAGCCAGGTGGCAGCCGCCCGCCCCACCAGCCCGCAGGTGAGGGAGCGTCACCGTTCCACTTGAGCTGCTGCAGGCTGCTGTAGAGGAGCTGGCCCGCCGTGCCCGCCGCGCGTGTGAACTCTGGCCGGCTCACGCTGCATAGGGGCTCGCCGC
>NW_006199613.1:923981-928169 GCF_000334495.1 Tupaia belangeri chinensis
GTGTGAACTCTGGCAGGCTCATGCTGCATAGGTGCTCGCCGCTGACGTCGAACTCCTGGAAGGGGATGCAGCTGGCATCCAGCTGGTTGGTGTCCAGGAGGTGCTGCAGCCACTCCCACACCTGGTACTTGGTCCAGTACTGAGGGTGGATTTCGTGCCACTGGCCTCCGAAAAACCCGCTGGGAACTGCAAAACATGAGGGGCCCCGTGAGTTACCCTGGGCGTGGACTCAGACCCAGGGACCCAGGCCCGCTGCTGGGTGTCGTGGGGAGCACAGCTGCGGGCCACGGGCCTTAGTGTGGAGTCGGAGCGGGAGACGGCTCTGGGCAGAGGCTCACAGAAACCTGGCTTTCCCCCCTATCATGGCGGGGCAGCCCCTCGGCCTCTGTCCCTCTGCACATCCCTGGGTGTGGGTGGACACGAGGTCTGAGCTCCTGCCCTCCTCCCCAGACTTCAGGTGGCTTCGCTGTGACCGCCAGCTCACCGTCCATCCTCCTGCTGTCTGCCTCCCGGTGCATGTCCGTCCCCCACACGCAGCTCAGACCTTCTCCATCAAAAACAAAGCCCACGATGAAAGCCAGCTTCTCTGTGACGCCTCTGCAGCCCTGGGTGGTCCAGATTACCTACTCCGCATGTCCCCACTGTCCAGACCGGCTCCTGCACGTTTACTTGTGTCTCCCGAGACAGAGAGAAGGAAAGGGGCAGGGCCCTCCCGTCAGGCCCCTCCTGCTGCAAGGCCCCTGCCCCAGCCCAGGGGGGCACGTGTTCCTGCCTGGACAGCCCAGACCTGCCCATGAGGCCCCCTGTGCCGCCCTCGCCCACCCCTCAGCCCCGGCCACCACAGTGCTGTGACCTCACATAGGGACCCTATGGGGTCTCCTGCCAGGAATCAGCTGTGGGACTGTCCCCAGGCATGGGGACTGTTCACAGACTTGTCGCCTAGCCTGAGCTTCATCAGCATCTGCCTCTCACTCCTACCCTCCTGCCAAGTCCCTAGTCCTCATTCCGGCTCTGACACTCCATCAGGCGCCACCCCAACACCACAGGACTCCGTGCCCCAGACCTACGGGACACCCTCCAGGTGGGTCTCCAGGGGCTGCCTCCCCCTTCCTACAGGCTGAGGTCGCAGCAGCTCCCCGTCTGCGCATCTCGGGTGACAGGGGACACCCTCTGCACACCACTTGATGGAACCGGCTCTGAGAACTCGTGCAGGCACATGGGGGTCGCAAGGCACTGTCGTCAGAGGGTGACTCAGAGCCCCGTGAGGAGTGACATTCCCCCGTTTCCTACGGAATGCTGAGCCCGGGTGCTGTCCAGCCCTGGGGCTCTCTCCGGCTTGCCTAAGGGCACATCACAGTGACCCCAGAATGTGGGGGTGGAGGCGAGAGAGCCAGCCTCGGGGCCAGTGCTGGGGAGATCTGGCCTCCCGGAGACAGCGCTGTCTCCCTGGAAAAGGAAGGGCTGGGCAAGGGGCAGGGGCCCGGCCTCCCAGCAGGCTGGCGGAGGGACACCCAGCGACTGCAGTGCCATGCAGCCCGGTGCAGACCTTGGAGCAAACGAACTGCAGGGGGACCGCCCCTCGCCTTCCCTTCTAGGTCCTGCTGGGCCCACGCTCTGCGGTCCCGACAGGCCGATTCGCTAGTCTGGGATGGGACCAGGGGTCCGCATCCCAACCAGCTTCCACGTGAGGGTTGTGCTCCAGCTCCATGGGGCGACGTGACGCCAGGGGCTCAGGAAGATCAGGCCCCTCTGACCCCAGCCTGGCCCTCCACAGCCCCGGAGGAGCAGCCAAGGGGTTATTTCCTGCCTAGCCCCACTTCAGTTTGTCCCCGGGAGTTTGCCCCATCCACTCCTTCCAGAACTCGGGAGCACTTAGAGAGGAGGTCAAGATTATTCAGTGGGAACCAGCAGGTGGCGTAATGGCTATGTCGCTGGACTCCCATGGAGTCAGCGGCGGTTCAAGTCCCGGACCCGGTGGCTTAAACTCACACCGGGCACATGTGCGTGCGTGCCCACGATCCCGAGAGGAGAATGGAGGAGAAGGGATTGCAGCATGGCCATCCCCCCTGGGGGGTGATTTCTTGCTTTCTATCTCTCTGTCTCTCTCTGTCTCTTTCTGTCTGTCTGGTGAGTGCATGCGCCCTATAGCACGAGCACCTCCAGAAAAAGATTACTCAGTGCACAGAGGTGACTGCCATTGGTGACACTGGCTACTCACGGTGCAGGTCACTCTTCAGGCCACACGGCTGAATATGCATGGCCCCCAGCCCTCAGCTTGGGCCCTAAAGAAGAAGCCAACAGCATGTGTAAGTGTGTGCACGTGTGTGAGTGTGTGCACATGTGTGTCCGAGGGAGTGGGTGGGGAGGACTAAGCCCTGGAGAAATCTAGTCCTCTTGGCTCTGTTGGAGAGAAATACCCCGAACACACACAGAGCTGAGCCGGGGTGCTCAGTGTCCTGCAGACCCAGCTGGCTAAGGGGGTATGTGTGGCTCCCCAAGGCTCTGCGCACTCTCTCTGTTCCACTTTTACCTTATGTCTCCCCTATGACAGAGACACAGAGAGAGAGAGACGAGCACCCCAAGCAGCGTCCCCCGCCACAGCCCCTACCCCATCTGATGTTCTCAGCCAATCAGAACCCCTGGAGTGTGCAAGCCGACCAGGGAGCACACGCTCAGCAGCGGGCCCGCGCTGCCCCTGGCCCTGAGCTGTTCTGATCTGGTTGGTTGTTTGTCTTTCTTATTTTTTTTTAAAGATATCTTTGCCTTAGGGCACGTGTGCTTGCTGGAGACAGAGACAGTGAGCGAGAAAGTGAGAAATCCCCCCAGGGGGATTGCCACACCAAAAATCCCTTCTCCACCATTTTCCTCCTGAGATCTTGGGCACGCACACACACACACCCGGTGTGAATTTCAAGCCACCGGCATGGGACGAGAACGGCGGTTGGCCACGTGGGAGTCCAGTGATGTAAGCGTTGCGCCACCTGCTGGTCCCTATTTGTTTTCCTGAATGATTGGATTGCAGCTACTGTGTAACCACCCGTGGGTCTGAGGCAGCCTCCTCTCCCACTTCACCTGATCTAGAACGCACTGCATCCTGCCAGCTCGGGGATGGGCAAAGTCTGCCCGACGCTGGCTTGGGGAGGACCCCAACGGGAGCCCCTCTGCTTCCTGAAGTGTCAGGAAAGACGTCGAGGACTTTCTCTGTCACCCAGCTGCAACAGAAAGGGTATGCTGCTATGCCCCCCTGCACACATGTACACTCTGTCCCGATCGCCCAGAGAAACACTGGTGCCCTGGGTCTCTCCCACTGCCTTCACCGCCAGACTGGAACCTCGACCTTAGGAGAGGACAGTGGGCTAGACCCCACGTGGGCTTTCGCTTGGAGCCAAGGACCTCGCCTGACTGCAGCAGGAAGGTGTTCTCCGTCCCCGCTGGCATCCCCCACCCACGGGAGAAGTGGAAGCTGGATTGTCCGTGTCCAGCTGGGGAGGAGTTAAAGCAAAGGGGAGCCTGTGGCAGCTGCCCAGCGCCCGCGTGGCCTTACCATTGCACGTGGGGTAGCCATCTGTCCAGGCTGGCTGCTGGTGGAGGAGGTTGGTGCCGGGATTGAGATTCATCACACCACTTCCTTCCAGAATCATGATCTGTAAGGGGTCGGAGAGCCCGTTCAGGTGGTGGCTCTCGGAGGAGAGCCGTCTGAGCGCGGCTCAGGTTAGTGCGTGAATAGGGAGGACAGGAGAAGGCCCCGTCCCACCCGTCGCCACCGCCCTTTTCAGTAAAAGCAAAACTCACAGCAACTGAAAATGTCCAGGTTCAACTTTCATTGCATGAGGCAGGTTTTTACAGCCACTCATTCATAAATGAATAATCTGATCAGGGACGGAGGGGAGGAGAATGCAATACCTGCTCCCAGGGTGAGTCTGGCCAACAGCCAAGATTTTTGCAAAAGTGAAAATGCCAAAGGGATTTTGTTTAAAGTGGAATTTCAATCAATGGAAACCCAAGCCGCTGGGGGCAGCCCAGCCCCCGTGTGGGAACTCTGAAACCCCACTCACGGACCCCGGTACCCCCGAGCAGTCCACCATGGCGGCTGGTGGCCGAGGGCCTCAGTAGATGTCAGGAGACCTCCGTAGTCTGGCTTTGTGGTAACGCTGGAGCAGGGGGGGTTCTGGCAGGCACCGGGCCCCG
>NW_006199613.1:929108-931213 GCF_000334495.1 Tupaia belangeri chinensis
CGGGCTGGCTGCTGGTGGAGGAGGTTGGTGCCGGGATTGAGATTCATCACACCACTTCCTTCCAGAATCATGATCTGTAAGGGGTCGGAGAGCCCGTTCAGGTGGTGGCTCTCGGAGGAGAGCCGTCTGAGCGCGGCTCAGGTTAGTGCGTGAATAGGGAGGACAGGAGAAGGCCCCGTCCCACCCGTCGCCACCGCCCTTTTCAGTAAAAGCAAAACTCACAGCAACTGAAAATGTCCAGGTTCAACTTTCATTGCATGAGGCAGGTTTTTACAGCCACTCATTCATAAATGAATAATCTGATCAGGGACGGAGGGGAGGAGAATGCAATACCTGCTCCCAGGGTGAGTCTGGCCAACAGCCAAGATTTTTGCAAAAGTGAAAATGCCAAAGGGATTTTGTTTAAAGTGGAATTTCAATCAATGGAAACCCAAGCCGCTGGGGGCAGCCCAGCCCCCGTGTGGGAACTCTGAAACCCCACTCACGGACCCCGGTACCCCCGAGCAGTCCACCATGGCGGCTGGTGGCCGAGGGCCTCAGTAGATGTCAGGAGACCTCCGTAGTCTGGCTTTGTGGTAACGCTGGAGCAGGGGTGTCTCTGGCAGCACCCTGCTCCTCTCTTGTAAAGAAAAGAAAATGCTTCCTTTCTGGTAAAAATTATGAGTAGCTTTTCTCCTGGCAGGGACCGGACACCCCCAGGATTCATGGAAGCTGGCCTGCCATGACTTTCAGTCTGGGGGAGGACGCAACAGAAGAGCTATCCCCCATGTCCCGTTCAGATCTGTCACACTGGCAAGAACGAACTCTTTAGACATAACCTCTTTGATTGTCCCACTTTTACAATGTCCGTCCCGCCAAGTCAGGCACTGCCACCTTTCAGACCAAAGCCCCGGCCCTGTGTACAGCCGCTCGGGGCGGCCCGTGTCCAGAGGGAGCCAGCCTCGCCCAGGGCCAGGAGAGGAGCGTGGCTGAGAGCAGCGGGTCCTGGGAAATGCTCTGTGTGGAGCTCGGGTCCGTGGGATCACTGCGTCCCAACACCTACACTGCCCACACAGGCTGAGTCCACTGGCGAAGTCCCCCCGACTCAGCCCTGCCCCCGCTTTCCTGTGGGAAGAGGGGGCTGGGAGGGCCATGAGGGCATTTATCAGCCCTGGGCTGGGGACGGAGCCGAGACCCTGGCTGAGCCAGCGGGGCACGGCGCTGGTGAGGACGGCTTCACTGCTGCTGCTTGGCGGGGTGGCGGTCATGGTTCTGCACAGGGCTGCAGGGGGTGGGGGCAGGAGGGAGGGCTGGATCGCGTCCTGGACAGGCCTGGAGCCCAAAGGCTGCCGGCTCTGAGCGCTGCGGGCGACGGGCCCGGGGTGGTGCTGATCGGACAGGCTGGTCCGCCTCTCGGACCGTGCGCCAGGAGGGCGCGACCCTGGCAGGGTAGGACGAGAGCCACGCCTCCCTCTCCGGGTCGCCCGAGCCGGAGCCACGCCAGGCCTCAGCTTCCCTGCCTGAAGACCCGGAGGCCGGGCGACCCTGGTGTCTGGCCCCTCTTCAGAAGCTCTGACTCTCAGCCCAGAGCAAGGCTGAGCCCTACCTCCCTCTCCTTTTCCTGGTCACCGGCCACTTCCCTCCAGCTTCGCCGAGCAACTGGCCTAAGGCGAGGCCATCACACGGGGGCCTCGGGTGGGGAAACCGCGTCCGGGGTGGTGGGGAGGGTGCGGCAGGCCCGGGCCTTGTTTGCTCAGGGCCGGGCTGTCCTTTGCCAGCCGTGCTCAGCCTGTGTTCAGCCTGGCAGAGAACGGGTTTCTGTTTAACCCCGGGAGGGCCGAAGCTCGTGCAGCCGATGGCGTGGGGGGACTGGGCCTCCAGTCTTGGGGAGCCCCGAGGACAGGCTTCCCTGAGATTCTCTGCAAGGACATTCCTGCAGGACTCCTTCACAGTGGTCGTTTCTGTGGAATGATGACCCGTGGGTGAGGGTTTTTCCGGCCACCCCCAGTGCCAGGCAGGGCAGGCGGGGCCGTACACCAGGCTTGGATTGGGGGCAGCGGGTTCAGATCCCACCAGCCTGCCCAGCCCCAGGCCTCTGGGCCTGGCATTCCCCACCTGGGACGCGG
>NW_006199613.1:931423-935197 GCF_000334495.1 Tupaia belangeri chinensis
TGGCGGGTCTGCAGCGCCTTCCTCAGGGCACACCTCAGTCCTCACCTCGACTCCTGGAAGCACCCAGAACCACCCCCATGGCACAGGAGCCCCGGGCCACAGCTGCCGTCACCACCCAGCTGGCGGTGGCACAAGCTCCCTGCTGGCCCCTCCCAGGGAAACCAGCCGCACGGCGAGGGCCCTGTTACAGGCCAGTAAATGGTTACCACTCATTAAAGGGTTTATGTGGCTTAACCCTTAGTGCGTCAGAGTCCACCCAAGCTCCCCCAGGCTTGTGAGCAAAGAAGGTCAGTGTCCCCACCCAGCAGCTCTGCGGGGGGAGGTGCCGCCAGGTGGGACACGGGCCTGGGCCCAGGTCGGCTGAAGGCCTTGGCCAAGTCCCTGCCCCCAGGCCGGTCTTCAGGCGTGAAGAGAGCACTCCCCCAGCAGCCTCAGCGCTGTGGCGCTCTCATGCCACAGACAGTAAAAGGCCCTTGGAGCTGTAACCGGCTCCGGCCGGCACCCACACCTGCGCCCTGGCAGAGTCCACTGGGCCGGCGCTCTCCAAGGGCCATGCTCTCATACTGAATGGGGGTTACTGCCGGCTCCTCCTCGGGGCCCCTGCTTTGCCTTCAGGCGTGTACAGTAGACGCCGCATCGGGAGACCGGGGACCCCGTTCTGCTGTGCCACCATGGGGTTGCTGAGCTCTCTGAGACTCGGTTCCTCCTGCTTTGAGCCCAAGGGCCGTCTGGAAGGACACGTACTGTGGTCTGGCCTGGCTCCCTGCCTCCCACAGTCCTGGAGTGTGTCCGGGGCGGCTCAGTTCTAAGTAGGGCACAGGCTCGCTCCTTCTCGTCCCCACCTCTGGGAGAGGGCTGGGCGGCTGGCCCTCGGGGCACCTGGTGGGCACTTGGTGGCCCTGGCCGCTGTAAGGAGCTGCCCAGTGCCTTCACGGCTACTGTCTAAGCTGGGCGAGTCTACGCGTGGGGCCGTCCCTGACAGCCTGCTGTCCCTGTCCCACTAGCTGCAGCTAGCCCCCACTGCCCGACGTCTCTTGGGGCGCACGGCCGGGCCTGTGGAGACAGCAGCCAGGGCTCTGCATCCGGTGTGGCCACCTCAAGCTTCCACGCAGCTCCGAGCGCGCCCCCTCACGGGGCATAGGGGCTCACCACTGGGTCACCCGGCCCAGGACCCGGTCAGTGCAGGCGTAAGAAAATCGCCCTCACTGGGTCAGGTACACTCTGTGAATGAGAGTGAGTTATTATTTGGGAACCTTAAAATGGTAAATTCGAAAAACAATGGTAATTAAAACTTCGTAAATTTCACTTCAAACGCAAAGAATCAAGTAGAATGTGGATTATCGGGCTTTCTTGCCCGTCTTCTCCTGGCCTCTTCCTGGGTAACGGTGGTCAGAGGACCAAGGTTTGAGTCCCGACCCCAGGGCCGGCCAGGCTCCTCGACCATGCCTCGGGCTATACGCGGATGGTTCCGGAAACGGAAGTGTGTTCCTCATGCGAGGAGCAGTCGCGTGCACTCCCGAAAGGACGCCATGCCAGCACCCAACCAGGGCTTGTCTCACCACAGGCCGGAGACAGCCAGCCTCAGGCCGCGGAGGAGGGTGGCCTCTGGGCTCGGCCGGCCCCAAGCTTTTTCTGCAGCAAGAATACAACTAGTGGCCACAGCCCAGCCATGACTGGAGAGACGGGCCGCCCTCGGCCTCATTCATTTACCTCTTTAACGAGAGAGACAGCTGAGACAGGAGGGAGAGACACAGATAAGCACTTTTTGAAACTTGCAATAGGGCGTGTGTACTTGCCAGGGGGCTGGAGGGAGTGAGAAGCCACCCCTTGGAAGGGGGGACCACATGCAATCCCTTCTCCTCCACTCTCCTCTGGGACCTTGGGCACACACGCACACGTGCCCAGCGTGTTTTCAAACCGCTGGGTCTGAAACTCAAGTGGCACAGTCAGCTATGAGGGATCCGGCTGCCTTGACCGCGTGTCACTGTCCCCATAGGTAGGGCTTTTATAAGAGGTTTTTGTCATAGAGTGCACATGCTCAGCAGAGAGGAGAGAGACAGAGATACAGAGAGTGGGAAAGTGAGACATTCCCCCTCTGGGGGGGACGCCAAGGCACAGTTCCTTCTCTACCACACCCCTCTTGGGATTTTGGGTATGCACACACATGTGCCTGGCTACCTGGTCTGGGACTTGAACCATTGTCTGTCATGTGGGAGTCCAGTGCCTTAGCCACTGTGCCACCTGCTGGCCACAGCAGGCATCTTTGCAGGGTCTTGCTGTGTTGCGACCCTCCTGCTCGGCCTCCCAGTTAGCCGGGACTGCAGGTGCGTGACCTGTGCCGGTGGACTCAGGTCGCCCGGGAGTGAATCTGAACAGTGTGTCACGTCTCTTCCGGCCTCCCTGGCAATGGCGCCTCCGTGATGCTCTCACCAGCTGGGTCTGCCGCACTTGGTAAGGGCTGTTTCGGTTGATCCCACGTGTCCTGCATGCCAGGAGCATGGCCCATGCCTGTGCCAGCCACAGCCACCACCTTGTGCACACCCACCTCCAGGCCTTCATGGGCCATTGGCCTCCCTCCCAGAGAGCGCCCTGACCACCACATGCTGACCGTGGGGAGGGCCAAAGGGGACAGCACACCAGGCCAGACCAAGAGCACTGGAGTCCTGCATTGGGCTGCTGGTGCAAAGCTGCGTGTGTGTGGGGGCAGGCGGGTCCCCCCCAAGTCTGAGCTCGTGGGTGTGAGGAGCCGAGGTGTGGCCGGCAGGGCTGCGTTAGGACAGAGACTCAGGGAACTGGGGCCCGTGACAGACGGTGGGGTGGAAACGGCGTTGCCCTTTGACGGTGGTGTTGACCTGGGCAGTTTTCATCCTCTCGACAGCCTCAGTTGCCCATGTGGCAGATGTGAGGATGGGTGAGAGCGCCCACGAAGCCCTGGTGGCCCCCTCGCATGTGCCGAGGCCAGCACGTGTCCACCATTACTGCAGGTCTCCCTGCTGCCGGCCCGAAGTTGTGCCGGTCGGTTTTGGGGGTCTTCTTAGGGACGGCAGGGTCCTCGGAGGCAGGAGAGTGATGGCTGGGAGCCCCAGGCTCTGGGGTAGGACAGCCGCCATGCAAACCCTGGCCTTGCCAGTTTATTGATGGGGTGAGCTCGGGCAGGTATCTAACTTCTCTGCTTCGGTCTCTGCTTTACGGCATGGGGATGATATGAGACAGGTAGTTGGGGCCAGCCCTGTAGCCTAGTGGCGAAGGGAGGGGACCCAAATGGCCGCCCAGTTTGAATCCTAGCTGCTGGCTTAAAAGCCCGCCAGATGCATGTGTGTGCGCCCAGGGTCCTGTCAGAGAGGAAACAGACCAGAAGGGTGGGGGCATGACCACACCCCTTGGGATGCTGTCTCCCTCTTCCTGTCTCTGTCTCCCAGGCAAATGCACACCCTGGCGATTAAGAAGAAGAGGTGGCTGAAGACAACACGGGGCAGTGCCTGCTGGATGCCTGGCATGGCGTGAGGCTGTGTCAGCAGTCCTGGCCGTGACTGCAAGGTTGTCATTGCTGCAATTTTATTAAACTCCCAAGGAACTCAAGGGCCAAGTTCATTTCAAGCAGAGCCTCGAACCTGTGTCGTCCAGAAAATGTTCTCCAGGCCTAGCCCTTAGCAGTCAAGCTGCCCTGCCCCTCCTGGGTGGGTGGTGCCCATCATGGCTGGGCTGTGAGCACTCTCAGCCCTGCCATACCCCACACTACTCCCCAAGGGCTGAGAGACACCCTCCTGCCCCCGC
>NW_006199613.1:935629-936950 GCF_000334495.1 Tupaia belangeri chinensis
GGCTGTGAGCACTCTCAGCCCTGCCATACCCCACACTACTCCCCAAGGGCTGAGAGCCACCCTCCTGCCCCTGCCCTGCCGACACCAGGTACCCGCAGCTGCACCGGCCGGCGCCTGCAAACCCATGGCTGGTGTGCAGGTGTGAAGACGGGAGCAGCAGGGGAGCCAGCTCCGGGCAGCGTGGCGAAGGCTGCCTCTGCTCCAGGCCCTCAGCACAGCCAGCAGTGGCCCCAAGGGCTGGCTTGGGACTTGGGGCGCAGAAATAAGAGCTAGAGGAGACAGCTCCGGGTTCTGGCTAGGAGCTGGGGCGCCCATCCCCCATGGCACAGCTGGACCTGTCCCCAATTCCTACCAGGCCTGAGGTCCATGAGAACAGCCACGCCTCAAACACAGGGAGAAGCCCCTGCAGGACGCACGTGGCCCGGCCTGGGCTTGCTCAGCCGGGGCTTCCTCCTGCCCGGCAGTGGCCCCCAGCAGGGTCGGACACTGACAGAGCGTAGCGGCCAGGCCTGGCAGCAGGACTGACTGAGCTCTAGGACACGCTGGCTCGGTGCTGTGCCTTCACACGCCTGATCTTGGCCCACGCGTGATCACAGCCCATGTCTGATCTCGGCCCACACTTCCTGAGAGCCTGAGCTCTGGGAGACCTGGGGCCATGACGCAGCCTGGGCTTCCCCTGCACGCCCTATCCCCGCCACGCCACAAGGGTCAAGGCCCTGCACCACCTTCTGCTCCCGCCTCCTCCAGGCCCATCACCCCCAAGTGCCCCGGAACTGGCTGCGCACGGACATTTTTATTCTCCCGGCGGAGGAGCTCCCAGGCTCTTTCAATAGTCCTGAGAGGGACCAGCAGTTGGCGTAATGGCTACGTCGCTGGACTCCCACGTAGTCGACCACAATTAGAGTCCCAGACCCGATGGCTTAAACTCACGCTAGCTGCGTGTGCGTGCGTGCCCAAGATCCCGAGAGGAGAATGGAGGAGAAGGGATTGCGGTGTGGCCATCCCCCCTGGGGGATGATTTCACTCTCTGTCTCTCTCTGTCTCTCTCTGTCTCTCTGGTGAGCGCACGTGCTCTATAGTGAAAACCTCTCCAAAAATAGATAGTTGTATGAAGACAGCGACCTCAGGCCACTCTCGGTGGCAGGTGGCTTCTCGGTGCCCCACTCCTGTCACGGCTGGTCCCACTCCTTCGAAATGTGTTTAGAAACAGACAACTCGGCTCCCAGGGGCAGCATCCCAAGTGTTATTTCTGGCTTTCGGGCCATTCCATAACCGCTAAAGCAGCGCTGCGGGGCCAGGGTGGCGGGGTTCCGCCACACCC
>NW_006199613.1:938191-940806 GCF_000334495.1 Tupaia belangeri chinensis
GAATGGAGGAGAAGGGATTGTGGCATGGCCATCCCCCTGGGGGATGATTTCTCTCTCTGTCTCTCTCTGTCTCTCTGGCGAGCGCACGTGCTCTATAGTGAGCGCACGTGCTCTATAGTGAAAACCTCTCCAAAAATAGATAGTTGTATGAAGACAGCGACCTCAGGCCACTCTCGGTGGCAGGTGGCTTCTCGGTGCCCCACTCCTGTCACGGCTGGTCCCACTCCTTCGAAATGTGTTTAGAAACAGACAACTCGGCTCCCAGGGGCAGCATCCCAAGTGTTATTTCTGGCTTTCGGGCCATTCCATAACCGCTAAAGCAGCGCTGCGGGGCCAGGGTGGCGGGGTTCAGCCACACCCTCGCCGTAGCCAGCCGGGAAAGACATGCCGTGCTGGCCGCTGTCAGTCTTGGCACCAGGCTGGTAAGATGGCTGTGCTAAGGGTGGCAGGCACCGGAGTTGCCACGAGAGCCGAGGCCACCTCGGCTGGCCCAGGGCCTTGGCCACCCTCGTCCTGAGGTGACCACTGAGACAGTGGGAACTTCGAGCATGTGTGGCCTCACAGAGGTCATGGCTCTCTCCCACCAGTCCTGGCATCCGTGGGTCCCAGTCCCACCAGCGACCACGCACCGGTCCCCACGGAACCACACGGGGGACCTTTGATCACCCTCTCCCACACTCACGTTCGATGGAATTTAATGAACACTTCGTGACAGGGTAAGGGTCTGGCCCCTGAGATGAGTCTGAGAGACCCCAGCCTCACTCTCTCACCCGGCTTCAGTGTCACCTGTCACCTTTGAGACCAAGCCGGAGGGGCCTGCTGTCCTCAACCTGCTACATCCTGGGAGGGTCGTGGTGGGACCAAGGACGCACCACGGCACCCGCCACCCTGAACCTCAGAGCCTCCCTCCCGCTCAGCCCTTCCCTGTGCTAAACCAAACGGCAGTGAGGTGAGGAAAGCAGAAATGCAGCCATGCCTCCGGGGCTGCTGTGGGCTCTGCGTCCTCGGGCCTCCTCAGGTGCTCCTGCTGCCTGGCTGGCAGAGGGGTCGAGCAGGCATTTCTCGAAGGCCCACGTCGGCATCACCAGAGGGTGGGCTACGCTGACGCTTCCTGGGTGCACCTGGCCTTCTGGGTCAGAATCCATTTCTAAGAATGTGCCCGAACGTGTACGCATGCTCCCTGGTCTCTGGACCTGGCTTCCAGGCTGCCCCAGCTCCCCACAAATGACTATCCGGGAGAGAGGACCTTGGGCGGATGTCCCTGAGGGCAAGGAGACCCACAGGAAGTCCGGCGCGAACGGGCCCCTGGGAGTCGAACGCCAGCCCGTCTTGGAAAACCTCCCGCCATGCCATGTGCCCAGAAGGTCTTAACACCCAGCGCCTCCCAGTCCCTGAGCTCAACTGTGATTGGCGGCTCGCGAGAACGAGGAGGCTTCAGAAACTGTGTGGAAAATGGAATTAAAAATGGAAGTAAAAGGAGTTCATTTTGGTGTAAAAATTTTTGAAATCCATGCGTACTTTTCTCATAAGGCACATTCTCCACGGCCTTTTCAAAGAGCCCACATGTAAGTCTCTGAAGACCGAGCACACGGCTCTGAGCCCGGAGCAGACTGGCAGAGTCCCCGCACTCCTCCCATCAGAAGGCCCCGCCGGGGCCCCTAAGCGACCCCCTAGCTACCCTGGGTCTCAGCTCTCATGCCCGAGGAGATTGGGTCCCGACCTCACTGAGGAGCCAGCACGGATGGGAAGGCTCGTGGGCTGTCCCAGGTGCTAACTCATCTGAGCAGTGTGCGTGTACCCGCTGTCTGCCAGGTGCTGGGCGCTGCGTGGGGGTGAGGGCACCCGCTGGCAGACACGGGGCTGCCTGGGAGGCGGACGAGGAACGAGGATGCTGCTTCCCAGAGTCTGAGGCGTGTCCCCGCCCTCCCGCCGGAGTGGGGCAGGACAGAGGAGCGGGTGGCCTGCTTTGGCCGTGGGGGTGACCAGCCTTAGGAGGAATCTCGACTGGGCTTAAAAGGAGTGGCAGCCGCCTGCCCTTGCCCCCGCAGAGAGCCCTTTGTAAGGCGTGGGGCTGGCGGACAGCGTATGCTGCCGAGTGTCACAAAAGCAGTGGAAAAGCCAGCCCCACCAGGGCAGGTATGCGTGGCGGCCGTGCGGCCCCCCGCGAGACAATGGCACGTCTGTATCGGAGGACCGGGCCGACTGTCACAGAACCCCCGCACAGAGCTGCTCCGAGCTGGGGGGGCCTGGTCCCGTCCGGTGCCTCCCGGAGGGCACGGCCTGCCGTTTCCATTTGAGTTGGCAGCGGAGCTGTTTTTTTGCACCTGTTGCTCTGCTCCGATAACAACGCAGTTAAGCATTGATTTGTAGGAAAATAAACAGAAAAAGCAAAGAGAGGCATCCGCCCAGACAGCCCGAGCCGGTTTGACCAAGCGTCCAGGCCGGTGTTTTTCCTATAAAACCAGAGAAAACCTGCGCTTTCAGCTTGGACGCCCCCACCCCGGATAAAAGGAGCCGTCGTGGGCTGGCAGAGCTCGCAGGGCCAGGGAGCCGAAGACACGGCACTTCGCCATTGGCTGGGGCGCGGGGGGCGCCCAGGGGGGGGGGGGGCCGCC
>NW_006199613.1:942130-942389 GCF_000334495.1 Tupaia belangeri chinensis
GGGCCGGCCCCTGCCGTTTCCATTTGAGTTGGCAGCGGAGCTGTTTTTTTGCACCTGTTGCTCTGCTCCGATAACAACGCAGTTAAGCATTGATTTGTAGGAAAATAAACAGAAAAAGCACAGAGAGGCATCCGCCCAGACAGCCCGAGCCGGTTTGACCAAGCGTCCAGGCCGGTGTTTTTCCTATAAAACCAGAGAAAACCTGCGCTTTCAGCTTGGACGCCCCCACCCCGGATAAAAGAAGCCCTCGTGGGCCGGC
>NW_006199613.1:942440-944013 GCF_000334495.1 Tupaia belangeri chinensis
CCCCGCGGGGGGGTGCCGGAGCCTGCAGCGAGATGGCAGCCTGCGGCCGGCCCTGGCTCAGACCGAGAATCTGATGACCAGGGATAGGGAAAGGGCTCCGGGGGCCAGGCGGTGGGTCAGAGCCCACGTCGCACTCGTCCAACAGGCTGCCGAAGGCTGGCATGGTCCAAGGAGCCGCTGCAGCCGGTGGGCCCCCCCAAGCAGAGCCTGTCCCACAGACACTATGGCCAGCCCCAGGCAAAGAGCACAGTTTGGACCCCCCAGTGCCTGGCTGTGGCTTTCCTGTCGCAAAAAATACAGCCACACCTACCGCAGAGGCAGGCCGCGTGGGCTCGCTCAGGTCCTGCGAGGGTGTCGGAGGGCCCAGGGCCAAGTGGAAGGACCTGAGCTGCTCAGAGTAGGGTGTCTGCATCAGGCCAAGCGCCCCACACACCCATTTCTCACGGGCCTGTCAGCATCACACAGAGATGTCTTAGCATCTCGCACAGAGACGGTGAGCAGCACCGTGGCAACAGCATCGTGGCCCTGCTGTCCACGCTCCGAGCCACGGGGCATTTCCCGGCAGGCTTTGGAGCAGGTGGACAAAGGGGAGCGAGGGGCCCTTGCGACCCCCAGACACCATGTAACCAGGAGTCACAGCAGGGGTGGAAGGCTGCAGGGTGCCGCTCCTCCGGAGCGTTGAGAACAGGGTGTCCGCTGGGCGGGGACATGGCTGGCTGAGCAGTCCCAGCCGTCTGTCATGAGTAGGGCAGGGAGTGGAGCACCTGGGAACCAAACTGAGCAGCAGCAAAATAGAAGGTTTAACAACACCCTCCGCCGGCTGAGAAGTAAACAGGACCCAGAGCACAGGAATGCAGGAAGGGTGGAGGGAAGCAGGGTGGGCCGGGGCCCAGGGAGGGCTTGGCATGATGAGGGCAATGGATTTGACCACTTTGAGAGCCAAGTTCCTCCCAGGGAAGACCAAGATGCTCAGGCCGAGATAGGATGAGCTGCCGCGGTGGGACCTCGCAGACAGCGCTACCTCGAGGCGGCGCGAGCCCTGGGCCGCCATGGTGTGTGCGAGGCGAGGACGCGTGTGCGAGGCGTGGGGTGGGCTTGCATGGATTCCTCGCCGAACCTCCGGGCCCCGGGCGCTGGCCCTGACACCCCCGTGTACACCAGGGAGCTAGCGAGGGTCCCTGCCGCAGGCCAGCAGGTGGGCTGGGCGCGCTGTGGGACAGCGTATCTGGGGGAGGCAGGGAGAGGGGCAGCAGAAGTTCCCAGCTTCGGACACAGCCCGTGTCGGGAGCCCGTGCTCTGCAGTGGAAAGGCCCCTCTGAGACAGCCCCAGAGCTCTCGCCCTCAGTGCTGGGGGAGGTACCTGACCACCTGGGCCCTGACCAATGGGCCCCTGGACAGCCTCAGAAGCCCCGTCAGTGGTGTTCTGCCCGCCGGCAGGCGCATCTGGCTTCCTATTGGAAGCACAGGTGGCTCGGGGCTAGGATGGGGCTCCTGAGTCACCCCAGACGTGCGAGCCAGGATGAAAGGGCAGCAACCAGGAGGACACTTGAAAGTTGAGGAATTCGGCTTCTCT
>NW_006199613.1:944044-948282 GCF_000334495.1 Tupaia belangeri chinensis
CTCGGAGGAGCACCTGACGGCTGAGCTGTCACCCGCTGGTCCTGATGACAGAACAGCTGTGCCGTGACATCACCCCGCTGAGGGACAGGCCGTAGGTGTCGCCCAGGGAGCCTGTCTCCTCCTGCAGAGATCTCTGCACGTCTCCCCAGCCCCCACTGTGCCGTGGCCTATGCCGACCTGGGAACAGTCTGCAGACCCGGAGCCCAGCGTACAGGACAGCAGCCCGCGCCCTCCCTCGTCTGTGAGCTCGCTCACGACTGCAAGCATTCCCAGGGAGGGAGCCCCTCAAGCACATGGGCCAGCCATTCTTCTGGGTCCTTTGGAGGAAAGGAGCTCGAATAAAACTACGCAGCTCGCCAGCTCGGGAGGGTGTCTCCCTTCTCACCAGCCCCCAGCTCCCCACGGTCGGGCAGAGGGGCCCCGGGCCTAGCCCAGGCTTGGCACCCCGCAGCAGCCCCCATGCCCTCTGCCTACAATATTCGCAGCATTCAGTTCAAGAGGGAGACACAGAGCCCCCGCCCCAGAACGCTCTGAGAATTCCAGACAGAACGACAGGGCAGTAAAGCCAGCCGGTGTTCTTGGCACGCGGCCCGTGTACGTGCCAGCCACATGCCCACGACCTCGACCCTCCTGCCCCAGTTGCCCATCACCGCCGACGGGGGGTCCTTCCCATCTTAGGCCCAGGAAATAGCCCCAAGTAGTTGAGAAGATGAAGCTGAGCATGGCCGTGGGCACACCTGTACCCCAGCACTCAGCACACCTCAGCCACCACCCTGCTCCTTACCAACCACCCCATCTCGGCCGCTCCAGGGCCTCTCTGTGCCAAGCTACCCACGCAGAAGAGCGCAGTCCCTGGTCTCACCAAGACCCTGTGCTGGCTGAGGCTGTCAGAAGTCGTCCCCTTAGCCGGTGATTCTAGGGGTCCTTACCCCTGTCTGGACCCGCGTTGCCATCTAGTGGGGCCTATGGACCACTTCTCAGAATCACATTTTTAAATGACTAGAAAACACACGGTTCAAGGAAATTAATATCAAAGTACTTTCAAAAGTCAACGTGATGCTCGAATACTGCGGCGTTTCGTTATGTGCACACCGCGTGCAGGTATCTGGCCGATGGCCTCTGTGGTCGAGTACTGATGGCTTCTGCAACGGGGGTGTGGTGACGCGACGTCCGCGGCCGCGGAGAGACGGGCACGGCTGCAGCTCACACCGCTGTGATCTGGCCCATGGTCAGGAGTGAAGGAAACGCTTGGTCTTAGGAGTTACCAAATAGCAGGGTGCTGTCCTCACAGCCAAGCTCACGGCCCCCCGTGGTATTCCCACCACAGCCAGGCCGCGGAAACTGCCGGAGGGGCACCACTTTCTTCTGCAGGGCCCTGCATGCCGAGCGTCAAGATACGGGGCCAGATTAGCCGGAGCTACCCCAAGACCGTGCCCTGAGCCTCCACGGGGAGGGTGTGCTGTGGGGCAGGCTAGAGTCTAACCCCAGGTCGAAGCCCCCCGACTGCAACACAGCAGACTCACGGACACACCTGAACCGCAACTCAGACTCCCCCCACGACTCCCAGTTACATACACACAGGCATGAACGCGGCGTTACCACATCTGTGGCCTAATGTGACCCTTCCTATAGCTCCAGGCAGGAGACATGAACCCTGAGCTGCCAGAGCCCCCCAAAGTCACTCGGTGACCCACTGCAGGGTCGGGTCTGGACCTAGACGTGCTGATCTAAAGCCAGTACTCCTGACGCCACACCCAGCTGCTTCCAGGCCACAAACCTCACAGCGTCCTGCCCAGCACACGGGCAGCCAGCGTCACCTGCCCACCCGTATCCTCAGCCCACAGCCGTCTGGTCAGTGGGGCGGAAATGGCAGGAAGGCGGGCAAGGTCACCACGGGGGAGACAGAGGCAAATTCAGGGCCAGAGCTAGCGTGCGGTAAAGGTAAGGCTTTGTGGGTGGTCACCGTGAAAACAGGGCTAAGGGCAGCGCCCCCCTCTCGGGTGCCACGCTCCGCTCGGGGACAGCCAGCCACCCTCCAGAGGGATGTTGTTAAAGGAACCTAGGACGGACCCGAGAACTCTTCCGAGCTCCGCTGCCATGTACGAAAGGCAGGCCTTCCTCGTGTCCCAGGGAAGGCAACAGGGCCCGAAGAAGGGTGTGTCTGGCTGGGCAGGGCTGGTGGGGACCACGATGGCTCAGGTCCACCAGGGGGGACCCAGCAAGAGCCCAGGCCAGGCTGTCTGCTGTGTGCCTGCGACTCGGAGCAGGAGCGGCATTGTGAAAGCCTGCGGTCACCGCAGGTCCAAGGCCGCAGGACGTGTGTGTCCGAGTAGGTCCCGCCAAAGCAAAACCACTGCTAGCTACCGCAGCAAGGCGGCCCCTGAGGTGGAGGCTCCTCTCGGTTTGGGGCTTCGATTCCACCAGAAGCGCTTTTCCAATGCACCGCACGGTCGTAGTTGAAGGAGACAGGTGCCCTTGACAGCCTTCCAGGTGCTTCTGGCCAAAGAGGTCCTGCGGGCCAGGGTAGGAGACTGGGGTGGGGAGGCTGAGTTCAGTGAGCCAGCAGGGGCCTGGCCCCAGAAACAGGCCGGAGACAGGACGCAGTTAGGGCCTAGTAAAATCAGTCTGAAAGGCGGGTTTTACAGGCTGCCTCTTAAAACGCAGTCAATTAAAACCCTGGGAGCCTCTTTAAATAGGCCACCCTGCCTGACCCTATGGTGAGTTCTGGCTGCTTCGGACATGGAGCTGAGGCTCCAGGGACCAGGGTGGCCAGGCTGGGCTGCCCAGCGTCTGGAACAGCCACGGCCCCCGAGGTGAGTCCACACCCACCCGACCTGCCCAGGAGTCCGAGGACGGCCGAGCAGCCATCATCCACACACACGTGCAGAGGCCCCGGGCCCGTGTTCGAGTCCTAGCGGGCTGCTCGGGTTTTGTCCAGGACACTCCGAGCCTGCACACTCTCACTGCTCCCTGTAGTCCGGGGGCCTGCTCTGGTCTCTGCAGCTCTGGACACGTCGAGCCGGTTATAAAGACGGGCTGTCCTGGGATCAGACACCCTTAACTAAGGCTCTAGGATGTGGGTCTCAGGGCGCCCCCAGACAGCCCCGTAGCCAAGTTTCCAAAGACCCTGAAGAAGCCTGTCGGGTTCCTGCTGGTCTTCTTTACCCCCGTTCCCACCCGCCCCAGCTTTCACAGACAGACTAGCCCGGCCGGCGGCAGCCCCGTGTTCTACCCCACCCTGGCTGTCATGGCCACAGAGCCTGAAGAAAAGGGATCGACAAGACGATCAGGCTCTGGCCCTTCCTGCAGAGGGGAGCCCGGAGCCCTGTGGCCAGAGCACCTGCTCCGGGCCGCTCGGCTTTGCCGTGCCAGAAAGCCAGGCCTGTGGGCCCCATGCACCGCCACACCCGCTGTCTTCCCTGCTCGCTCCCACCCAGGAGTGGGAGTCCGTAGCCTTCAGGGAAGAGTCCCAAAGAAATAGCCTTTATTCCTCTGAGATTCAACAATGTCGTTATGAGAGAACTCGAAGGGTCCTTCGTCACCTTTATTGCTGCATTCCCTGCTTCCTCCGTCACCACCATGGTGTGAAAGTGTGTCCCAGGCCAGCCCAGCAGAGGTGACACAGACAGCCACTCCAGGGCCTGGAGAACACACCTGATGGCAGGGTGCAGGAGGGAGAGGGAAGGACTGACGCATGGCCGCGGCCGTTGGGGGTTCTCTCTCCATCTCTCCATCTCTCTCTCTCCATCTCTCTCTCTCTCTCTCTCCATCTCTCCATCTCTCTCTCTCCATCTCTACCTCTCTCTCTCCATCTCTCCCTCTCTCCATCTCTCTCTCCATCTCTCCATCTCTCTCTCCATCTCTCCCTGACAACAGCACACCTCCTCTGGCAATTAAAAAACACATAAAAGGAAGCGCGCGCTCTCCGAGGGCTGCCGTGTGGGTGCTGTTCCTCCCAGCACTGTTCGCCCCTTGCATATCGGAATAGCCCGGACTTTAAACCCTGTTCTACGCACATGAACATAATAGTCACATGTTCTAGCTAAGAGCATAAATGCCTGCTTCTTAAAACAAATCATATCATTTCAAACCATACTATTAAAAACCAGCTACAAAAATGTCACATAAAGTTAATCCCCCATCCCTCGGCCATTAGAAACAGACCTGGAGCTCCCGGGCAGGGCCGGCTGCGCCTGCCCATCCTCAGGTTCGGCTCCCCAGCCAAGGGCCAGGGCTGC
>NW_006199613.1:948303-967324 GCF_000334495.1 Tupaia belangeri chinensis
TCTCTCTCTCTCTCGCTCTCCCTCCCGCCATCTCTCTCTCTCCATCTCTCCCTCTCTCTCTCCATCTCTCCATCTCTCCATCTCTCTCTCCATCTCTCCATCTCTCTCTCCATCTCTCCCTGACAACAGCACACCTCCTCTGGCAATTAAAAAACACATAAAAGGAAGCGCGCGCTCTCCGAGGGCTGCCGTGTGGGTGCTGTTCCTCCCAGCACTGTTCGCCCCTTGCATATCGGAATAGCCCGGACTTTAAACCCTGTTCTACGCACATGAACATAATAGTCACATGTTCTAGCTAAGAGCATAAATGCCTGCTTCTTAAAACAAATCATATCATTTCAAACCATACTATTAAAAACCAGCTACAAAAATGTCACATAAAGTTAATCACCCATCCCTCGGCCATTAGAAACAGACCTGGAGCTCCCGGGCAGGGCCGGCTGCGCCTGCCCATCCTCAGGTTCGGCTCCGCCAGGGCTGCACCGTTACTGGGATCAGAGGCAGGGCGAGCACGCCAAGCCCCCGGCGAGCACGCCAAGCCCCCGGCGAGCCCTGCCTCCCAGCCAGCGCCCCACACAGACAGTCACTTCGGCTGCAGAGTGGTCTCAGCAAGGACGAGGGCAGATTCGAGCCTCGTGTTCCTATTCTAAACCATGGCGCTGCCCTGTGGTGCGCTGGGCCTGCCTGGCATCCAGTGTCCCCGCCCCGTCCCCAGGGTCTTCAGAAACCCCGTCTGCCTGAAAGGACACAGGGCTGACTCCCTCTGGAGGAAGGGCGTCCGAGTAACTCTGAAGACAGGGATGGGCCTCCAGACCTAAGCTTGCTGCGGAGCCTCTCAGAGGGCCGGGGTCAGATGAGCACAGCCAGAACTGGAGTCCCCAACGCGGGTGAGACCCTGAGAGTCCAGCAGCCGCACTGCTTCGTCACCAGTGCCCTTTGGCCGGAAGCACGACCCTCTGCCCTGGTCCTGCAGGCGCTCTCAGTCCCACTGTGCTCACTGAGCTCACGGGCCCCACCTGTTCTCAGACCCTAACGCACGGATCCAGGACGACACTGAAAGGGGCCTGGGTGGAGCTGGTCAGTAGCAGTCACTTTGGGACAACCTGGGGTCAGGCTTTGCAGAGGCGGTTTCGTGGGGCGAGCACCGTATGAAAAAGAGCTTAAAGTCAAAAGGGTTGTTCAGATTTCGCACAGTTACTTTTTAGACGTGAAAGGACAAATGGAATTGAATTTGTTTGTGCCAACGAGGCCCAGATCAAACACATCCCCCTAACGACACGGCCCTGAAAGTTCTCGAGGGAGGCCGCCATCTCGAACAGCGGCTTGGGGAGTTCATGGTACACTGTTCCTTTGAAGTTACTGCTTAGAACACCCTGTAGAATGCCTGGGAACTTAGAGGGCTGCCTTCTTTATTTTCATTACTTTACCCCAAGTGTGATGACAGACTTAAATGCTTCTCATTTCCTATCCCATCAGGGCTTCTGAAATTAGCCCGCGGTGCGGCAGCGCCATGGCCGCACACGACCCCGCAGCATAGGGACACGGCCCGGGCGCCTTACCCCATGGTCCTGGGGTTAGAGGTCACACAGAAGACAAGCAGGCCCCTCTGTTAACGCCATGGGAAACGACTAAAGCCACCTGGAACCCACTCAGCCGTTTCTGAGAGCAGTTCGCAGCCACGAAGTCCGTCCTGAGGACGCGGCTCCTCTCTGACTCGGTGGGTCGGCCACCCTCGCCCCCGCTGTGGAACAGATTCCTGAACTGGGTCCCCACTGGGAAAGGCTCAGGGTCCGGCGCCGTCCTTCCTGTCACCAGGTCAGTGCCGAGGCCACCTCACCCACCCGAGGACACATGTTCCCAGGAGCCTGGGACCACGCCCAAGGGGCCAGTCTGGTGGGGACACGGCTTCCTGCCCACGGCCACTGCACCAACAAGGCGAATCTTGCAGCCCCCAGCGCTGTCCACACTGGGGCCAGCACTGATGCACGGTATCTACACAAAATCAAAAGAACCCCGTCTCTCCAGGCCTCTGCTGCTATGCTACGGCCACCCGCCTGGTGGGGCCTCACAGGACACACACAGGTTGGTCTGTCCCCTCGTGACACAGCAAAACGCCCGGCCAGAGTGAGGATCAAGCCGCTCCCAGGCACTCAGCTCGCCGGGGCTCCCGCCCACCACACTCCCTGCCTGCTGGTCCTGGTGTGGACAGACAGGCCCTTGTGTCCCTCGAGCCACTCCCCTAAGCCAGAACACAGTGAAGACGTTTGACCTTCCCTGCAGCTGGCGGGTCAGGAAACGGCCCTATGGGCGGCTCCAGAGAGCAGCGCGGTGCCCTGAGCCCAGCGCACTGTGCCGGCCAGCACGTCCCCGCCGCGTCAGTCACCCATGTCTGTCTGTCTGTCTTAGGAGGACTCAACCCAGGGATGGCCACAGGCAGGAAAGCAGGACTCTCGCACTCGCGGGATGGGAGGTCAGATAGCGCAACGCCATCCCACTTCATCGGAGCAGCCCAGCATCCTCCAGAATAAGGCCCTAACAGGCTGGGGTAAGCCCAGGTGAGGCAGACGCCACGTCCTGCCACCGCCCCCGGAGCCTGTTTCATTCCCCCATCCGACTCGAGGCAGGCTTCCGTCCCTCTCGGAGTTTGAATTCCAGGCTGAAAAGAAGGTTTAAAAGGAGCACGTACCTCATTTACCTACAGATTCTGGCGGGGAGTCCAGGAGCGGGGTGCGGAGGCAGCGGCCGCGATCTCGCCGGCTCCTCGGGCTGGGACCCGCAGGTGTGATCACGTCTGGGCCCTCATCCGAGTGCAGATAAGCGCGTATGACAATAATTTTAAATCATTTTGGAGGATGTTAAGCAATAAGCCACCAACCGGGAATTCCCTAAGTCACTTCCTCCTCTTCTGATTGGCTGCCCAGCCCTTTAAAAAAATAAAATAAAGGATTACAAACATTGGCTCATTTGCATTTGGCCGACTCACACGTTAGTGTTCAAACAGAACAGGTCTAACCAGGTTATGCCTGTGTCCCAAGAACAGAGACAACCTGTTAATGGATGAGGGATTGATTGGCGGCGACTGTTCTCAGCAGAGGCTGTTTCAGGTGAGAGCCTCCGTGCTCCCAGACGCCACCCGCGAGGAGGAGCACAAAGGCAGGTGAGCGGAAGTGCGGGCGAGGCGGCGGCGCGGGAGGCCGGGCAGCTCCGGACCACCGGCCCCTGTCCCGGGCCGCACCGTCTGCTCTGCTCTGGCGTCGGGGTCTGTGCAGGCCCCGCTTCTGAAGACCCCAGGGTTGTCCTCCAGGTGCCAAGCTGCCCCTCTGACAGCGGCCTTAGCATTTCCGCAGACTTTGAAAGGCCAGTCTCCCCAGCCCCAGATCAGAGGCCCTGGGAGAAGGCTCAGAGGGAGGGCCTGGAGGGAGGGTCCGCTGTGGGGAGAACCTGGGGGCGGTGGCCGCTCAGCACGGAGGCAGGTTCTCCAGGTCTTCACGTCCACTCCCAAACACAGGGTCGTTCGCTGTTTATCAACCCTCCTGGCAGGAGCTGGAAAGGAGACCAAGACGCCGAACTGGAGATGAAACACACGCTTAGGCACGAAGAGGAAGAACATCTGGGAGGACTTTGGACCTCGACCCCCAGGACCACGCCCACCCAGGGCCGAGGCGTCGGGGGAGTGACCGCCCACTCGCTGGCTCACACATCCTGCGCCAGGCAGGTGCGGCGTGCCCCTGGAAGGAGAACGCCACCCTGAACCACAGGCTTTCTCTCTCGGGTCTTCCTGGACGTCGGCCTGGCAAGAACGAGGCATCCAAGCGAAGGTCTACTCCCGGGCCTCCCGTTTGCAAGAGAGGGAAGGGAACTTGAGATTTGCCAAAGAAACAACGAATTTGTGACCAGAATCCAGAAGCTTCTCTGTGTGAAAAGGAGATTGGCATCCGGACAAAGCAGGCTGAGCTGAGTAGGCAGTCGGGCCTGCGTGTGGGAGCTCTGGTACGAGCCTCGCCTGGCCCTGTCCCCGGGGTGCAGAGGGCGCTGGGGCTGGGGCTGGGGCTGTAAAAGACTTGCTGGGAGGGCAGAGCCAAGGCAGCCTTGAAGGTCTGCAACTCAGGAAGCTCAGAGAAGCCCTGTGCTGCCCCACCTGGTGCCTGCCGGGCCCTGTTAAAATGCAAACACCAGCCCTGGGACTGATAAAATAGCAGGCAGCATTATTGCCCATTATCACATTAGCACCAATTAGTCTATCAGCTCAGATCTGAGAGCAGGCCCTGGGGAACGGCCTGCTGGCTTGTGTATCAAGGCCCAGCCTGGAGTAGCTGCAGCTGCACCCTCTTCAGGGCTGCTAGTGCCCTGGACTGAGGAAGCCAAGGACCTCTTAACACTTTTGCCTGGGATTAACCTGGGACAGCAGGCGGGTGGGCGTCAAGGCCGGGTGGGCCCCAGTGGACCTCAGCTACAGCTCCTGGCCTGGTGTGGCTCTAACCACCTGTAATTGTGGGCCTCTCATTTCTAGCCCAGGAGCTCTGGTCGCGCCCAGTCTTACCCACTCCAGGCTCTGCCTTTAGACCAGAGGACCCAGAAGACTCCTGAGAAGTCCCCTGTGGGGAAGGCCTCACGCAGGGGTTGCATACCTGAGACAGCCGGTGGCGACGGGATGCAGTGGGCACCGTTCGACACTGAAGCCCCTCTTTGCTTGGGACTTTGGCGGCCCCCAGAAGAAAAACAAAAACCAAAGGCCCCCTGAAGAAAAGCTGCCTGTGTAGGCGTATTGAACTGCACACAGGCTCTGTGGGCTGGGAGCTCTCCCGCTCTGGCTGGCTTCGACAAGGCGGTGCTGGCTTCCAGGTGGACAGATTGGAAGACGGCCGGCCGGCGGAAGGAAGGAAAGGTATGTCCTGCCGTTTACCTGAGAGCTGGCTTCGGGGCGAGGACTTCTACGAGAGCCGCAGGTACACCAAGTTTCCTTCCTAAGAAGTCTAAAGTGTGACCACAGGAGCCAGCAGGTGGCGTGGTGTTTAAGATGCTCAACTCACACATGGCTGACCGCAGATCGAGTCTCAGACCCGGAGGTTTGAAAATCATGCTGAGCGTGTGTGCACATGTGCCCCAAATCCTAAGAGGACACTGGAGGAGAAGGGCTTGTGGCATGGCCATCCCCCTGGGGGTGATTTCTCACTTTCCCTCTCACTGTCTCTCTTGCAAGTCAAACACCCTATGGCAAAAAAAACCTTTTAAATAAAAGAAAAAAATAAGCACGATCACAAACCCATGAACAGAGCAGACGCTGTCCACGGGTGCACTGTCGTTCTCAGGGAGGGCAGCCTGCCGTGTCCATGCTCCCAGGACACTGGAGGACTGAGAGCGGTGGGGACAGGGACAGGCGATGAGCCGGCCTGAGCGCCTCTCTCTCGTGGGTGGGGAGACAGAGAGGAGCCTGCCCTGGGAGCTGGAGCTCATGCAGCCACCCGTTAGAACCCCAGTCCAGGTGGCTTGAAAAACACGGGTCGCGTTGTGTGCACACCCCGAGTCCTGACGGGACAGAGACGTGGGGACGGGGGATGGAGTGACCGTGCCTCGTCAGTGCTTTCCTCCCCCTCTCCCTCTGGCCAGTGCTCACGCCCTCTGGCAATTTTTTTTTAAAAAAGTGTCTTCATGGGACCAGCGATGGCATAACGGTTACGTTGCTGGACTCTCATGTAGTCGACCATGGTTCGAGTCCTGGACCCGGTGGTTTAAACTCATGCCAGGCACATGTGTGCATGCCCAAGATCCCAGGAGGAGAATGGAGGAGAAGGGGTTGTAGTGTGGCCATCCCCCAGGGGGTGATTTCTCACTTTCCTTCTGTCTTTCTGGTGAGCACACATATCCTATAGTTAAAATCCCTCTTTAAAAAAAAAGTCTTCAAATCAAAACCAAGAGAATACCAGAACTGGAACCAATCCAGGACCCCATTACTCTGCCTAGAGACAGCTCAGGAGCTCAGTGATGGCTTGCTGGTAAAATGCACCGCCCTGTGGGATCAGCAGGGGGCATAGTGGTTAGGGTACTGGACTCTCACGTGGATGACCATGGTTCAAGTCCTGGACCTGGCCCCTTGAAATTCGTGCCAGGCCCATGTGTGTACATGCCCCAAATCCTGAAAGGAGAAGGGATTGCGGAGTAGCCATCCCCCCAGGGGGGTGATTTCTCCCTTTCTCTCTCCCTGTCTCTCTCTCTCTGTCTCTCCGGTGAGCACCTGTGCCCTGTAGCATTCTATAAGGACCCATGGGAGGGTGGCCGGTCATGTCCCGGGTATACTGGGCATGGCAGGCCTATGCGGGCCGGTGAGGCTGGATCACAGCATCGTGGTGCTGTACTTTCTGCCTCGGGGAAAGCAAACCAAAAAAATCCTCTTGGACCTCCCCGAAGGTTGAGACCCTGGTTCTGGTCAGGCCTGTGAAGGACGGCTGAGTCTGGGATGCGTGGCCGATGTGGGTCCACAGACGGGCGCCCCTCCCTGCGCCCCTTCGAAGGCCACAGATGCAACATCTTTGACTCTGTTAGACTCCTGGCACCTGTGTGTCCTTAAAGAGGAGATCAGGACTGAGGTGGTACCTGCCCGGACAGGGAGGCCTTTCCCGAGCAGCTGCCTGCCAGCACGCGGCGCACCCTGGTCACGCCTCCGCCGACAGAGGAACCACCACTCCAGGATGAGGCCTCAGCCCATAGCCTGATGGGCAACTTGACCGAGGCTAAGCAAACGCGCTCGGGAGCCGTTGGCACTGCTCCAAACCAGAGTCCTCGGCACCGCCGTCCCGGAGAGGCCTCAGCGGCTGGCAGCACCCTGCGACGGCCTTACACGGGCGTGCAAAGCCACTGCTTCCTGGAAGCCCTCTGGAGTGTGAGTGTCTCTCGGGGGAAAGGCTAGAGCCTGCACGGGGGAAACGCACGACAGACGCAGCAGGCCTGGACCCGGCAGGACCGGCTCCGGGCCCTTCACGCCGAAGACTGAGGATGCTGACGGCAGGACAGGAATGCGGGGACCCCCGGGAGAGCTGGGCCTGGGCTCACCTAGGAAGGCCTGAGGATCTTTGACTCAGGGGTCGAGGGTCACTGTGGTCTGCTGTCCACCAGGCCTAATAGCTGCGGTCTGGCAGCGAGGAGTCCTCAGGCTCTGGATCCAGAGACAGCCAGAGGGCTGCGGTGAGGATGGGCCAGACATACAGGGAGGCCGGGGCTGGGCCTAACTGGGGCTGGGGGCCGCCTCAGTCTCCGTCCCCGTTCTTGAAGCAGACGACAATGTCTCAGAGCAGGGGGACATGGCACTCAGCCAGGTGGCCGCTCAGGTCTTCAGACTGAAATGAGGGGTCTGTACTGCTCGTGCCCAGGAGGGTGCACCCAGGCCTCCGGGTGACGTCGAGGCCGACAAGCAGGGCCACTAGGACTATGCAAAAATCTCATTTGCATAAACAAGTTTTCCATCGGTCCATTCAAAACAGGCACCTGCACTTCAGTGGAATGTCAAGAAGGAAGCCCTGGGAATGCGGGTCCAGATGAACGTCCCCATGTGTGCCATGGCTGAGCGTGGTCTTCCCCCGACCCCGGACGTCGTCCTTAGTGCGGCCAGGCTGAGTTAACCTGCCCTTCCTGGCCCAGGAAATACGCCAGACCGTTGTCACTGAGGTTGCATCTCGTCGACGAGTCCCCAGGAAAAGCTCTGAGCCCTGGCTAGGGGCGAAGCTAATAGCTCTGGGATCCTGAGGACTGAGAAGCGGGGCGTAGGTGGATGCGGGTAGAACCCAAATAAGCACTCCTACCGAACCCAAACCCTGCACCGTGTACCCACCAACCCCCGGGAGGGCAGGGCCAGCCCTGCCCACTCACCGCCTTAGGGGCACAGCGCGGAGGCCTTGAGCTCTGCCGTGCTGGGAAGACTGGGACGGGGGCGGCCAGGGACAGGGCCCCTGATGAGGGAGCGTCAGAGAACGGCCTCCTGACTGTGGGCTCCCTCCGTCCACTCCCGAAGTCCACGCCCACCCCAGATGCAGCCCTCGAGTCCCACAGCCGCAGTTCTCTGGGAGTCACCAGAAGCAGGGCAGAAAGCCCAGGAGTCCAACCTAGATCTCACGATTGTGTGCGGTCGGCGGGGAGGCACCCTTGCAAACACCGGCTTTCGGCTAATCCATTTTCCTCCTAGCTTGGCAGGTCACCTTAACTCAGAAGCCGAACACACTGTGGGAGGACACACTTGCTCTGAGAGCCCACGCCAGCTGGGGGAGCGGTCCTGGGGTGACGCAGAAGACAAGCTGCAAGGCCACAGCTCCGGCCAGTGCGGCCCCACCACAGGTCACTGCGCAGCCTGCCCACACCTGGAGTGGCCGCCCATCCCTGAGTGTGGGCCTCCCCGCTCCTCAGAGCCGGTGGGGCCGGTGCTGGCCGAGGGCAGAGCGGCTGAGGAGGGCCGAGGAGGCGGCGAGGGCGGCAGCATGTGCTTCGCCTCGTGCCCCAGGACCCCCGTGCAGGATGCAGCACACCTGCCCCCCGTGCACCGCCTCCCAGCTGGGCATCCCACAGCCCGGCTCTCTGCCCTTCCCAGGCCGCGCTCCGCGGGAAGCAGTGCGCTCTCTCGGTGGTTCACGAGACGCTCTCCGTGCGAACGGCACTTTTCATTTCACAGATGCAGGTTTTCGACCTGAGAGCGAGTATAGTGGAGTCCACTGGAGGGGACACAGGAACAGTGAGCCAGTTCTGATGCGAGGGGGTGAGTCTGGGGGAGAACGGCTTAAAGACAGGCCACCCAGAGCATCGGGGGAGGCCGTCGCCGTCCCCACACAGCCCCTCCCACCTCGGGGCCCTTAGTCTCCGGCTCCCACACCTCCCGGGCGCCTCCCACGCTTCTGCACAATCACCGGGTCCCTCTGGCTTCGGTCGCCATGTGGAGCCCGGGCCATGTCCTGGGCCATCTCCTCCACCGTCCTCGGTGGCCTTCATCAGACCCTGAATCTCTCGGGGCCATTTATCTCTGCTGGCGGCCATTCGATAGGTGACACTGGAGGTGACCCCAGAGCTCAGGTGCCAGCCCTGCGATGTGTTGTGCTTGCTGGAGGAGCCCTAGAAAGCAGAGGGCCACCAGGGGGACGCTGGCCCTAACTACAACGCCTGCCATGCCCCGCTCTGTGCTGTGGGCTGCTCGAGGTGCCAGGCGGGAGGGTCCCCCTGTGGCTGGCATGACTCCACCCAGGAACAGCGGGCAGCCCTGCTGGTGGGACTGGACCGACACCTGGCAGAGAAATGGGCGGGAGGCGGGCACCACCCTCCTGCGTCTCACCCCTCGGCCCTCTCTCCCCTCCTCCTTCCAGAGCCACCGCCGGGCCCCATGGAGAACCAGCAGGGCTCGCCCTGGGCCGACCCCAGGTAGCTGAATGCTCTGGTCCAGGAAAGCCCTACCCGTGGGCACGCATGTCACGGACTGCCCTGGGCCCAATTTTCTCTTCTGCAAATAGAGACAGCACCTCAGGGCTGCTTCGAGGGTTGAAGGGGCTGTGGGGTGGGGCGGCCGTCCCATCAGGCTGGTCCCTTAGGAAGGCGGGCTGAGCGCTGGGCACAGCACGATGACAGCCAGGAGCCGGGACCCGGTGCCAGCTGACCTGCCACGCTCTGGAGGGACAACATGGCAGCCTCTGGTGGCACCGCAGTGCTGCCAGGGCCCGGAGTGGCGGGGACCGGAGCTGCTGGAACAGACGGCCCAGGAGCTTGACCCCCACCTGCCCCGTGCCTGCAGGAGCCACAGCCGCCCTCCCCTCCGGCGGGAAAACGGGCGTCCTGCTCTGGCTGGGCAGTCTGGTGGGTCTCGGTGGGACGGGTCAGCAGGCAACCCTTCTGGGAGATGCTCGGCCTGAGCGCGGAGGGGCTTCCCAGAGCCCTGGGTAGGCGTCCACCACACTCATCGCTTCGTGAGTATGGACGGGACAGCACAGCCCCTGGGCCAGGGCACCTCTGTGGTCTGGGCTTGTGGCTCCCCTGCCCATGGGGCTAGCCCAGCTGTGAGCTCCGGACGACTGTCGAGTCCCGACGACTGACCGCACGGGGCACCTCCTTCCCAGCTTCACAGCCCCCAGGCCACGATGAGTCACCCGCCCGTCCAGGTGAGCACGCGTGAGCTGGAGCATGACTGAGGAACACACAGGGCCGGGAGCGCGTCACTCTGCAGAACACAGCCAGGTGGCCACTGTGGCAAAGCAAATCACAGGTGGAGTGGCCTTGGAGGGCTGTCCCCCTGAGGGCCAAGTCATGGCCTCAGCGACTGCAGGCAGGCCAGAGGCTGCCCCTGAGCCAGGCGCCAGCTCGAATTTCCACGGTGAAAACTAGAGGAACCCCCGCCCTGCCCCCACCCTCGTCACCGCCCCGCAGGTGTCACGCCCCATCCCAGCACTGCCTTCGCCGGATGTGCATGAAGGGCAGAGGAGGGTGGGTGAGGGTGGGTGACAGCGTCGCCCCAGGTTCAGGGGTCCACACGGCCCACACCACACAGGTGGCCCGAGCAGGTAAGGGGCTCGTTCGTCACAGGTGCCGAATGTGAAAGCCAAACACCACCTGCCATGCCCAGACGCCGTCCTCGCTCCCAGCTGGCCCTCCCGCACTCAGGCACGGGCGGCCCGCAGAGTTCGGCCCAGAGTCCCAGAGACCTGTGGGTGGCACAGGCCTGACACCCGTGTCACGTGACCTTGTCTAGGTGACCCGACTTCTCTGAGCTCTGCTGGCTCTTTTTAAAATCTAGACCACGCTAAGCTGGCTCTGCAGGTTACTGAGGGACAGTGAGGGGGCCTGTGGGGGGGCCGCTTTCGTCAGCTAGTGTGACCCTGTCCCCTGCTCTCCCGGCACGGAGCTGTCTGTCCACGGTTCCCACCGGTCGCCACCTCTCCGTAGTCCTAGGCTGGCCCTCCAACTCGGCTTATGGGGCTTCAATGGGGCCAGTCGGTCCGAAGACCAGCCTCTGTCCAGATTTCTCATTCCGGTTACCCCAGCGAGGAGGCCCCGCTGCAGTGACTGGGTCCCAGAGCTTTCCAGGGCCCCTGCTTCAGATTTCAGAGACTGGGGGCCCCTGTGAGATGCACACTCTCACCCACACGCCGCACAGAAGCCGTGCGCCCTCCACACGCGGTCGGTTACCTGGTATTTTGCATTTGTAACACTGACGCCCGGATGTGACCAGGACGCGGGGCAGCACAGCTCGAACGAGGACAAGGACACACCGTGTTAAATGACACCTCAACCTCCTCGCACCCTCCTCTACCCACCTTCTCCTCAACTGCCAAGACCACACCTCAGAGTCTCCGTGACAACGGTGCGGCGGGACAGCGGGACGGGGACTGTGGGACAGCGCGAGTCACGCGGGCACTGGGTGCGAAGTTCTTCTGCCTCGTTTCTGGGGTTTTCGTTTGCAATGCGGCTGTCCAGTTAACCCTTAAGGCAAGTCCTTCCATGTCCCGCCGGTCCCTGCCATTTGCTGGGCAGCTGGTTCTCAGAAGCGCCCCCTGGTGTCAGAGGACCAGGCCTGTTGGCAGAGGGCGGGAGTGGGGAAGCCGGTGGGGCACACGGTCAGTCAAGGAGGTGCGAGGCTTCCTGGTTTTAAGGCCCAGCAGAACTAGGGACACCCCTGGCCTGGGGCAGGCTCTGCGGGAGGGGAGTCTGTGCAGGGTATGCCGGAGTAGGTGGGTGGAGCCAGCTCTAAAAGCCCGGCCCCTCCACTCTGGACACCCTGACAGTGCACACGACGGCAGCTAAAAGGGAAAACGGGAAGTGCCGTCCACTCATCGGCAGGAAAGTCCCCCGACTGGCCGTCCACACAGGGCACAAGGGCTGGGCCGTCCCTGTAACCTAAGAACCAGACCAGGGCCTCTGCTCTTCAGAAACCTCCATGCAGCGTCTGCCGCAGGAGCCCCGGGTGCTGAGACCGACCTCTGCAACAGACACCCCAGCCCGACCTCCCAGTCCTGGCCATCCCCATGCCGCAGAACCCTCCAGAAGGCACCACCATAGCCCCCAGGGTCCTCACTCTGAGCTCTGCGGTTGCTGAGGAAGTCCAGTCTCCTGAGGTCACCTCTGTCTTATAGACGAAGACAGGCTGGGAGAGCAGAGGAGGGGGTTCTGAGCAGGGTCACATGGGGGCGCGGAGGGGGCAGAGCAGGCCTGAGTGCTTTTCCTGCCCTCGTGAGCTCCCACACGATTTCTCCCAGCCTGAGCAGGCTTCTCTAGCACAGAGGATGATACGTCATGGGGCATGGCCCAGGGCGCTGGGAGTAGAGGGGAGCAGGGGGCCGGGTGAGGGGCGCGAGTTCTCAGCCCCAGCCCCTAGCATAGAGTGGGCCCCACTAACCAGGCAGGCCTGGGTGGGCTGCTCTGGTCTGAGCCTCACCCACTTCGGCCCAGGAGCGTCAGGTGACAGGCGGGAGCGGCGAGGCCTTCCTGGCCTGCCTAACTGCACTCTGCTCATGGCACCTCCACGGCTGGCACGCCCTGCCTTCCTCGTCCGTCCAGCCCCATGGCGTGACTCGCGAGGCCCTCGTGCCTGGACGCCCGTCTGCTCCTGACCATCCCCAACGTGGTAGGCGGGCCATTCTCCCACGCCCTCCCCTGCCCTCACCAAAACCGACAGAGCCCTCTCTGCCAGGTGGCAGCGCACGCCAGCCCGTTGCCCCCTCTGGGCCTGGTGACCTGGCACTCGCCCTTGGGAACTCAGCTCAGACACAGCACCCTGGGAGCCTGTCCTGACGACTCTCCTCACCACTGCTGGGTCCCCACGGGGTGGCCCGTCCCTTCGGCATTCACCTCTCTGCTGCCACCTCAGTGCTCATCTTCCCGGCTGGGGCACCCCAGCAGCAGATCTGCAAGTGTGCGTCCCACGGACAGGGACGGCACACGTGCGCGTCACCCCAGGGAGACGCAGGGGTCGGATTTTGGCCATGGACCCTTGCCTGCCAGCCTGACACTGTCACCCAAACCCTTCACCCACATGGTCACTGCCTGGGAGGCCTTCAGCCTGGACGCAGGGCACGGTAGGGCAGCGGCCGTCAGGAGGTGCTTTGCAAGACATTTCTGGGCATGCTAAGCATGGCTCCCTGGGGGAGACCGCACACCCTCGGGGTACAGGCGGGAAGACCAGCAAAGGCTGAGACCAGGAGCAAGAGGTCACTGAGTCCATTCCCCTGCCTCCGGGCCGAATGGCTCGGCCGCAGAGAAGGAGTGAGCCCATATGCTTAGCAGGAGCAAACTGCTATTAACAGCAGCGGCATAATCACAGTTCTGCTGAAAATGGACTCTCCGAGGGAAGGTGGCGTCGCCGGGTCGCCCCGCTCAGCACTCACGCTGTGCCTCCCATGTCGACGACAGCACAGGGGACAGAGAAAGGGCCCGAGTCGGGCTTTGGGTGCCCTCGTCCTCGGCAGTCCCGGCCCAGGCAGGCACCCCCTCTGGGTCTGCGACCTGCTGGATGCGGGCAGCCTCACAGTTTGCAAAGCACTTCCTGCCGGGATCCCGTTGGCCCTCTCACTGAGTCTTGGCTTTGAGGACTAGGAGGACGCCAGGCTGGGACACGCGGTAGGCTGTTTTCTGAGTTCTCAGGCCCAAGCGAGTGGCTGACCTCAGAGACAGGATTCGAGACACGTGGCCTCCAGGGAGACCCCTCCCCACTCCCCCCACCGCCCCTCTGGAGAGAGGGTGGGCTCGGATGGCCAGGTGCCAGGCCCTGCAGGCCACCCGGTCGATGAGGGAAGAAGCCTGCTCCACTCCAGAGTCCCGGCAACACAGTGGATAGAAACGCTGCAGACCCACACAGGCAGGCCCGCCATCAGGAGGCCGAGGTCCTGGGGCCCCGGTGCCGTGCAGATCTCCTGTGACGTGGCTGAACAGCGCGGCCGCACAGTGGGGCACGGCGCCCAATCGGGGCTCAGCCCTCCCGGCTCCAGCGCAGTGTGCAGTTAGCAGTGAGCACGGCTGCAGGACCCAGCAAGTCCGCCCACAGGGTCTCACTGTCACATGGGCACTTCCTAGATACGGACGGGTCCCTTTTCTGTAAGTTTTTGCCATACGACAAGTGCACTTGCTGGAGAGACGGAGACAGGGGAAAGTGAGGAATCACCGCCCGGGGGGTGGCCATGCCACAGTCCCATCTCCCCCATCCTCCTGGGATTTGGGGCACACACATGCACCTGGCATCATTTTGAAACCACCAGGTCTGGGACTCGAAGTGTGGTCAGCCACGTGGGAGTCCAGTGTTTCAGCCACTATGCCACCCCCGGCCCCCATATGAGTTCTTTAATAAATGAGTCATTTTAAAGAAAGGCGTAAGGGGGGAGGGCCGGGCGGTAGATGAACACTGGGGAGCCCCGGGTGTGTGGGAGCCCCGAAAACTCCATGTTGTGCCCTGAGGCCCAGACCGCCAAGTCGCCTGGTTCTGTGGCTCTGATAGACCAGCATCCGGAGGTTCCCTGCTTGGTGTTTCCATCAACCCCACACCTGCCACCTCCATCCCCCACCCTCCCTTTGGCCACCCCCCAGGGCTCGACCCCTCTGTGTCCAGGGTGAGTGGAGCCCGGCAAGCACCCTGCCCTGCCCTGGGCCCCTCTGCTCCCTTACCACAGTCTCTGCACTTCGCAGGGCGAAGGTCGCACGCAGGAGCTCCCGGGTAGCCGCCCTCCCTTCTCAGAAGCCAGCCGCTCCCTGAGTGAGGAAGGGCTTGTGGTCCCCTGAGCAGCTTCCCCGGGTCAGCAGGTTGCACGCGGGTTCCACAGCAAACACCGGGAGCTGTGCCAAAATACAGGTGCCTCGCTGGCCACGGCTGACCCGTCCAGCCCGCTGGTGCCGGCCAGGAAGGCTGCATTTGAATAACGAGCCCCTGGAAAGCCGTGAGGCCGGGCTTGGAGGACAAGTCGGCTGCCTGTTGTCCCGGCATTGGCCAGGGCACAGCCTCAGTGAAGTTATCATGGAGGGACGTCCCCCACACTGGTCGGTCTGGGCACTGCAGCTGAGCACCCTGGATCTGAACCCTCGTCCACCATGACGAAGTTGCTGAATGGCCCCAGACAAGGGGACCTTGACGCAGAGACCTCAGCTACCAGGGGGCGGGAGGAGCCCCCGCAGGTCGGGCTGTGGAGGGGTCGGTGACAGACGTCTGCAACGTGCATGGCTCAGGGACCCTGGGAGGAAGGGCAGGAGACACGCTGGCTGGGGGCCCACCGTGGCATGGAGGCTAAGGTGCTGGGTCCCACATGGCCAGCCTGGTGGTTTGAGTCCTGGACACAGTGGTAAAAACCATGCTGGGCACGTCTGTGTGCAGACCCAAAGTCCTCGGAAAATGGAGAAGGGATGGCACCGCCCCCGTGGGTGCTTCCTCTCCCTCCCTCTCGTTATCTCTCTCTCTCTCTCTCTCTCTCTTGCATGAGCATCCCCAGGCATTTTTTTGGGGGGGGGAGGTTTTCGTTATAGGGCGCGTGCGCTCGCCAGACAGAGAGAGACATAGAGACAGCAAGCGAGAAATCACCCCCCAGGGGGGATGGTCACACCGCAATCCCTTCTCCTCCATTCTCCTCTCGGGATCTTGGGCACGCACGCACACACGCCCGGGGTGAGTTTTAAGCCACTGGGTCTGGGACGCGAACCGCGGTCGACTACATGGGAATCCAGTGACATAGCCATTACGCTAACTGCTGGTTCCTACCAGGCATTTTTTTTAAAGATCTATTTGCCACAGCGAGCACGGGGCTGGTCTGCCGCCCCCAGGCCCAGGCTCCTACTGTCCGCACACAGGGAGGCGCGCCAGGGCGGCCCTGAGGCCAGAGTGCCCCGGGTGCCCGCCAGGTGCCCCAGGCCAGGGTTCTGGGTGGTTCTCCCATTCCTGGTGCATGCCCACTGCCCCGCGGTGGAGCCGAGGCCGGGACGGGGCCACCCAAGCTGCTATCCCAACTGGCACCCTCACTGATGCCGGGCCACGGCTCCCAGGACCCACCAGAGTGGGGGCTGCCCACTTTCTCTCTGACCCCAGCCTAGCGGGCTCCCGGGAGGTGTCCCATCAGTCTATGTCATACCCTAGGTGGGGGTGGGCGGGCCCTATCAGATTTTCCCCAGATTTCCTCCCCTGCGGTGCCTGGGCACTCTCGAGCCTTGGACCTGAACTGGGAGAGGGGGCTCCTGGAGCGACCACTCCCATGTCCTGGGCTGAGGTCAGCTGAAGGGACGTCCTGGGGTGAGGAGTGGGCTGCCCCGGACTGCAGCCCAGAGGCCCACGAGGGTACCCAGGGAGCTCTCAGCTAGATCTGGACCGGTGGCCTGTCTCTGCCGACAGCGACGCAGCAGCTCCTAGCTGGGTATTCCTGAGCACTCCCTCGCTCTGGCTTGTCCCCGGCTAGTTAGTGATGGACTGCTCCTCCTAGCTCCCAGCCCCCGCTCCCAGGAGCACAGGCAGGCCCTGGGCTGGCGTGGGAGACCCTGACTGCAGGCCCAGTTCGGGGGGATGCCCAGTGCCCAGGCCTGGTTGTGAGCCCAGCGAGGAGAGTTGGGGAGGTTTGGCACAGAACCACCCTGCTGTGACAGTCTCATTGTCCCTGAGGGGACTGGGGTCTATAGAGGGTACATTTTCCCTGGGTTCAGGGAGTGCGGGAGAAGTCAAGAGGGTGGAGGGGAAGCCAGGCCTCTTCTCTGCCCGCTCTGCCCTGGGCGTGCCGCTGCGTTTTCTCATGGCCCCCGCTCCCTGGGATCGTCCCGTCGGGGCCCCAGGAGCACACCTGTGTCTCTGCAGCCCATCAATGCTAGCGGCGGTCTGCGTGGCTGACTTCCCTCTGGCATTTTCCCGCCCTTCCGAGGGCAGGCGGCGCATCCCTGTGTTCATGCCCTTTAAACCCCCGAGTTCCTCCTTGCCTCCCAGGTCAGACTCCCACTGGCACAGGACACCCCTCCAGGCCAGCCAGCGCCCTCCTCATGGTCCTCCTTGCTCCGCAGGCCGGCTCTTCGAAGCCCTCACGTGGTTTACAGCTGTGGTACCGGGGAGCCACGGGCAGGGCAGGGACCCCATGCTCGCTTTGCAGAAGGAGCAGAGCTAGAGATGCCCGGGTGACATCACGAGGTGGCCAGCGGCAGAGCGAAGCCAGAGCCAGGCCGCTCAGGGCGTTCACGCCTTCCCTGGGCACTGAGGCACCCGTCTCCCCACCGCCGCTCCCAGCAGGCCACACTCCTCCTGGCCCAAACAAGGTTCATTTGGGTCTCATTTGCACTGGATGAAAAGGTGCTTAACTACACAAATTGCACGCCCAAAGGGGCTTGGGGAGCACCCAGCTCTATTTCGGTCTTTATGGGAATAGTTTGCATCTGAGTCAGCCAGGCTGTCAGCCTGTGTAAGCCCGCGGCCTCTGGAGTCGGACTCACCGAGGGTGCTGGGTGTGGGGGCGGGGCCTTAGCCCTGTTGGCTGCCCTAAGAGAATCCCAGAGACAGGGCTTGCAAATAGTCATGGGGGCTGGGAAACTCGAGAGAGGGCCCCCAGGTTGTGTGTCCAGTGAGGGGCCACCTCTCTCACCGTGTCCTCGTGTGTGCTGGGATGAGGGGCTCTCTCGGGTCTCTGTACAAGGGCACGAGCCCCTCTGACTTCCACCCCCAGTAAGTAGCCCTTACCGACGCCCTACGGTGCGGGGCTGACGGGATGGCACCCGCGTGGCCTCGTGCCCTCACGGCGGCCCTGCGCAGGAGCTTTTACAAGTCCTGTTTTACAGGGAGAAAGTCCCCAGGTCCCTCGGGGTGACCTGAATCCCAGCAATTCCACGTGGCTTCAGGCCACCCCTTTCAGAAGGGACACGCGCATCACCACCCGTCGTGGGCAGGTACGCTCTGCGGCACTGGCTCCTCGGTGGGCCAGGTTCCCTTCCGACTGGCTGCTGACGGCCTCGGGGAGGCTGCAGGGCGGCAGGGGACGGTCCTGACCCCACTGAGTGGCCTGGGGCGGCCCCGCAGTCCTCGGTTTCCTTCCTGGTCCTTCCCGGGTGCTCTTGGAAGCACCTCTGCCCGGCGCCTGCCTCAGAAGCTCCTGCTCGGCCCGGGCGGTGAGAACAGCTTGTGGCCATGTCCGCAGGGACTCCCCAGAGACGGGCACCCCGCTGTCCATCACATGTGTTTGCGACGCGAGTGACCCCAGCGGGCCAGCGGCCTGCCCGCCCCTCTGACGGTGGCTTCACCCAGTCACCGCTCACATCGGGGCTGCCGTGAGGACCAGCCAGGCCGAGGACACGGGCAGTCAAGACTGAGGCAGAAAGGAGGAGGGATTCTCAGACCCAGCTGAGCATCCAGTGCAAAGAGGGTGGCAGGCCCCAATGAGAGTCCCGTCTCCCACACCGTCCCTGGCAGTTTCGTGGGTGTCCTGGTACGCATCTGTCAGAGTTGAGGCCGCCCGGCGACCAGGAGGTCAGGCGTGAGTCAGGTCAAGCACTGGCTAGACACGGCTCCTTGGATATGCAAATAACCTTACTGAGTCTCGGTTCACTAGCCAATAGAAATGGAGATGGTAGCAGCACACTCAACTTTTAGAACAGCTGAAGAGGGAAGGATAGCTTTCTATGAAGCAGGTCCCACGCGCCTGCCCGACGGGCATGTCCGGAGAGCCTTCCGTGTGCCAGACGCGGTGCACGGCGCAGGAGAGGGTGTGCTGAAAGCGGGGGGCTCCAGGCAGAAACGAGGGCCAGCACGCCCCCAGGAGCAGCCCGCGTGGCCGAGCAGTCACAGGGAGCGTGGCAGGGCAGGGCCGAGGGCGGGAGGTCCGTGATACACGGCAGGTGGGCGGGTGGGCCGTGGGCAGGGCTAAATCGCCCGGCATACATGTCTTCGCACTTGGGCGCAGTGGCAGGCTGCGGTGAGCCGGACAGACACTGTCTTTAACCTTGAACCACGAGTCTAGGAGGGGAGAAAACGATCTCAATGAGGAGATTAGACAGAAGAAGGCGCCGTGCGAGAAAGCTGGGTAAGTGCGGCAGGGGGGCGAGAGGGGCCCTCCTAGCCCCTGCCACCAGA
>NW_006199613.1:968257-973776 GCF_000334495.1 Tupaia belangeri chinensis
GGGCGTCAGGGGACGGTCCTGACCCCACTGAGTGGCCTGGGGCGGCCCCGCAGTCCTCGGTTTCCTTCCTGGTCCTTCCCGGGTGCTCTTGGAAGCACCTCTGCCCGGCGCCTGCCTCAGAAGCTCCTGCTCGGCCCGGGCGGTGAGAACAGCTTGTGGCCATGTCCGCAGGGACTCCCCAGAGACGGGCACCCCGCTGTCCATCACATGTGTTTGCGACGCGAGTGACCCCAGCGGGCCAGCGGCCTGCCCGCCCCTCTGACGGTGGCTTCACCCAGTCACCGCTCACATCGGGGCTGCCGTGAGGACCAGCCAGGCCGAGGACACGGGCAGTCAAGACTGAGGCAGAAAGGAGGAGGGATTCTCAGACCCAGCTGAGCATCCAGTGCAAAGAGGGTGGCAGGCCCCAATGAGAGTCCCGTCTCCCACACCGTCCCTGGCAGTTTCGTGGGTGTCCTGGTACGCATCTGTCAGAGTTGAGGCCGCCCGGCGACCAGGAGGTCAGGCGTGAGTCAGGTCAAGCACTGGCTAGACACGGCTCCTTGGATATGCAAATAACCTTACTGAGTCTCGGTTCACTAGCCAATAGAAATGGAGATGGTAGCAGCACACTCAACTTTTAGAACAGCTGAAGAGGGAAGGATAGCTTTCTATGAAGCAGGTCCCACGCGCCTGCCCGACGGGCATGTCCGGAGAGCCTTCCGTGTGCCAGACGCGGTGCACGGCGCAGGAGAGGGTGTGCTGAAAGCGGGGGGCTCCAGGCAGAAACGAGGGCCAGCACGCCCCCAGGAGCAGCCCGCGTGGCCGAGCAGTCACAGGGAGCGTGGCAGGGCAGGGCCGAGGGCGGGAGGTCCGTGATACACGGCAGGTGGGCGGGTGGGCCGTGGGCAGGGCTAAATCGCCCGGCATACATGTCTTCGCACTTGGGCGCAGTGGCAGGCTGCGGTGAGCCGGACAGACACTGTCTTTAACCTTGAACCACGAGTCTAGGAGGGGAGAAAACGATCTCAATGAGGAGATTAGACAGAAGAAGGCGCCGTGCGAGAAAGCTGGGTAAGTGCGGCAGGCGGCCGAGAGGGCCCCTCCTAGCCCCTGCCACCAGAGCCCGAACCAGTAATGAGAGAGGTCATATTTACATAAGACCGTGAAATAGCTATGCTTACCATGAGCAGAGGTAAAAATTAGACTTAAAACATTTCGGCAGTCCACTAAAACCAAATCATTGTAAACGAGATAAGAAATTTGAAATTGAAATTTTAGAATTTTAACATTTCGAAACCCAGTAACCTAAAAGAAGACTAAAATCGACGTATAAAATAGCGAATTCAGCACAGGGAGAGAGAGAGTGAATGCGCCGGGAGAGAGGCCAGCGCGAGCCATGCAGAATGAAGTGGAAAGGAGAAGTGGTGGCCAATTCGACAAGGAGAAGGGTGCAGTGAGCGCATGCGAGTCTTCAGCGGGCCTAAGGAAAAGCCAGAAAAGAACAGCAAATAAATAAGGAAGGAAGGAAATCAAAAAGATGAACGCGGGACCAGCAGTTGGCATAATGGTTATGTTGCTGGACTCCCACGTAGTCGACCGCGGTTCGCGTCCTGGACCCGGTGGCTTAAACTCACACCAGGCGCGTGTGCGTGTGTGCCCAAGATCCCGAGAGGAGAATGGAGAAGAAGGGATTGCGGCGTGGCCATCCCCCCGGGGGTGATTTCTCGCTTTCTTTCTCTCTCTGTCTTTCTGGCAAGTGCACACGCCCTGCAGCAAAAACCTCTCAAAAAAAAGATAAACACAAAAATGAATGAAACAGGAAATACAGATAAAGTTTAAAAGGACAAGTTTGGGCTCATCCAAATGACTGATAAAATTGATAAACCTGTATCGAGATGGAGCGAGATAAAAACCGACCGACGGCAAGAATAATTGATGTCAGCGGTGATCAAACGGGGATAATTGCGTTATTGCCGAGAGCAGCAGAGTAATGAGAGGACCTTCAAAGCAGCCGTCAAACACTCCAGAGTGCAGGCGAGGTCACGGACCTGCAGAAGCAGCTTCCAAAACCGAGAGCGGAGCTAGAGACGGAGCAACCCTGGGCGTACTAAGACGTCATTAAAAATGCACCATCAGAGATACGGAGTGAGAACTCGATGTCTTCCGGCACACTGTGCAAATGTTTAGAGCTGGTGTCAGCTAGGTACGAACGTCTCCGAAGGCAGAAGGTGCCAGCCCCCATGGCGCCGTCAGACTGCAAGTGTCTGGCCACCCAACCCAGCAGCACAGAGACCGGGAGGGCACGAGCCAGCCCCACTCGGGGCGTGGGGCTGGATTCCTAAGCAAAAGCTAGCAAGCCTGCACCAGCCACACACAGGAAGAGATGCACCTGTCCTCCTTGCAGACGCCGCCAAGTGAGTGAAGGGCCTGCTGCAAATGTCGCCTTGGCAAACGAAGCAAGATCAGGGGTCGTATACCCATCTCAGCAGAGGCAGGGATAAAGCTGCTAGGCTTCAACATCCATGCGCTAATAAATTACCTCGCTTACTTTTTCATAAAAATCAGAAGCAGGAGAAGGAGCGGCAGAAGTCACCTGGCCGGGTGCCCACAGGGAGACGTGGAGAGTGAGTTGACGCGTCCCTCAGAGACTGAGCAGGACGGGCCACTGTCACAGCATCCCCGCAGCTCTGCCAGTCCCAGAGGCAGGGCCAGGAAACGAAACGATGCAGGCGTGAGGGGCAGAGGGGCAGGCACAGACCCGTCCCCCTTCGTGGTCTCCTGTTGCCTAGCAGGACGCCATGTGAAGCTGCCGACGGTTTTTAGAGTTTAAAAACATTTCACAAGTTCGCTGGATGTAAGTCAATATAGAAAAATGACTTCAACGTTTAGCACCAGCCATGTACTTTTATAAATTGAAATATATATAAGAATACTATTTACACTGGCATTAAAAAAATAACCTAGGGCAAAATCTATTAAAAGATGCATAAGACTTTTGTACAAAATATTATAAGCCATCCTTAAGAGAAATGGACGAATATTTGGATTAAAAGTGAGAAATTCTATTAGTGGATTAGAACTTTCACTTTAATTGTCAACTCTTTCTAAACGAAGTTTTAGGTTCAATAAAAGCCAAGAGGATTGTAGAGAATTAGCAAGCACTTTCTAAAGTGTATGTGGCATTGCCAGGACTGACCAAGACCTTGGTGACCCAGAAACGCCCTCCCAGGCAGCCAGCCCTACTGGTAAGAGACAGTGACCATGACGGTCGTTCTCCGCTGAGGCCAGCGAGGTGGCTGGGCGCCACTAGTGCCCCGGTGTGAGTCCCCCTCCCGGGCCCAGGCAGATAGCAGGGTCCGGCCTTGGCAGGCGGGTGGAGTCCTCTGGCTGATGGAGCAATGCGCTTTAAGAGGACGGCAGGAGCGAGGGCCGTTTCCAGACTGTTCTCTGGACGGAGAGCGCTCCTGACGGTATAGACGCTTCGGCCCGCGAGGACAGCTGTGCCGATGTACCCCTGCACCAGCAGTGACCCACAGGGACCAGGGGAACCCCTCCAGCTTACTACCTGGGACATCGGGTCATTACCAAACAAAGCCGAGCCTGGATCAGATCCGGCCCCACCAGACAGACCATGCCCAGGAGCCCTGCCTGCCCACGAGCCACTGTTTCTCCGTCTCTCTGTCTCTCCCTGTCTGGCGAGTGCACACACCCTATAGCATAAACCTCTCCAAGACAAAAAGGAGGAAGTGTGTGTAATGGGCAGGGTGTGCTGGGTCCCCGTGTCCACCTGAGGGAGGCCAGAGCTGCGGCCTACGCCGTGCCAGCCACGGAAACGGGTCTGAGGCCGCCCACCTTCGTGCAGGGCTTCCCAAGGCTCTGGCGTCTTCATGAGTCAGGGAAAGATTTTATTAATAAGCAAAGATCCTTAACCATAAGGGGAAAATTGTTCGATTGTATTCTATTAAAATGTCATGAGGGGAAAAATATGTATCATTAGGAAAAGCAATAAAAAGAATGCCTAAGGGACCAGCAGTTAGCGTAATGGCTATGTTGCTGGACTCCCGTGTAGTCGACCTCGGTTTGCCTCCTGGACCCGGTGGCTTAAAGTCACGCCGGGCGCGTGTGCGTGCGTGCCCAAGATCCCAAGAGGAGAATGGAGGAGAAGGGATTGCGGCGTGACCATCCCCCCTGGGGGGGTGATTTCTCGCTTTCTGTCTCTCTGTCTCTCTGTCTCTCTCTGTCTGTCTGGTGAGCGCACACGCCCTATAGCAAAACCCTCTCCAAAAAAAAAAGAATGCCTAAATTATCACAGTACAATCTTTGGATGGTCGGACTACAGGCTGAAGTAATTTTTTTTTAAGTTGCTTATCTCTTTTTTCCAATTAGTCTACGATGAATATGGATCTCTTTTGTGAAAAAGAAAAAAGTTGTTAGTCTTTCTTTGCATTTCATCAACAAGAGGCTCTCAGAGTGGAAGGCCTTAAACAGGTTTCCTGGGCCCCGCTCTCACTGGGTAAGCCGAAGGGAAGAGGCTGGCGGGCAGGGCAGCCCTGCTCGGGGATGCCCTGGACACCCTGCCCCTCCCCTGGGCTCCGTCGCCTTGCTGCGGGAGGACGCGCATTTGGGCCTGAGCGCCTTTCGTGGACTTCCTCAGCCCGGGAGAAGGGCCCCGGGCTGCCAGTGGCTGGCCCCCGCTCCGGGCCAGGCTATAGCACACGGTGAGTGAGTGCACGTGGCCCTGCGTGGACCAGCAGCCCAGGCTTTCAGAGGTGGAGGCTGGGAGAGCAGAGTCCTGCCCGGCCTCCGCGCCCCGTCGCGTCCACCTGCTCCTGAGCGAGTCCTGGTGCGGGGGCACGAGTTTGGCTCCCGGAGCCCCCTAGGGCACTCTCTGCATCTCAGAAATGTGGGATGGGGCGGCCAGGTCCCAGCGAGGGTGGGTAGTGCCGGAGCTCAGAGGAAGGGCGGGGAGCGGGGTTGCTGGCCCTGTGCTCCTGGTGTGTGCTGGCGGACGTGCACCCCTCCCTCCAACTGCACAGCTCCTGGAGTGTGGACACCTCAGGGTGTGGACACCACAACCCCGCCCTGAGGAGGAGGACCGAGACTGGCCGAGGTCATATGGTGGGGGGAGTTCCCCGGGAATACCGTCGGATAGAAATCCGCGTCCCTCTCTCTGTGACGGTGACGTCGGCTTGGGTATTCTTATTTCTCTACAGCTTTCTTTTTTGCTTCCCTTAATTTGCCAGAGGTGTATGCAGTCCCCAGAGAGGCAGAGAGAGGGAGGCGAGAAAAAATCCCTCCTTTCAAGGACCTGGCAGACACCCAGCTGCCGGTGCAGTGGGCCACGGGGGACCCGGCCGCCTTCACCACGCCACTGGCAGCCTGTCTGCATCTTAAGATGTTTTCCATTTTAATTTCCCACCTTTTGAGATAAAACAGAGCCTTCATTTCTGAAGACCACTTTTATCTGTAAGACTTCTTGCATTTGAGACACTGTCCCTGTGCGGTGGACGGGGAGTCCTGGCCACGGCTCCCCCCTC
>NW_006199613.1:974776-979257 GCF_000334495.1 Tupaia belangeri chinensis
GAGACACCACGTGTCCGGGAGCCAGTGGACGGGCTCGGTGCTCTGGCCTCAACGCGCTCTGTGGCCCCTCGGCAGGTGCGGCTCCGGCCACTGCTCGGACACAGGGCTGGCAGTGTCTGTGGCACCCGTCACCCACGTGCCCACCTTCTGGGTGTCAGGTGTGACCCTGATGCCACCAGGCTCCATGTCAGCAGGAGCTGAGGGTGGCTGTTGCTCCAGGACAGCCTGACGAGCTCGGCATCAGGCCCATGACTGGCAAGTGCCGTGGTGAGGCCTCGTGCACGGGTCTCGTGTCTGCGTCGGCAAAGCAGGCTGGCTGCCAGCTCCGCTCCTCGGGCTGGGCGACCTCGGGAGCTCTCGGCCTCCCCGAGCCTTGCTGCGGCTGTGAGACAGACAGTCCCAGAGACCTCCCGGCCTCGTTCAGGGCTTGCATGCTGTGACGTGAGGTGCCCGGCGCGGCCTGGGCCGGGGAGGCTCAGCAGGTTCGCTGTTACTGGGTTATTATCAAATGCAAACCAGAGGAGCGTAGCCTGAGCTCTCACGGGTAGTAAGCCACTGCCTTCAGCGACTTTTCTCCCCACTGGACCGGTTGCCGCCTGCAGCCCTGAGCCCCCGTGTGCATGGAAGACAGGCCTGGCAGGCCCAGAGCCGGCGGGCACACAACAGACGAGACGTTCGAAAGGCTCGGCCACAAGAGCACATGGCAGGAGATGGAGCCAGGAGAGTCGCCGCTCCGACCTCAGCACCCCAAGGCCCCGAGGAGAGGGCTGGGCTGCGCGTGGCTCTGACCTTGCGAGGGAAGGAGGCAGATCTGCTGGGACCATCTCAGCCGTCCCGAGGGCCTGGGCCGTCCCCAGCTCTGCCCAGTCAGGTCACACATGGCCTGCAGAAGAAGCTGGCCAGGCGCATCCGGGTCCCAGGCCGGGCACTCCCCTCTGCCTCCAGACCGCCAGCACCCAGGCGCTAACACCTCCCAGCTGGAGCTCCGAGCCCTCACCTTCGGAGGAGAGAGCTCTGTAAGCAGGCCCTGGCCGTCTCCAGCATGAACCGCTGAGGCGTGCAGAAGGGCCCGCTGACTTTCCTGCAGCCCTGGAGCATCCTCTGTGTTCAGGGAAGAAAGGCTGTCCATCACATGGCTTTGCAGGTGAGGGCTGGCCTCTGGGTGAAGGAACACCGCCCCCTGGCGGCAGTATGTAGAGACGACCAGGCAGGATGAACCGGAGGCCAGATCCCCCTGGGACATCCTCGGCTGAGCAGGGCAGAGGTGCACAGGCCCGGACCTGTGTGCAAGCCTCTGCCCACCTCTCTCGCCCGCCCAGCGGACACACCCCTGCCACAGCCCCGGGACCAGGCTCGCTCTCACCCTGTGACCCCACCTCATCAGCTTCATGGGAGGCAGAGGGAGGCAGAGCAGTTTTCAACTGAGACACTGAGGCTGTGCCCAGGTAAGGCCAGCAGATAAGAGCCCAGACGAGGAGCATGGATGGATCCGAACACAAAATCCCTTCCTCGTTCCAGCCCGGGCAGTGCGGCGTGCTTCTCTCTAGCCCTCCAAGAAATAGCTGACTTAGCAACGGGGACTGCGTGCCCTCTGGGGCTTGGGGTCCTGAAGGTGGTGCGCTCAGTGGCTGGAGCACACGGGCCCTGTCATTTACGCGAGATGCGATCGGCATGAACCAAGCTGTCACCGTCTATTTGCATATTGCTGCAGTTCACTACATGCCTCGATGTATTTAAAATCATTCCATCTCTACAAACACCCGATGGTGGGAATTATGAGTCATTACCAATGAGGTAATAGAGGCTCAGAGAAGTTAAGCAATTTTCCTGAAATCACACAGCTATGAAAAGCACTGCGACTTGAAGGGAGGGGGACTTAACGCTCAGTCTGCTCTGAGCCAGGCAGGTGCAAAGTGCTTCCCTGAAGGCTCTCCGTGGCCTTCCCCAGGATCATGGCCATGACACAGAGGCACCGTCCTCCTTGTTCTCTGCCCCGCCCTCCTCCGGGGGACTGTGCACAGGCCCCGACAAGAGGGCTCCGGCCTTCTCGCCCTGTAAGTGCCGGGTCCCAGGGCCCGGGCCGGTCCTCACGCTGCTTTTTCTGCACCAAGCCTCCCTGTGCGAGTCTCAGTGCCATCTGCCTACAGGGTCCTAACCCGCCACCCCGGCCCCGGCCTCCCTGCACCCTCGGCCACACCCACCCAGCCCCTCCTCCCTCAGCCCTTCTCACCTCTGAGTGGAGAGCCCGCCCCGGTCCCACAGGCCCTAACTGGCACCATCCCTGGTCCTCTCTCACACCCAGGGCCAGACCCTGGTAAGCCCGTCGGCATGGCCATCATGGCGGGCCCAGGACACGCTGCTTCTCCTGGCAGCTCTGCCCCCAGCCGCCTTCCCCGTGCCCTTGGGGAGCCTCGGACCTGGCCTCCGCAGGGCAGCAGGAGGCCCTCTCCAATGTGAGTCAGACGCAGCCCTCCTCCCAACCTTCCAACCCCCCCAGTCTCCCTCCCGGCCCTGTCTCTGCTTTCTCTCCACCCGGTGGGAATGTGCCTGAGGCCCCAGCACAGGGCTGTGCACATGCTCCGACTCCCAGGCATTCCCGGCTGGCTCCTGCTTACACCACCAGGCTGCGGCTACTGCTTCCCTCCTCTCACTCTGGGCCCGTGGCAGGGGGCTCCAGGCTAGGGCTGCCCCAGCGCCCACGGCCCCAGCCGCCCCTTCCGTGAGGACCTGCGAGATAAGAAGGCCTTTCCCGTGAACCTCCCTGCAGCCCTCCCTGGCGGTCTCCTGGCGGCTCCAGGTGCCGGCTCCGGAGCCAGGAGTGAGAGGCTGTATCTGACGTTCAGGTGTGCCCAGGTCAGCCAAGACCACGCAAGAAGAGCCAGTGGCTCTGCTTCCCTGCGACCAGCCAGGCTCCTTGACCCTCGTCCCCAAGTCCCAAGGTGATATGAGGCCTGCCCCCCGCCTCAGCTGTGCGGTCGAAGTAGGGAGATCGCGAGGGAGGACGGAGCCAATTGAGAGGGGTGAGGACGAGGACGACGAGGCTGTCAGAGCAGAAACAGCAAGGCCTCGGCTTGGGCTGGGGTGAACCGTGCTCCCTTCGGGGGAAGTAGGACTCCACGGCGCCCGACACCCCGCAGACGGCTGGCTCTGAGGCCGCCAGACCTGCAGCTCCAAACCTTCGGGTCGCGCGGAATCCTTTTTCCGAATGCGAGTGTCCCCAGGCCTGTCGGAACGACTGCCATCTGTCACACAGCCGACCCTGGTTGTTGTCGGGTGTTGGGTATCAACGACGCGGAGACCAGGAGTGCGTGGAAGGGATGTTCAAAAAGTTTATGGAAATGCAGATATGCGAAAACTATGCATGGATTTCCAATTTTTTGGCACACAGTATAAGGCACTTTCTTTTTAATTTCCCTAAAAATGCAAAAGAGAGACAGAGAGGGAGAACAAGAAAGCACGTCCCGTGGGGATGTCACCTGCAACTCCTCCCCTCCACGTCTCCTTCTGGGGTTTGCGGCCCCCGGGCCCCGTGTGCCTAGGCCCCTGGGCCCGAGATCAGAACTGCGCAGTCGGCCATGTGGGATCCAGCCTCCATAACCACCACACCACCACGGGCCCTAAATGTGCACTTCAATTCCATTTTTCCAAAACTTCTTGAAGTTCCCTTATAACCCTGGGAAGCAGATGAAAGGGAATCCGCTCTGTGGGGACACATGTTTTCAAGGACAGGTCTGGCCAGAAACGGGGCCCGCAGACAGCCAAGTGGCCATGGAAAGGCTCCAGGGCATGGGGGGCGTTTTCTCCAGAAGACAGAGAATAAGGTGGGAGAGGAGGCGAGCACGGAGCAGCTGACGGTGTAGTTTTCAGAAATGTCGCAACCCGCTCCCGAACAACCATTATTAGAAACGAACTTACAGAAACTTACAACTGAGTAAGTTACACGGGGTATATTTAGACAAACTCAGTTCCTGAGCCCTCGCTCCACTCTTACTGATGTGCTTCCTGGCAGGCAGAGAGACCCATAACTTCCCCCTGTTCCTGAGGCCACACGGCCGGGAGGATACGGAACGTCCACACCACGGACATCGCCGAGCGCTGCGATCCAGGCTGGACGGATGTCTCGTGGACTGTCCAGGCCAGTGACTGGCACGCAGTCCGTGAGAGCCAGACGCTTTCGGCTTTGCGCTCGTGTGGTCTCTGTCCAGGCTTGGCACTGGCTTTCCAGCACGGAACACCCTCAAAGCGCAGGTCACATGAGCGGCCAGTTCGATGAGCTTTGTGCCCAGAAAGGGTGCGGACCAGATCTGGCCCCTGGGCCCTCAGCTTACAGATCCCTAACTGACACTTTAAAAACGTGGAAAATGTTAATAATGCAAATCAAATCCTAAAATGTGTCTGCAGCCAACACACGGGGACTAGCTCAAAAAAAAAAAAAAAAAAAAAAAAAAAAGGCCTGGCTCACCCCGGTCACTGTGTACACC
>NW_006199613.1:980041-987272 GCF_000334495.1 Tupaia belangeri chinensis
CCAACCACCCGGGGAAAGCTCAAAAAAAAAAAAAAAAAAAAAGAGGCTCTGCTTCTCTGTGTTCAGTGTTAACACGCAGCTCAGGGAGTCGCTCCCGTGTGAACACATGCTGCTGCCCCGGAGTCCCACCTTCTCTGGTCAGCACGGGAGGAAGCCTGACCACGCCCTGCTGCAACGACACCTGTCTGTCGGGTGGAATGACAGACTGTGACCTGTGGGTGTGAGGGCCACAGCGAAGCCACGCACTCGGGCTTCTCTGTGTTCAGTGTTAACACGCAGCTCAGGGAGTCGCTCCCGTGTGAACACATGCTGCTGCCCCGGAGTCCCACCTTCTCTGGTCAGCACGGGAGGAAGCCTGACCACGCCCTGCTGCAACGACACCTGTCTGTCGGGTGGAATGACAGACTGTGACCTGTGGGTGTGAGGGCCACAGCGAAGCCACGCACTCGGGAAGCCTTCACAGTGCACAGCGCCCGCTCCAGGGTCTGTGTGCATGGCGTTTCCGTAGTCCGAATCCGGACGTTGACAGCTGCCCCTAAGCTCCACCCTGTGCCCCGGCGTGGCTGTGCGAGGGCCTAGCCAGGCACGCGGGTCGGCGACTGCGAGAGCGAGCCACGTGCTGGCGGCAAACCCGTCCCTTCTCGTCCCCACTGTGGCCGCACCCTCAAGTCCTCACACGCTCCCAAAGCAGGCGTGGTCTGACCGCGGTGCTGCGCGTGGGAGCTGGACTATAACGTCCAGTGAAGCCACTCAGTCACGTCCCGGAGCCGCAGACCCTGGGCACCGTGGCCAGAGTCCCTTCCTTGGCCGGACTGGGGGCTCCCGCCTGGTCCGGCTGCACCTCCTCGCCTCGCATGGAGCAGAGCTCAGTAACTGTCGGATGGGTGGCTGAGAGGCTGTAACTGCGACCGCTTCCTCACTTCCAAATGGCGACGCCCCCTTCTCCGCAGGCCTCACGAGGACGCAGGCAGGCCTGGCAGACAGCGAATGTTTGTCGAGTGACTACAGGCCCGGCAGCTTTTCAGGTGACACCTCTTCAGGTGGGTTTAGCACGGAGACTGGGCTAGTAATTAGCTCTCCTGAAGGTTTTTATCAGGTGATTAATGCTCCTTAAACCTGGGTGTGGGGCCGAGGGATTAGGACAAGGCTGACTGGCATTGCGGGGTAGGGACAGCAGCTCAGGCCAGACCAGGACACACAGAATGCCATCCTGGGGTGGGTCACCGCGAGAGGGGACGGGCGGGATGGCACTGTGGACGGTGGGAAGTACACGGGGACCCTGGTGCAGGTACGGGCACAGCGATGTTTGGGCCTGGGACTTACAGGCTGGCCATCCGGGGCTCCAGCCGCATACCTGTCCCTCTGTCCTCTAGGAGGTCATGGCTGTGTACTCAACTGACATGACGGAGTGAACCCAGCTGGCACAGGAGTGGACACCACAGCTCCCAGGGTAATGGAGGTGAGAGTGCCCGGCCAGGGCGCCCACTGCACAGGGGATAAGCTGGAGCTGACCTCGCCGAGAGCCGGAGAAGGAGTTGGCAGAAAACCGGTGGTTAGAAAAAGCAAGCAAAGGAAAGGAGGAATCGTGCGCTCCCGGGTGAGGCTGGGGTGGAGGCGGGCAAAGACGAGGCTGGTGTGAGAGAGAACACAGGCCCCACACAGGGGGTGTGCAGCAGCCCGGCGGGGCTGCAGGGCTGAGCTGGCTCACCCAGACGTCCCAGCCCCTGAGGGGCACGTGGGGAGCGTTGTAGCGGAGTGTGCAGTGCGAGGGAGGCGCCCACTGACCCACACTTATTCTTTTCTTTATTTTTGGAGAGGTTTTTGCAATAGGGCGTGTGCGCTCACCAGACAGAGAGAGACAGAGAGACAGAAAGTGAGAAATCACCCCCCAGGGGAGATGGCCATGCCGCAATCCCTTCTCCTCCATTCTCCTCTCGGGATCTTGGGCACGCACGCACACGCGCCCGGCGTGAGTTTAAACCACCGGGTCCGGGACGCGAACCGCGGTCAACTATATGGGAGTCCAGCAACATAGCCATTACGCCAACCGCTGGTCCCACCCACGCTTATTCTTAATGGCCACAAAGTCAGCTGGTGAATGAGTAGTGGGAAACAAGCAGGGCCAGCCCATGGCGTGGAGATTAAGGCACTAGAACCCACGTGGGCGACAGCATGGGCTTGAAAAGCATGCCGGGCTCGTGTGTGCGTGCCCGAGATCCTGAAGGGAGGATGGGGAAGGGACCATGGCGTGGCCATCGCACGGGGGTGCTTCCCCTCCTGCCCTCTCCCTCTCTGCCAGCAAGTGCACACATCCGAGAGCAAACCTGGGAGGAGGAAGGAACACCAGACACCGGCACCCTGTGGCACGTCGTGAGAAATGGGGGCAGAGACCAGGGTGGCAGCGCGGTGGGGGCTGTGGGGCTGGAGGAGGGGCCTCACGTCCCAGCCTAGGGCTTATCACGAACGGCCGCGTCTTCGCTTGTTTAAATACAGACGTGTGTTTCTTTCATTAAAGCAGGTAATACAATTAAATGTAAAGGAACCAAGGGAGAGGGTACAGAGAACCATGTTTAGGTGACTGACTTTACTTTTCTGCGTTTCTCAATTTTTTTAAACATGCCCATTTTTTGTATTTTATATAAACTTTTTGAAAACTAAAAGAAGGACATTAGGGGGCCAGCAGGTGGTGTGGACTCCCACATGGCCGACCACAGTTTGAATCCCAGGCCTGGTAGCTTAAAAATCACACCGAGAGCGTGTGCGCGTATGCCCAAAATCCCAGGAGGAGAAGGGATTGTGGTGTGGCCATCACCCTCGGGGCTGATTTCTCAGTTTTCTTCTCACTGTCTCTCTCCCCTCCAGTGGGCGCACGTGCCCTAAAGCAAAAACCTTCGAAAAAAAAACAAAAAGACATCCTTTGTAAACGTGAAGCGAGGCCCCAGGGACTGCGGAAGGGCGGGGTGTGCTTGGTGGGGGCAGGGATTAAGGTCCCCTGCCCTCAGCTCAGGTGCTCCGGCCCAGAACCACCCCACGTGCTGCCCCACCTGTCCCGACGCTGGGGCCGCGCTCTCTGCACCACCCCACACTGGGTCCCGGCAGAGCTGGCAGGGGACGTGTGTGGTGGCCTTTATTTCTTCTATTTTCAAAGCTGCGGTAATGGGACCCGCAGATGCCGTAATGGCTACATCAGTGGACTCTCACATGGACGACCACAGTTCGAGTCCCAGACCCGGTGGCTTGAAACTCACACCAGACACATGTGCGTGCCCAAGATCCCAGGAGGAGAACGGAAAAGGCATCGCGGCGTGGCCAACCCCCCGGGGTGATTTCTGCTCTCTGTCTCTCTCTGACTCTCCAGCGAGCACACGCCCTACAGCAAAGATCTCTCTCTAGACAGAGAGCTGTGGTAAAACACACATGGAGAGGAAGTTCCCACCGTAGCCACACCCTGCGTCGTCCCACAGCACTCAGAGCAGCCACCGTGCAGACCGCCATTGCTGCCCATATCCCCAGAGCTCTCCCGCCGTGTGGGACAGACCTGCACCCTACAGGGCAAGTCCCCGCCCGCCCCTGCCTTGGTTATCCTGGCCGCCCTGGACTCTCCGGAGGGGCTCCTGTAGCCCCTGCTCTCCGGCGCCTGGCTGTGCCTGGCTCAGCCTAAGCCCTCTGGGTCACCCACCACCGGGCAGGCGGCAAAATGTCCTCCTTCCAGGGCCGGCTACACGCCACCGCGTGTGGGCCCCTCCCCGTTCAGCCCCCTTTGCTGGTGCGTGGCCCACATCCCAGCCACTGCCCCAGCACCGCTGTGACACGCACACAAGCACCTCATCCGATAAAAAAAAACCAGGGCTACAGGTCGTCAGTGGCTGGGCCTTCTCTACCACGAGGAGCTGCCTCGCTGTTTCCACAGAAGTCGCACGCAGCACTACTATTCTGGTCTGCGTGCGTGGCCTGGTGTGACGTGGCGTAGAGTGACGTGGTATGTAGTGTGATGGGGGAGCGTGGTGCAGCATGGTGCGCTGTGGAGTAGCGTGGGGCTGCACAGTGAGGCGCGGGGCGGTGTAGTGCAGTGCGGTGTGGCGTGGTATGGCAAGGTGCGGTGCAGTGTGAGGTGCAGTGAGGTTCAGTGAGGTGTGGTGTGGCGTGGTGAGGCCTGGCATGGTGCAGTGTGGGGCAGTGTGGTAAGACATGGCATGGTGAGGAGTGGTGAGGCGTGGCACGGTGCAGTGAGGTGTGGCGAGGAGTGGCACTGTGAGGCATGGCAAGGTGCGGTGCAGTGTGCTGCGGCACGATGCGGCATGGCATGGTGTGGTGCAGTGAGGTGTGGTGAGGTACGGCGAGGTGCCGTACAGTGTGCTGTGGCATGGCGCAGTGAGGCATGGCAGAGCCCTCCTGTGCGGGCAGCGGGTTCTGTGGCAGCTGGTCCCTCCCTGGGACCTGTAGTGGAGCGTCTTCACAGGCACGTCCGGGCCTTTATTTCCACACGCTTCTATGGACTGGAATCACCGTGCAGGTCGAGCGTGGCAGGTGGGCACCAGAAGTGCTTGGTGACAATTCAGAAGAGGGGGCAGTGCTGCAGGTGACACATGGGCTCCGTGGGCGCTGATGTCTGCAGGGACTCCTCGTTCCACACCTGCTACAGCTGCTGCTCAGGCCCTCTCCGGGTCCCTCCTCGGGTAAGGGAGTGAAAGGGTCTCAGTCAGAGTCGGGGACAGAGTGCCTGGGACAGCAGAGACACAAGTAGGCCGCACTTCAGTTATTCACACTCAGCTGGGGTGTGCTGGGGACGGTCCCGCAATCAGTCGGTCTCGGCACGCATGCCATCAACAGACCCATCATGCCACTGAAACACCCAACATGACAGACACGCCCAACATGACACTGACACACTCAACATGAGACTGACACGCCCAACATGACACTGACACACTCAACATGAGACTGACACGCCCAACATGACACTGACACGCTCAACATGACACTGGCACGCCCAACATGACACTGACACGCTCAACATGACACTGGCACGCCCAACATGACACTGACACGCCCAACATGCCACTGAAACACCCAACATGACACTGGCACGCCCAACATGCCACTGACACACTCAACATGCCACTGGCACACCCAACATGACACTGACACACCCAACATGACACTGACATGCCCAACATGCCACTGACACACTCAACATGACACTGGCACACCCAACATGACACTGACACGCTCAACATGCCACTGAAACACCCAACATGATACTGACACACCTAACATGACACTGACATGCCCAACATGACACTGAAACACCCAATATGACACTGACACACTCATCATGACACTGACACACCAACATCCAACATGACACTGACATGCTCAACATGACACTGACACGCCCAACATGCCACTGAAACACCCAACATGACACTGACATGCTCAACATGACATTGACATGCTCAACATGACACTGATATACCCATCCTGCCACTGACATACTCAACATGACACTGACACGCTTAACATGACACTGACATGCTCAGCATGACACTGATACACCCATTATGCCACTGACATATTCAACATGACACTGACACACCCAACACGACACTGACACACTCAACATGCCATCTACACCCAACATGTCACTGATACACTCAGCATGTCATTGGCACACCCAACATGCCATCTACACCCAACATGCCACTGATATGCTCAGCATGTCATTGGCACACCCAACATGTCATCTATACCCAACATGCCACTGATATGCTCAGCATGTCATGGGCACACCCAACATGCCATTTACAAGCTCAAGGTGCCATTGACATGCTCAACATGCCATTGGCATGCTCGATGCTGGCGAGTATTTGAACCTGTCTTGTAGTTAAACTAAACATTGTCAAAAACAGCTAATGGTACAAACAGGTGTGCAAAAATCCAAACAGACGACTCGCACTGTAGTCACCTGCCACCCAGCCCCAGAGGAGGGCAGTTTTTCACCTCTTCCAGTTTTTTCCTTGATATTTGCATTTCTCCTTCTAAATAACATGTTCGCACTGCCGGCCTTTGATGTGTCGCCTTCAGACATCACGGTAAACAAAGATGTGGCTCTCTTCCGTCCCACTGTGTGTCCCTTCCTCCAGATGCCACAACTCAGCTAAGTCAATCACCATGTTTGCGTGCTAATGACAGTGCATGTCTGGATTTCTCACCCATTAGTCAAGTAGAACGCCATGATTACAATTCCTTTCTTAGATGTGCTTTTGTTTTTCCAGGAGTTACTCATTGCCTTGTTATTTTCATCTGCTTGGTGTGCTTTGTGCCTTTTATCCTTTTTTAAAATCAGAAATCTAATAATACGTGTAACAAGTAAGTTTTGCACACTTTTTTATTTTCCAGATCTTAAAACCAATCGAATACTCTTTCTCCTTTCTTGTTCTGGTGCTGCCCTCTCTTCTTGTCTGTGCTGTCACCCTGGACATGTGCTTCCAGGGACCCACTGACTGGGCCCCATACCGTGTGGCAGCACAGGGTCTGCCCCCAGATCCCGTTTCCTCCATCTCGTGATCTGTGTCCCTCTCCGGCAAAGCTCCTCTTCCAGCACTTCTGATACTGGGTGCACAGGAGGTAAAATTTTAATTTGTCTTAATTGCCAGAGGGCATGTGCACTCACCAGAGAGAGAGAAGACAGAGACAGAGAGGGAGAACGCGCCCCCCAGCAGGCGTGGTCATGCCTCAGCCCTCCCTCCCCATTCCTCCGTCCTGGAGTGCTCTGGTCATACATATCCATGCGCCCAGCCTGCTTCTCAAGTGCCAGGGCCCGGGCTCAAACTGCATGCAGCTGTGTGGACCCTGTTCCTTTAACCACTGGGCCACAGGACTGGTCCAGGAGGTAAAGTTTTAGTCCTTGGGTGCTCATAACATTTCAGTGGAGCTGGATGTAGAACTCTGGTAAGTCACTTTCTCTTAGAGAGCTGAGGCACTATTCCTATGCTCAGCGCCCGGGGTTGCTGAAGACACGTCTGCTGCTGCCCTGAGTTCCAGGCTTTCGTGCATAACTCCTGCTCCCTCTGGAAGCTTTTAGGATCATCTTTGTCCTGAAATTTCACAGGGGTGGTTTCCAATTTTTTTTAAACCCATTTTGTTGAGAACAGATAGGTCGTTGCCATCCGAGGACCCAGGCCCTTATCCTGGAGGCTCTTCCTGTGACATTTATTCCCTCCTTTCCTTC
>NW_006199613.1:988429-992661 GCF_000334495.1 Tupaia belangeri chinensis
CAACATGCCACTGAAACACCCAACATGACACTGGCACGCCCAACATGCCACTGACACACTCAACATGCCACTGGCACACCCAACATGACACTGGCACGCTCAACATGCCACTGAAACACCCAACATGATACTGACACACCTAACATGACACTGACATGCCCAACATGACACTGAAACACCCAATATGACACTGACACACTCATCATGACACTGACACACCCAACATGACACTGACATGCTCAACATGACATTGACATGCTCAACATGACACTGATATACCCATCCTGCCACTGACATACTCAACATGACACTGACACGCTTAACATGACACTGACATGCTCAGCATGACACTGATACACCCATTATGCCACTGACATATTCAACATGACACTGACACACCCAACACGACACTGACACACTCAACATGCCATCTACACCCAACATGTCACTGATACACTCAGCATGTCATTGGCACACCCAACATGCCATCTACACCCAACATGCCACTGATATGCTCAGCATGTCATTGGCACACCCAACATGTCATCTATACCCAACATGCCACTGATATGCTCAGCATGTCATGGGCACACCCAACATGCCATTTACAAGCTCAAGGTGCCATTGACATGCTCAACATGCCATTGGCATGCTCGATGCTGGCGAGTATTTGAACCTGTCTTGTAGTTAAACTAAACATTGTCAAAAACAGCTAATGGTACAAACAGGTGTGCAAAAATCCAAACAGACGACTCGCACTGTAGTCACCTGCCACCCAGCCCCAGAGGAGGGCAGTTTTTCACCTCTTCCAGTTTTTTCCTTGATATTTGCATTTCTCCTTCTAAATAACATGTTCGCACTGCCGGCCTTTGATGTGTCGCCTTCAGACATCACGGTAAACAAAGATGTGGCTCTCTTCCGTCCCACTGTGTGTCCCTTCCTCCAGATGCCACAACTCAGCTAAGTCAATCACCATGTTTGCGTGCTAATGACAGTGCATGTCTGGATTTCTCACCCATTAGTCAAGTAGAACGCCATGATTACAATTCCTTTCTTAGATGTGCTTTTGTTTTTCCAGGAGTTACTCATTGCCTTGTTATTTTCATCTGCTTGGTGTGCTTTGTGCCTTTTATCCTTTTTTAAAATCAGAAATCTAATAATACGTGTAACAAGTAAGTTTTGCACACTTTTTTATTTTCCAGATCTTAAAACCAATCGAATACTCTTTCTCCTTTCTTGTTCTGGTGCTGCCCTCTCTTCTTGTCTGTGCTGTCACCCTGGACATGTGCTTCCAGGGACCCACTGACTGGGCCCCATACCGTGTGGCAGCACAGGGTCTGCCCCCAGATCCCGTTTCCTCCATCTCGTGATCTGTGTCCCTCTCCGGCAAAGCTCCTCTTCCAGCACTTCTGATACTGGGTGCACAGGAGGTAAAATTTTAATTTGTCTTAATTGCCAGAGGGCATGTGCACTCACCAGAGAGAGAGAAGACAGAGACAGAGAGGGAGAACGCGCCCCCCAGCAGGCGTGGTCATGCCTCAGCCCTCCCTCCCCATTCCTCCGTCCTGGAGTGCTCTGGTCATACATATCCATGCGCCCAGCCTGCTTCTCAAGTGCCAGGGCCCGGGCTCAAACTGCATGCAGCTGTGTGGACCCTGTTCCTTTAACCACTGGGCCACAGGACTGGTCCAGGAGGTAAAGTTTTAGTCCTTGGGTGCTCATAACATTTCAGTGGAGCTGGATGTAGAACTCTGGTAAGTCACTTTCTCTTAGAGAGCTGAGGCACTATTCCTATGCTCAGCGCCCGGGGTTGCTGAAGACACGTCTGCTGCTGCCCTGAGTTCCAGGCTTTCGTGCATAACTCCTGCTCCCTCTGGAAGCTTTTAGGATCATCTTTGTCCTGAAATTTCACAGGGGTGGTTTCCAATTTTTTTTAAACCCATTTTGTTGAGAACAGATAGGTCGTTGCCATCCGAGGACCCAGGCCCTTATCCTGGAGGCTGACATTTCTTCCCTCCTTTCCTTCATCCTGAGATTTCTCTCGTTCACACACCCCCTCGGTTGTCTGTCCTTGTTTGGAGATCTGGAGTTTTACTGTTTCAGTACCATCTTCTAACCTCTGTTTAATTGTTTTTACTTTGTCTTTCAAGTTTTTAATTTCCAGGTACTCTTTTCTCTTCATGAATGAGTCTGTTTCCATGACAACTTGTACTTGTTTTAGGAATGTAGTATTTTTCTTTCTTAAAAACAAAAAAACAAACTTAACTTCCTTTTTCTTCCATGAGCAGGACAGAGGGAGAGAGACGAGAGAGAGACAGCTCCCCAACAGGGTCCTGAGGCCGCGCGGGCCCCTCGGCCTCAGCCAGCCCCAGACCGGGGGCTCCAGACACGGCCCGAGCCTTCCCCGTGGACGGGCCTCACAGGCATGGCACTGACCTGCGCCACTGGCCCGCCCTGCAGCGTCTGGGACTCTCCGGAGGGCTGCAGTCGCCGGGAGCATTCGCTTCTTTAAACCTAGCTTGCATTTTCCTTTTTCTCTGCCTTTCTATACGACCAAGTTCCTTTCCCCACTTTATTTTACCCTCTCTTTCATACTGGGGTTTTCACCCGAGTAGTGATGGGGAGCTCTGAGCTCATGGAGAGGGTCCAGCCGTCCCTCTCTGCCTGCTGGCCGGCTCTGAGCTTCTCCCCTCGTGAATCAGTTTCTCTGTGAAAGCTCTCCCGCCCCTGCCTGGGCTGGGACTGGGGCACCTCTGGTCTAACCACAGGCCAGTGCCCCGCCTTGTCTGTGGGGTGTGCCTCATCCACACTGCCTATCTCTGGGCCTCCCGCCCACAGGGACCGGCAAGGTCTCTGGAAGAAAAAGCCTGGCATCCGGGTTCTCGAGCTCCAAGTCTCAGCCACCCTGTCCAGAGCTACACATGGTGGGCCTGGGTCTCCAAGTCCAGCCTCCGTGCCCCGTCCCAGGAAGTGACCTGCTCCTCACTGGTGCCAACCCTGCCCCACCCCCCGCCACCAGGTGCTGACTGCGCCACCCCTGTTACAGGGCCCCCCCGTCACCTGCTCGCTCAGCTCGCTGGGAGGCCGAGCACCGCCTCTTCCCCTGCCCACACTCTCCGGTGAGCGGAGTCTCTTGCTCAGAGATGTCTCTTTCTCCTTTATCTTGGCCCATGTCTCTGCTATTTCTTTTCACTAAAGTAAAATTCACCTAGCATCACATGCATGGTCTGGCCCTTTAAAGGGTACCACTAGGTGGCCGTTAACCCACTCACAGTGTAGTACAGCCACCACTCTAACTACTTCCCAGCTGTTTTCGTCACTCAGAGGGAAATCTGGGGCCAGCAGGTGGCATGGAGGCTAGGGCAGCTGGACTCACATGGCAGCTGCATGGTTTGCGTCCCAGATCCGGTGCCTTGGAAAGCACGCTGGCTCCGTGTGTACCCAGTACCCGGAAAGGGGAAGGGGACAGAAAGGCCTGGCAGGACCATTCCTCATGGGGACGCTTTCTCTCCTCTCTGCACGTCTCTCTGGTGAGCGCATGTGCCCTCTAGCAAAATAAATGTTTTCAAAGAGGTTTTTGCTATAGGGTGTGTGTGTTCGCCAGAGAGACAGAGAGACAGAAAGCGAGAAATCACCCCCCAGAGGGGATGGCCACGCCGCAATCCCTTCTCCATTCTCCTCTCGGGATCTTGGGCACGCACGCCCATGCACTCGGCATGAGTTTTAAGCTGCAGGGTCCAGAACTCGATCCACAGTCAACTACACAGGCGTCCAGCGACATAGCCATTGCGCCCTCTGCTGGTCGCCCTCTAGCAAAATTCAGGGCTTATGTCTTAGAGATACGTACTGTAATAGTGAAAGGCCATAAAGTGAAAAGTCTAAGATATGCTTCGAAATAACCGGGAGTCGGAGGGCAGGAGCCAGAGGAGACCTGGCCGTGGTGCTGGCCGCAGCGCCGTAAAGACGGGGCTCTGAGGCGCGTGGCCTCACCCTGCCCCCTCCTACGTCCCACGTCCCCCATAAACAGAGTAAAGCAGCCAAAGTGGAAGTCACGACTTGATGTTTTCTGTTGAGTACGGTCAGCCATCCTCCCCTGAGAAAGGAGGAAAGGACCTGAACTGGACCCATGCCCGTGTGCCTTCGCGCCTGCCCCGATGTCAGGCGGACACCCAGCACGCGTGCACGCGCCGCCACCACTGGGACTAGCCCGGCCTGCAGACACCGCGGAGACC
>NW_006199613.1:993173-998493 GCF_000334495.1 Tupaia belangeri chinensis
CAAGCCCAGCCGCCGTGCCCCGTCCCAGGAAGTGACCTGCTCCTCACTGGTGCCAACCCTGCCCCACCCCCCGCCACCAGGTGCTGACTGCGCCACCCCTGTTACAGGGCCCCCCCGTCACCTGCTCGCTCAGCTCGCTGGGAGGCCGAGCACCGCCTCTTCCCCTGCCCACACTCTCCGGTGAGCGGAGTCTCTTGCTCAGAGATGTCTCTTTCTCCTTTATCTTGGCCCATGTCTCTGCTATTTCTTTTCACTAAAGTAAAATTCACCTAGCATCACATGCATGGTCTGGCCCTTTAAAGGGTACCACTAGGTGGCCGTTAACCCACTCACAGTGTAGTACAGCCACCACTCTAACTACTTCCCAGCTGTTTTCGTCACTCAGAGGGAAATCTGGGGCCAGCAGGTGGCATGGAGGCTAGGGCAGCTGGACTCACATGGCAGCTGCATGGTTTGCGTCCCAGATCCGGTGCCTTGGAAAGCACGCTGGCTCCGTGTGTACCCAGTACCCGGAAAGGGGAAGGGGACAGAAAGGCCTGGCAGGACCATTCCTCATGGGGACGCTTTCTCTCCTCTCTGCACGTCTCTCTGGTGAGCGCATGTGCCCTCTAGCAAAATAAATGTTTTCAAAGAGGTTTTTGCTATAGGGTGTGTGTGTTCGCCAGAGAGACAGAGAGACAGAAAGCGAGAAATCACCCCCCAGAGGGGATGGCCACGCCGCAATCCCTTCTCCATTCTCCTCTCGGGATCTTGGGCACGCACGCCCATGCACTCGGCATGAGTTTTAAGCTGCAGGGTCCAGAACTCGATCCACAGTCAACTACACAGGCGTCCAGCGACATAGCCATTGCGCCCTCTGCTGGTCGCCCTCTAGCAAAATTCAGGGCTTATGTCTTAGAGATACGTACTGTAATAGTGAAAGGCCATAAAGTGAAAAGTCTAAGATATGCTTCGAAATAACCGGGAGTCGGAGGGCAGGAGCCAGAGGAGACCTGGCCGTGGTGCTGGCCGCAGCGCCGTAAAGACGGGGCTCTGAGGCGCGTGGCCTCACCCTGCCCCCTCCTACGTCCCACGTCCCCCATAAACAGAGTAAAGCAGCCAAAGTGGAAGTCACGACTTGATGTTTTCTGTTGAGTACGGTCAGCCATCCTCCCCTGAGAAAGGAGGAAAGGACCTGAACTGGACCCATGCCCGTGTGCCTTCGCGCCTGCCCCGATGTCAGGCGGACACCCAGCACGCGTGCACGCGCCGCCACCACTGGGACTAGCCCGGCCTGCAGACACCGCGGAGAGCTGCATTTATAGGTCATCACCGGCAGGGCCAGCAGGTGGCGAGGTGGTTAAGACTCTGGACTCCCATATGGCCTACCATGTTTGAGTCCCATATCCAGTGGTTTGAGAATCACACCGGTGCATGTGCGCATGCTCAAAATCCTGTAGAGACTGGAGGAGAAGGGACTGTAGTGTGGCCATGCCCCGGGGGTGGGGGTGCTTTCTCACTTCCCCTTACTGTCTGCAGAGAGCGTATGCGCTCTATGCAAAAAAAAAAAAAAAAAAAAAAAAAAAAAAGGAAAGAAATTGTAATGAACTATACAGGGGAAATTTTAGGAAAGAGGCAAATTTCACATGTCATTGAGATGAATGTCCGTGACAGCATTTTGTGGCGGAGGTCCCAGCGAGGCGGCAGTGACAGGACTTCGCACACTCGGGGTCATGGAGAGCCCCTCCCTCCCACTGTGGTACTAAGCGCTGGGACCGTGGACTTGGAGTCCGGCTAGAATGTGAGTGTCATCGGTCAGAGGGGCATTAAGCCATCTAAAGGACCCCAGACACTCTAATTCCCAAAGAGACCAGAGTAGCCGACAAGCGGTGACCCTCTGCCACAGGCCAAGCCGGGAGCGACCCCCTTCTCAGAGAATGCAGACACGCCGGAGAGCAGCCCGTGGCCACGGCAGAGCAGGAAGTCGCTCCAGGGAGACGCCCACCTGTGGCCGCCAGCTCTCCGCGGAGCAGGAGCCACCCTGCCAAGAGGCCTCGGGGAACAGGCCTCCCTTCCGGAGCCCGCCTCCCCCTCTCTTCAGTCCTTCGTGTTCTGAGTAAAAGTTTCCACACCGAGAGCCCAGTTCCAGTTAGGCCGAGATAGGATCAAAATTACAGGGAAACGTGGCCCAGGTTGCTGCCCGGCAGCCAAAGCGCACAGCGCCCGGCGGCAGTGGGCCGATGGGCCTCTCTGCGCCGCCCTCTTGGAGAGCGGCCGGGCCAGGGCGGTGTCCACAGAGCAGGCTACCCGCCAGGGCAGCTGTGGGACCCAGGGGACTCGGTGCCTCAGCCTTTCCCGAGGAGGACGGCATTGGTGAGGAGGTGAAGGGGGTGCAGACAGCAGTGCCGGGTGAGAGCTCAGTGTGCGGCCCGGGGCCGGCGTCATGGAGCTCAGAGCTGGAGCTCAGAGCTGGAGCTCTGCCACCTCTCCCCAGCTCGCGGGGCCGGGGTCAGGAGCAGCTGCAGGCTCCCACAGTTTCCACCATTGGCTCCACGTCACCCCAGTGAGTGCGCAGTCCTGAGGGGCAGACCACGGCCACCTCCGCTGCCTCAGGGGGGCCCTGCCCCCCGCAGGCCAGCACCCTGAGCCCCACCAGGACACGGGCCAGCACCCTGCCTGCCCCCTGTGAGGCAGCGTGAACCAGCCCTACAAGTGTGGGTCAGTACCCTGAGACCCGCTGGGCCCGGGAGGAAGCCACCCCCGTGGGCAGGCCTCTGAGAGAGCTGCCGCCTTTGTGAGCAAAGACGGTGAGGCCGAGTCCACACTCCTCCGGAGCCAGTGTCAGAGGGCCATGTGGCTCCTCCGCGCCTCTCGGGGCGGGTCCCCACAGACACGTGTGCAGTCACTGAGACAGCAAACATCAGACATGATGGAGACCAGGACAGGGACTCCTCCGTCAGCCCCACGGCCCAGTGACTAAGGCAGCCAGGCCACGTGGCCAGCCATGAGGTTAGAACCCAGACCTGGCGGTCCAGAAACACGCCGGGCTTGTGTGCAGGTGTGCCACGATCCCGAAAGGAGGGGCGGGGAGGAGCTGGGGCTGCAGAGCGACATTCCCGTGGGTGCCCCTCTCCCTGTCCGTCTCTCAGTCCGGCAAGCACATGTACCCTCCAGTCAAAAAGAGAATAGTGCAAGTCCATTTCAGGGCGAAATGGCAAAACCCATGCCCAGTTCTGCTGTGGCCTGCATTTTCCATGACTATCTGCAAGGGCCAGTTCCCCACGCCCTGACAGCGCCCCGCGGAGGAGCAGGACGACACCGGATCAGGCTCCTCACGCCATGGCCGAGGAAGCCCGTCCTCAGAGGTGGTACGGGCCCGCTCTCTGGGCCCCAGGAGCTCTCCTCGCACCGACGGAAAGCCCGTGGGCGCTCCTGGGCCAGGCGGCGGGGTCGTCGGGGTTCTCAGGGGACTCGCGCTCCTCGATGTTGCGAAGGCGTGTGGGTAAATGGGGGTGCAGGGGCCACACGGCAATGCGCTCGGCGGCCTGGGGCCACCGAATCTGGCTAAAACGCTAAATGTCCCATTCTGCATGGTTTACTACAGAAAAATAAAAAATGCTCCAGAAAAATGTGACTGGAAAGAAATACACCGGAAGTAGAGAGCACTCACACCGCAGAGGGCTTGGGGAGTCTCCCCCCCTCCTGTATTCTAAAACGTATGCAGGAACGAGTACCCTTTACTGAAGAACGAATTTACTCCACTCGGCAGTAGACCACACCTAGTGCCTGCCGGCGCGGTTTTCAGAGTGCCGACCGCTTCTCTGCTGGCGGCCAAGTGTTCTGTCCCCCACCTACCTATGAGGAGACGGGCGACCTCCCGGGACCAGAGCGTGTGACAGAATGACCTCGGGCCATCGTAGCCAGGCGCGGCCGGCACAGCCCACCGGGATGCGTGTCCAAGCGCAGAGGGCCAGCCCGCCCCGCCTGCAATGCCCTCTGCCGTGCCCCCGGCTGGTTTAGCTTTCCTAAGAGAGCAACGGCAGGTCAGCAAAGTCTGTCTTGGGCTTAATCCAAAAGGGACAATTTCCCGATAGCCCTCTAGCCACAGACACTGCGGCCACCTCCCCACACGCCCAGCTTCTCGGGCATTGGTCCCTGGGGCCAGGAAACTGAACCTTTGAGGGCCCGGGCGTGCCCAGGCACCCTGAGTGGGCGCCCTGCGGTAGGAGACTCAGACCCATCCCTCTGGCGGGCTGAATGCGAGGGCTCTGCTGGCCGCTGTCCATGCCAGCCTCATTTCCATCGAGCTGGACAAGAGTGCCACACGCGGGCGGCTCCCTCCCGACCCCGATTGCAGGGCACCCAGAGGCTGTGTGTGGGCCCGCAGGGCGCCCGGAGGCTGTGTGTGGGCCCACAGGGCGCCACATGCACACGCCTGGCCGGCAGGCTCTCCCACCATGCAGACCCCCAGGTCGCTCCAGCTCGACGCTCAGTGACCTCGGCACTCCCAGAGAATGAAATCTTCGGGCAGTTCTATCGGAAATGCACATGAGCCCTTCGCTACGCACACGGAAGCAGGGGAAGGCACCTGCAGCCCGGCACCCCGTCATTAGCACACACCTCGGGAGTCATCAGGGAGTGTACGCGATGGGAGGTCTCAGTGGCTCTGGCCACCCAGAGAACAAGCTTGGCCAGGGAGGGGCAGACAGAGACGGTGAGTCAGCGGGTTTAGGGCACCCGAAGCCTCCCGGGCATTCTGTGAATCAACACAGGTGTCCTCAGGGGCTGCCAGTTCTGTGGAAGTTGCAGCCATTAGGAGGACCGAGACCAGGACTTAGCCCGGTGGTTAAGAGAGCTGGATCCCACATGGTTGGCTGCGGTTCGAGCCCCGCACCTGGTAGCTTGCAAACCACACCAGCACCCGTACACGCCCAAACTCCCAGCAGGACAGCCTAATGGGGAGAAGGAATTGAGCGTGTCCCGCCCCATCGGAGGGCGCTTTCTCCCTCTCCTTTGTCCCCTTAGCAAGCAGTGCACCTCTGACAGTGGGCAAAGAAAAGCTGGAAGTCCTTGGGAAGACGAAGCTACAGAGAACTCGGCAGAAGGGCTCGACCGGGCAGGGGATGGCTTCCTCATACAGGCCCGCCCTGGGAGGAGGGGGTCCCAGAGTGCTGCCCTGAGCAGGGTCTAGCCGACCACCCTGTGGAGAAGGGCGTCAGTCTGCTGAGATGTGGGGCGAGGGGCGTGGCGCCGTCTGTGCCTGGCTCTAACCATGACAGAAAGGTCTTTTTTTTTTTTTTTGGAGAGGTTTTTCCTCTAGGGCGCTGGGGCTCGCAAGAAC
>NW_006199613.1:998610-1003505 GCF_000334495.1 Tupaia belangeri chinensis
GTTTTTTTTTTTTTTTTTTGGAGAGGTTTTTGCTATAGGGCGCGTGCGCTCGCCAGAAAGATAGAGAGACAGAGAGACCGAAAGGGAGAAATCACCACCCGGGGGGATAGCCACGCCACAATCCCTTCTCCTCCATTCCCCTCTCGGGATCTTGGTCACTCACGCACATGCGCCTGGCGTGAGTTTAAGCCACCAGGTCTGGGACTCGAACCGCAGTCGGCTACATGGGAGTCCAGCAACATAGCCATTACGCTAACTGCTGGTCCCACGAAAAGTTCTTTTCAAAGAGGCTGCCCAGACCATGCCAGGCAGGCACAGCCGAGGGGGCACGAGGCCTGCTCTGAACAGCCAACGCCCTTGACCCCGCCCTCCGGTGACTTCGCTCTCTACTGGCTCCTGGGCCGCCCTCTCCCGGGAGCCAGTGTCACCACGGTCAAGGGTGAAGTTTGATGCTGGGATCTGGGACCACTGCTGGCAGGAGGCGGACAGGGAAGGGACTCTCCTCACTCCTGAACTCACCCCTCCCACGGGTGCTCACCAACTCTGCTCCAAAGGGAACCCTCGACTGCGGGAAGGCGAGGTCGGCACGCGGCTCCCAGCCTGAGTGCTGGCCTGCCCTCTCCGAGCTGGCAACACCTGCGGGAAAGGCTGGAGTCGGGGTCCCGCCCGCCTGAGCCTGACTGGGAGCATCCCTTGGGCCCGAGGAAGTCCGGGTCGTTTCTGGGCTGGCCGCCTTCCCGCACACAGGAGTGACCAGTTCGCCTCGACAGTCCTCTCTCACCCAGACTGGTCTCAGGGGCCAGCCGGCTGGAAGGCCGGAGAAGGGGGAAGCCAGGCAAGAGGAGGGAGGCCTGCAGCCAGACCTGCGTGGGGTGCACCCCTCTGAGTGTCCCGCAGAGCTGCCTTTCGCTCTCGCCCCACCCCAGCCCAGCTCTGACCCCCATCTGACACCAACCACCAGCTGCCAGGGGTCGGCGCTGTCTTCATGCAGTCAGGGCCCTCCTCTGCCCTCCCAGCCCCCGGCTTGGCAGGAGGGCCCTGTCTGGGAGCCCAGGGCTGCTCCGAGGCCATGGATCCTTCTCGGAAACGGCACGAGGGGCCCGGACACCTTCGCCCACAGGGACGTTGCGCAAGGAGGATGCACCGTGTTCCAGGTATGGGTGCTCCTCTCGGAGAAGGCAGAGGGCAGTGTAGGGTCAGCCTGCGGTCACGGGTCCTCCCTATGCGGGGACGCTTCGGCCTGAAGGTGCCCCTCCTTCCCCACCTCGCCACGCCCACAGGGGCGAGCTCCTTTCGGGGGACAATAGGTAGCTGCCACCTGGGTACAATCTGGGCAGGGTCAGGAGGGAACCCACCCAAGAAATATGACCTCCTCGAATGCCTGGGAGGCCGCCCGGTGACTCACCCTCTGGGCTCAGCACCACCCACTCGCGGACGGTCTGGGCGGGCCCACGCTCTCCCGGGAGGGGTGACGCTACACTCCTCACGTCACGGGACGTTTCATTTCCTCCCAGTGCAGGGGTACCTGGGTGGCGGCCCACGAGGCCGGGTGAGTCTGGAGAACCGAGGAGACCAGAAGTGGCCGAGCTCGCTGCGCTGCCACGCCCTCCAACGCAGCTGCTCGGCACTGTCCGTGTCCGTGCCCACCAGTCAGTCGCCAACCCGGAGAGGCGGCCCTCCTGGAGCAGGGGTTCGCACTAGTCCCCGCGCCCTCCCACGAGTGCGAGGACGTTTGTCTGGGGGTGGCTATCCGTGCCTGCCCCTCTTCAGGGAGGACGAGTCAGAAATAGGTCCCCCTCCCCTTCGAAGTGTGAGCGCTCCTCCCTGCCAGTCCCACCACGGCTCCTTTGCCACCACTGGGGAGGGGAGGGGAGAGAGGCCAGGTGCTCAGGGGACGTGGTTCCCGGTCAAGGCTGTGGCAGCCCGCAGTCGGTGACGGCGACGTGCCTGCTCCACCGCTCTGCAGTGTCTCTCTAGGGACCCGGCCCTGAGCCTCAGAGGCCAACCCTGGGACAGCGTCGTCACCCTCGGCCCCTCTGCCCTCTATTTGGACTCAGCCTGTGGAGGCCAGAGAGGCATGGGAAGAGACATCGACAAGTTCGTGGAAGATGGAATCACAGTGTGAGTTTATTTTTGGTGCCCCCGAAATGTCAGGTCCGAGACCCGTGCAGTTTTCTAGAACCCCTTCTCCACGAAGGTTCTGGACCCTCCCATGTAGCTTTGCCGACCCTGCCCTTCCCGGCTGGGCGCACCCAGCAGGAGCTGCCGTCCCCTCTGGCCACAGCTCCCGGGAGGTGGCTTCTCCCCCAGGCCAGGGCTCGCCCTCACCAGGTTCAGTACCCGCGAGCATTGGAGGTCTGCAGGGAGCCTGCGGGAAGCGGGGCTCGGGGCTCGGCTTCCTTGGAGTGGGGCTGGTCCTGGGTGAGGCAGCTCTCGTCCGGCTCCTGGTCTCACATTGGTCCGCTCCACCCGGCTCCCCTCCGAGAGCACCGTGTTGTCCCTAAGACCTCCCGGCTGTCTGCTGCCTCCTGTCCCCGTCCCCAAGCTCCAGCTCAGGCTTGGCTTAGGGAGGGCGAGTGTCGGCAAGTTCCCTTCAAGGCCGCTACTCTGGCTCTGAGAAGTGGCTCTGAGCGGAGGAGAGTGAGGGCTCAGGGGGGGCCACGCACAAGACGTGGCCGAGTCCAGCCCTCAGAATTCCCTTCCCGGCTCGGTCCTCTGGTCTAGGAGACACCACCGGGCCTTGTAGTGACAGCTCACGAAAGGCTCTCCACTCCCTGCCCCGTTTCCCGCTCCTCAACACCACAGTAACAACAGGTGAGGAAACAGCCCGTGGAGGCCAAGGCCCTGCCGCAGTCCACACAGCAGGGCCACGGCGGGCCAGCTGGCCTTCCCATGCAGGGTGGTCTCCCGGCCCTGCACTGATTCCTGGGAGGAGAACGCTGAGGCACTGGTCGAGCAGGGCTTGCCCTTCCCTGCTGTGACATGAGGAGCCCCCCAAGCACCCCTGGACCCCTCGCTCTGACGCGTGGTCTCCTTACAGTCCGCGGAGGGTTCTGCCCCAGGAGGCCTGGGCGGAGCCTTCTCCACACTGGTGACATGGGCGCCCACTACTCCCGCTGGCAGCCGGCCACCTGCCACCACGGGCAGTAATGCTCCACGTCTGGGACGAGGAACCGCACTGACCGCCTTATGACATCACCAGCACCGGGCTCGAAACGGGAAGCCACGTTCGCGCTCCGTATTGTGAACGCTGCCCATGCTCCAGGTCTGTCCGTGTGGGACCGCCCCGGCTCGGGGTCTGGGTGGATGAACTGGAAGAGGTTTTCCCAGTGCATGGCGCTCGGTGGACACAGGCTCACACCGACCTCTCCTCGTGCAGGGGTGCGGCCGGCCCCGGGGCCTCGGCCCCCATCCGCGCAGCAGGCACCCTGCACGGCCCATTCCCGGGGTCCCAGGACCCCCACAGACCTCGGAGCTCTGCCAGGAAGCGTCCCCCACCGACAGGTTACTGGTCACACGATAACGTGAGGGGGGACTGTGGTGGCAAGTGTGGAGACTTCTGTCTGGAGAGATGTGAAGGCCCAGTCCATGAGACGTGTTTCCACAGTCCTGGGAGCTGAGAGGAGGCTGGGCAGGGAGCACCGCCAGCCAGCATGACCTGGGCAGGACCCTCCCCCCGTCTACCTAGACCTCAGCGCCAGCAGACGAGGAGTAATCTGGGCACTGTCACTGAGCCCGCACGGGATTTCTAATCACCAGGCAGGGGTGTGTGTGTGCGCGCATAGCAGCTCAAGGGTGGGCTCATGTGTGGGCAGGTAGGTGTGTGTGTGCACAGGGCCCACCTGTGGGCATGTAGGTGTGTGTGTGTGCACAGGGCTCACCTGTGGGCATGTAGGTGTGTGTGTGTGTACAGGGGTCACCTGTGGGGATGTAGGTGTGTGTGTGTGCACAGGGCTCACCTGTGGGCATGTAGGTGTGCGTGTGTGTACACAGGACCCACCTGTGGGCATGTAGGTGTGTGTGTGCACAGGGCTCACCTGTGGGCATATAGGTGTGTGTGTGTGTGTGTGTGTGTGTGTGTGTGTGTGCACAGGGCCCACCTGTGGGCATGTAGGTGTGTGTGTGTGCACAGGGCTCACCTGTGGGCATGTAGGTGTGTGTGTGTGCACAGGGCTCACCTGTGGGCATGTAGGTGTGTGTGTGTACACAGGGCTCACCTGTGGGCATGTAGGTGTGTGTGTGTACACAGGGCTGTGCGCAGGGCGCACCTGTGTGCGTGTATGTGTGTGTGTGTGTGTGCACAGGGCTCACCTGTGGGCATGTAGGTGTGTGTGTGTACACGGGGCTCACCTGTGGGCATGTAGGTTTGTGTGTGTGTGCACGTGCACAGGGCTCACCTGTGGGCATGTAGGTGTGTGTGTGTGTGTGTGTGCACATGCACAGGGCCCACCTGTGGGCATGTAGGTGTGTGTGTGCGCATGCACAGGGCTCACCTGTAGGCATGTAGGTGTGTGTGTGCACACAGGGATCACCTGTGAGCATGTGTATCTGTGATGGGAAGTCCCCCTGTGCATGGTAGAAGATACCCATCTCTCTGTCTTGATCCCAGGCTATCCTGGCTCAAATTACCTCCTCCCCGGCCTCTCCGAGATGACGCCGAGCCCTGTCAGACGCCTGGAAGCATTCGCCCTCCACTCTCGCCCACGACGTCCACACACGTCCAGGCGTGGGGCTCCTCATAGGCTGCCTCATTCTCGTTTCTATCTTCTCTCCCCTCCCCCTCCTCACCCCTTCCCTCCTCTCCTCCTCTCTCCCTCTCTCCGCTCTTCTCTCCCTCTCTACCCCCTCTCCCCCCTTCTCCCTCTCTCTCCTCCTTCTCTAAACTCTCTCTCCTC
>NW_006199613.1:1003520-1005062 GCF_000334495.1 Tupaia belangeri chinensis
TCCCTCCTTTCTTCCCCTCTCCTCCCTCCCTTCTCTCCTTCCCTGCTGTCCCTCCTCTCACGCCTTCCCCTCTCCTTCCCCGACACCGCCCCCACTTCCCCTTCTGCCTCCCTCCCTCTTCTCCTCCCTCCCTGTCCTCCGTCCTCCTCCTCAGGACCCTACGCGATGATGCCCGTAGGCACGGGGTCTGCCCAGTGCCCAACACTAGGAGGTCTGCTCTGTCACCCTAGACGCCCCGTTCCCCTCCAGGGTGGCTCTCGTAAGCAGCAGAGAAGCACCTGAAGTGGGTGACCCCCTCTCTGTCCAGGGAAGCCTGCCCAAACTCAAGACAGAGCCGGTGTGTCCCTGGCCACGTCATCTCGGGAGGAGGGGGACACGAAGCAGGACACTGGCCCTCGTGTCCAGCCCCTCCTTCACCGCTCCCTCTCTCCCTGCTAGATGGCCAGAGCTCGGTGAGACCTCAGGATGAGCCGGCTGCCCGCTGTCCGGTACCTGGACTCCCGAGCCCTGGGACTGAACACCACCCGCTCCACCGGGCAGCCCCGCACGCCCTGAAGGAGAGAGCCCCTCAGGGAGTAAGCGAGTGGAAGGGGAGGGGAGGGTGGCATGTACATTAATCTGTCATGTGTCATCGCTGCAAGCCGGCACAGCTCTCCGGGGGACAGAGCAGTAGAGGGGCGTGAGGCCCCAGGTGCTGTGAGTGAGCGAGCTCTGGAGCCCTGGGGTCCGCGGGAGCCAGGCAGTGGGGCCGAACAGGAGGCCAGTGGGGATGGGGTGGCAGCCTCCCTTTCAAGCCTGTGGCCCCCTGGAGCCCGGGAGCCGTTTCTAGGGGTTATCTGAAGGTGATCGGCAGGCACGCAGCACCCCACGCAGATGGGCCGTGGGGGTACTGGCTAGAGCCTCCGTGTCCTACAACAGCAGCAGATAGGCAAATAAGCATGCTACAATGGCTACTGTGTGACCATTACGAAGTCACGGTCTACCGGTACTCCCGCGGTGGGGCATGCCGCTGCCTGGGTCGAGAGGAAGCCGTGCCCAGCCCCGGGTGCGGGAGACGCCCGCTGCGGCTCCAGCCCAGAGCCCGAGAGGAAGGCCCGCCTGAACACGCTGCTGGGCGCCGGGGAGGCACAGTGGGGACCCCAACTCTCTCTCTCTTTCAAGAAATAATGAAATCAAATTTGAAGAAGAGAGTGAAAAGATGGTCCACTTTAAGTATCCCACAATCCCATTTCTACCGCATAAATGTAGTAAGTGTGCATTTACCGTGTATGTGTGCCCGAGACAGCGTTCACTCCGACACCTACACTCACACCTGCCGTGCGGAACGGTGACTCGCACGCCCCAGCAGCAGCTGCTCTAACACGGGGTGCTGTTGGACTTCAGCTGCTAAATTTCCTACGGAGAGGATTCCTTTCGTACTTTAAAAAAGCGGTGAAAACACTGTTGGCTGTGTCCAGGGGCCAACCGCGTGATGTGGAGAAAAAGTGGGAGCCACGAGTTGGTGCAGTGGTGGTTAGAAATGGCTGGGGACAACCACGGCCC
>NW_006199613.1:1005299-1011766 GCF_000334495.1 Tupaia belangeri chinensis
CCTGCCTCACTGAGGCCTGGCAGACGGCCGCCCTCCGGGTTCTCTGCAGAGACCCGCAGAGCCCAGTGTGGCTGGCTCGTCGGAAAGGCTCGCAGAGATCAGGACTTCAGTCTCTGAGAAGACGGGGCAGACGCGACACTCGCTCCCTTTGTGGGCCCAGAGAGAGCACGCAGGGGGCAGACGTGGCCCCGAATGAGAGGTGGCGCCTAGCCGTCCATGGCAGAGACAGTGAGAGCAGCCCCTCCTGTGGGACTGGAAGGGTGTCCGAGCGCCGCCGCGGCCTGGGCAGCCCACCAAGATGAGCGCCCAAGGCCTGCCCGCAGCGCCCGACTCCTCGGCTGGCCCGGGGGCCCCTCCAGGTCCCCTGCAGAGCCCGGGCCGGGACGCACTTCTCCCGCAGAATGCCGGGGGCTGGTTGCGGCTGAGGAACGCGCTGCAGGCCCCGTGGTACCTCGGCCTCCGATCTTGCTGGAGCAAGCTCTTACTTTTAGGCCGGGCTGTTTTTCACCAGAAATGAATCAGCCTTGGGCAAAGGACAGCTACCTGTCAGGGGCAAGCGAGATGAACACATGCGTGAGCACACATGTTCACACGTGACCGAGCAGGTCCCCCGGAGCCCTGAGAGACAAGCGATTTCTTCGCTCTCTGCCACAGGCAAGCTGAGCGGACCCCAGGCCCAGATTTGACAGATGGTGGGGCACCTGTGGGGCACCTGTGGGGCAGGGAGAAAGTAGCAACCAGAACAGCCACCCTCCTCGGCGAACGGCCGCACTCTCACCCACCACGTGGCAGCTTGGACACAGGAGGAACGGAAAGGGGCAGAACGAGAAGAGGACAGTCACACGGATGGTGGCAACGAGCTCTGGGTCCGGCGACCTGGGCACGAGTCCCGGCTGGGCTGCTGCTTACTCTGTGTTTCCGAGCGAGGGACCTCACTCTGCTCAGCCGTTAAACTGGGGCCCGGAGAGACGCACGGAGGCCCTCCAGCCACCCAGGTCCGGGTTTGGGGCTAACGGCCAGGCCCAAGGTCGGGACACTGAGGTGGCGAGGAGGCCCGCCTTAGGGAGCCCCTAGAGAGGGCAGGGAACTCTGGCCTGGACTCAGGGGCGGGGTTGGGGGCAGGTGGGGCATGCCCGACGCAGACCAGGCTCGTGGCTGGCCGTGGGAGGAAGTGGCCAGAGCCCTCTCAGCACGGCCCTGAACCGTGCACGACGGCCGTCTTCCCAGTACAGACAGAGGAGGCGGCGCGTGGCCCTCCCCACGGACGCCCTCCAGCACAGCTGCCCCGTGGAGCCGGGTCCCTGCACAGAGCCCTCAGCACTGCTCCAGCAAGCTCTGCAAGGTGGCTCCTGGGTCTGACCGCCAGGCTTCCAGCGCCACGGTGACCAGCTGCGTGAGTGTAAACAAGTTGCAGAACGGCTGTGTCACAGGTTCCATCTGCAGAGACGGGAAGGGGGGCCACCCAGCCGCACAGGAGCCTGGGGGACGTCACCGAGGCAGGACCTGCCAGCCCTTGCCGGGTGTCAGACCGTGGGCACAGGGGCGCAGCGAGCGGCCAGCGGGAGGCGGGCGCTGTTGTGCTTCGTCCTTCCCCTCCAGGCCCAGCGCCCGGACTCCCCAGGGACCACCTTCCCTGCTGGGGCAGGCAGCCGGGCGAGGCAGACGAGCAGAGCCAAGGGCTACCAGCAGAGGCCACTCTCAGGGGGCAGGCTGTGCCCAGGCCCAGGCCACAGCGGGCTGCTCCTGGGCCAGACCCACCTCCTTCCAAAGCCCCGCTGACCTGTGGGCCCCAGGCCATCCGGCCCAACCCCGAGCTACACTCGCACAGCCTGCAGGGACTCGGGCAGATCTGCTGTGCGGGTCAGATGGCGCAGGGCGGTCCCCCCACAGGCCGGTCCCCCCACAGGCCGGTCCCTGGTCCCCTGCTCCCAGCACGCGGCACATCCACTCCAGGCTCAGGCCTCTCGGCTTTGACAACACCCTCCAAAGTCCCTGGGAAAACCTGTGTCCCACCGCAGGCACCGAGTTCCAGCTAGGCCTCAGAAGTGCGGCAGGTGATTCAGTCCTGGCCGGTCCTGGCCGGCCTGGGACAGAGACCACCTCTCCCGACCAGGGGACCCTGGACGCCGCACTCCGCTCCTCTGGGCTTGTTTCCTCCCGTCCAAGCCGAGGGTCTAGAACAGTCCTGGGCATGGGCGTGCTGGCTGCTTCCACGGGTGAAACCATGTGTCCTCATCAGAGGTCCTGGGCGGAGACCCGGCAGACGCCGTGTGGTTCAATGCTCGCCACATCCACGATCCCCAGAGAGTCAGTCTGGAACAAAGGCTCAGAGAGGCTCCTCCACTCCCCCAGAGTCACACAGTGACCTGGCACCTGGCTCTGCTTAAACAGGGGCTCCCGGTTCCTCCGGGACGGGTGCCGAGGTTGGCCGCGGGGAGCTGCCGGTTCCACAGGGAGGTGCTGGCAGGCCTGCGTGTTCCTGGAGACCAGGTGCTGCTGAAAGAGGCTCTTTGTGCCGCCTCGAGAATACCCCATTGAGGGGGATGGCAGCGGCAGGCGAGAACAATGCCGGCCCTTCACCCACTCTTCCTGGACTCCAGGCCCACAGCGACCGGGTCAGGGCCACTCTGCTCGAGGGCACACCGCCACACCCCAGAGAGAGCCAGGCCGAGGGGTCCCCACCTGGAGGCAGCTCTGCCCCACCTCTTTGCCCCCTCAGCCACAAGCTCCTGGACCCTGGCACGCAGGACGGGGAGAGGGCTGGCCCGAGGGTGCCCACTGGGTTCGACCGCACACTTTGGGTCACTTGGCCATATTCTGCAGGCCCCTCACGGTTGGCTGGCTACACACCAGAATCACTGGGCAGGTTTTTCAGTTTCTTATTTTGTTTTGGTTGGATGTAGTTTAAATTTTTGCCTTTTAAAAAATTGCTATGGGCCAGCCAGTGGTGTGGTGGTGAAGGCACCTGGATCCGTGGGACCAAGTGGGCAGTTCAAGTCCCAGACCCAGGAGCTTGAAAACAGCACCAGGCCCGTGTGCGTGCATGTCCACAGTCCCAAGAATGGAGGAGAAGGGACCGTGGTGCGGTCATTCCCTGGAGGGCGATTTCGCACTTTCCTCTCTTAAAAGTGTACGTGCCCTCCGGCAAATGGCAAATAAAGAATTATTTTCCACTGCTGTTTTGGCTTGGCGAGTCCTAGCTGTACATGGGTTTGGTGTGATGTGTCCATCTGTGTGTGCAATGTGCCGTGACCAGGCTGCAGTATCCACCACGCTCCTCGCCTTAGATGTCCATGTCCTCGGGGTGGGGAACACTCGGAATCCCCTCTCGGGGCTCTTTTCAGGTGTACACAATAGTGTCATGGAAACCAGCAGTTGGTTTAATGGCTATGTCTCTGGACTCCCATGTAGTCGACTGTGGTTCAAGTCCTGGACCCGGTGGCTTAAACTCACGCCGGGCACATGTACATGCGTGCCCAAGATCCTGAGGGATTGCGGCGTGGCCATCCCCCCTGGGGGGTGATTTCTCCCTTTCTATCTCTCTGTCTCTCTCTGTCTTTCCGGTGAGCACATGCGCCCTATAGCAAAAACCACTAAAAAAAAAACACAAACAAACAAACAAAGTAGCGTCACAGACTTGTCACGTCATGGAGGCTGGGACTCACCCCTGCCAGCTGCCCTTCTGCCTGCCAGCTGGCCACTCCCAGCCCTGCCTGCCCCACGAAGTCCAGGAAGTCCGCCCCGCCCACGCCCACGCCACGTGGACACCGCCAGCGCTCACCCACGCACGAGCGCGGCCTGGCCCTAGGCAGAGCGGGTTTGGCTCACTCGGCGTCCTGCAGGCACCCTGCAACTGTGAACGCCGGGACTCCCTTCTCGCGGCCCCCACGCCCCAGCGCCCTGCTCCGTGTCCTCCGTCAGCTGTCGTCAGCAGTGTTGTGGCTGCTGGGAACCGCGCTGCGGACGTGTGGGCGCAGATTTCTCCAGAACGTTCACTTTCTCTCCTGCGCGTGTGTCCCCGGTGTGAGCCCCTGTCCCTGGCAGGGTGCCTGGGGGGACGTGCCCAACTGCTGGGTCATGTGCGGTCGTGTTTCAGGGTCGCGGGGCTCCACCGCGTGTTCCGCAGCGACCATACCAGCCTGCTCTTCCACCACAGCAGCTGTGTGCCGCACCCCTGCCCATCTCACCAGTCCCGGCCCTTGGCGGCTGGCCCTGGGGGTGGCCGGGCCATCTCGGGAGGTCATGAGTCTGGCAACAAGCGTGGTTGAGCAAGTTCTCGCTCCGTATCTGTTCAGATCATTCACCATTTTCAAGTAGGATTATTTAGTTGTTTTGTTTTTTAAATACTGAGACTTGGGGTCTCCCTGTCTGCCAGGATTCGAACTGCATGCTACAGGGTAGGATCTGCACCTGGGGGTTCTCGAGCTCCCAGCGCTGCGACCACACAGCAAGCACCCAGCCCACTGAGCCCGGGCAGGCCACGTGGCCTCGCTCACGGCCAGAGCTGAGTGCAAGATTTGACATACACACGGTGCCAATCAACATTTGCGGGGTAAAAGGGTACATGAGCACCCCAGGGTTGGGGAGAGCATCCAGGCCCGCCTGCCGGGACAAGCACTTCCTGTTTATCTCTCTCGTCTCCTGGGGTTTAGCACACCGTTGCATTTTAAGGCGGTCTCCTTTAAAACCCTTTGTTAAAGCCACTGGGCCATGAAATCTCCCCAGCCCTTCCAGCTCCCAGGCTTGCTGGTGCCAAGGCTGCAAACCCCTCCCTGCCCTTTGAGAGCAGTAAATCTTTCAGATAAATTATCAGGGCAGGACGGGCAAGTCCTGGGGGCCCCTGGAGGCAGCTCTGCACCCCAGCTGCCCAGGCCGAGGGCTTTGCTCAGCCGCCGGCCCCTAACAGTCCAGGTCCCCACGCCCCACCCTGCACCCCGTCTCCTGTCACTACACATGTGTCCTCGGGGCAGACTCAGCCCCCCAGGGTGTGACCCTCGTTTCCAGGTTGGTGACCTCCAACACAGGGCTAGCCCCGCCCCTTCTTCTGAGCCCCAGACTCAGCCGTCCAGCTGCCCCTCAAGTTCCCTTAGGCACCTCCAACTCAGCCTGCCCACTGTGAACTCAGGGCGGCCCCCTCGAATGAGCTGCTCCTGCTGTCCCTACCTGGACGGAAGCGTCACACCCTCCCATCTGCCTGAACCAGACGGCTCGGGACCACGCCCAGGCTTTCCCACTCCCTGCTCTGTCCCCCAGCCCGTGAGTTCCAGCTCTGAAATGGTCACTGACCTGTCCTCTTCCCTCCTGGCATCTGTACCCTCCACGGCACAGCCGTGGAGCTCCCGCTAAAACACAGAGCCGCAGATGTTCCCACTCCCTGCTCTGTCCCCCAGCCCGTGAGTTCCAGCTCTGAAATGGTCACTGACCTGTCCTCTTCCCTCCTGGCATCTGTACCCTCCACGGCACAGCCGTGGAGCTCCCGCTAAAACCCAGAGCCGCAGATGGCACTGGGAACAGGTCCCAGCTCTGACTGGACAGTCCACCGCAGCCTGCCGATGGCTCCCGTCTCTCCCTGTGGCCTTCCTCCCACCTGTGCACTCCGCTGGAGCTGCCACTTACCCTGCTTCTCCTGGGCCCTTGCTGGCCAGGCGCCTGGGCTGTCGCCCCCTCCTGGCTCTTCCAGCTGTCACGCTGCCCGTCCCCGTGGTAAGATCGGCTCGTGTGCCCACACAGAGAGCACCGCTTGGAGCTCGCCTCATCCCTGTAGAGCACGCTCGGTCCAATAGCAAGCAGTGCGGGCCGGCAGGTGGCGTGGTGGTTGAGTGGCTAGGCTCCTGCGTGGCCCACTGCAGATCAAGTCCCTGACCTGGTGGCTTGCTTTCTCACTTCTGCTCTCTTTCTCTGTCTTTTTCTGGTGAGTGCATGTACCCTATAGCAAAATTTTAAAATAATAGCAATACCTGAAATTAAATAATTCTTTAAAAGCACAGTAGTGAATAGCAAGCCTCACACAGCATGAAGGCATGCCAGGTGCTTTTCTAAGCACCTGGCTCACATCAGCTAACTTAATCCTCATAACAGCCCAATTATCTCCATTTTGCAGGTGGGGAAACTGAGGCACGGCACGGTGAAATTCAGGAGCGCTGGGACTCGCGTGCTCTGGGTGACGTGCTTAGTTCGAGAGCACACATCCGGGGACTCGCATCAACTGTAGGGAAGAGGGGCTGGCATTTAACTGAGGACGTTGTTCTTCACACAGTCTCACTCCGACCTCCTGACGCTCAGAGATGAGGGGCCGAGCACATGCTGTCCTCATCCCCAAGTGCCAGTCTTCAGGAGAAAGCGAAGGGGCTCCTCAGGGCCACCACCATGGACTGGGCACTAGCTGTGGACTGCAGCCAGCCGTGGACTGTAGCCAGCCGTGGACTGTAGCCAGCCGTGGACTGGACACCAGGGGGGCCTGCCCCCCA
>NW_006199613.1:1012126-1012585 GCF_000334495.1 Tupaia belangeri chinensis
CGGGGGATTGTAGCCAGCCGTGGACTGTAGCCAGCCGTGGACTGGACACCAGTGTGGACTGCACACAAGCACTGGACCACAGCCAACCTTGGACTGTACACCAGGCATGGTCTGGGCACCAGCCGTGGACTGCACACCAGCCGTGGACTATGTGGCCAGCCGTGGGCTGCACACAAGCTGTGGACTGCATAGCCAGCTGTGGACTGCACACCAGCCATGGGCTGCACAGCCCGTCGTGAACTGCACACCAGCCATGGACTGTGTGGCCAGCCATGGGCTGCACACCAGCCGTGGATTACACACCAGCCGTGGATTGTGTGGCTAGCCCTGGACTATGCAGCCAACCATGGACTACACGGCCAGCCATGGACTGCACACAGCTGTGGACTGTGTGGCCAGCCATGGACTGCATGGGTAGCCGTGGACTGCACACCAGCCGTGGACGCGTGGGGGAGGCGG
>NW_006199613.1:1013803-1024127 GCF_000334495.1 Tupaia belangeri chinensis
TTAACTCCCACCCATGGACTGTGTGGCCAGCCGTGGACAGCACAGCCTTCGTGGCCTCCCAGCCACCTGGTGCTGCCCCCATGCACCGCGCCCGCACTCAAGCTCCTGACAGTCATCTAGTTCCTCCGTTCCCACCAGGGAGTCGTGGTCGAGGTGTGGGGCCTGGCGGGGAAGGGCAGCCCTGCCTGGAAGAAGGCAGACCTGGCACACACTCTGACGGTTGTACATGCGTGCCGGAAACATGCTAACACGGCAGGCACGTCTCTCCAGGACAGAGTAGTGATGAGCTTCGCGGTGCTCACGGGCCACACGAGAGAAGCCAACTGGCCGTGGGGAAACCGAGTGATAAATGACACTGACCGACCCCACGGAGGGACTGCTGTGACCACATGGGCGTCGTCACCTCAGGAACACACCAGCAGCCCTGTGTAGAAAAGAAATGTGTCTTGCCTCTCCCACGGCCCGGTATTTATAAAGGAGGGGCTGAGGCATGGGCCCGTAAGTGACTTTCAGGAGGACCCAGAGACACCGTGGCCTTGGAGGGAGCGGAGCAGGCCCAGAGCTGCCGGTGGAGAGAGCGGGCAGAGTGAGAGCGGGAGCCACAGTCAGTGAGCAGCAGGGGCAGGGCTGGGGTGCAGGAGAGAGGCCAGTGTCACTGCAGTTCCAGAGAAGGACCCTCAGAGCCGAAGCCTAGGGCTCGGGGCCCTGCCGTCCGGGAGACCCTGAGCCCAGGAAGACGAGCAAGGCCAAAGCTCCTGTGGGCTTGGGGTGGCCGTGCAGGTGAGGGGGGGCTGGCCATCGCCTGAGCTGTGGGCCTGGGCCAGCCAGGAGCGGGCGCCCATGCCACAGTCCACACAGGGAAGGCCTGGGCCAGTCAGGAGTGGGCGCCCACGCACGGTCCATACAGCCGAGGGCTGGGCTGAAGGGCTCTGCTGGGCGAGCCCTGGGCAGAGGAGTAGCCCTGCTTCCCCGTGACGGGGCTGTGAGGTGAGAGACCCCGGCCCACAGGCCCCTGGCTGCTGGACGCCCCTGCTCTCACTGCCCAAGTACTTGGCTGAGAGGAGAGGGGACAGGACGAGAATCCAGATTCCACAGGCTGGTCACTGTCCCCTCTTTCTTGTGGGATCGGATGCTCCGCCCAGAGGCAGGAGTCGAGGAGACTCACAGAACGCTGCCCTGGCGGAGGCGGAGACTCTCGGGCCAAGGCGCGGAGGCTGGGATGCCCGCAAGGGAGCGCGCCAGGGCGGTACTCCTGCAGAGCAGGCCTGGCAGTCCCTCCAGTGAAGCATGAGATCAAGCCCAGCCCTTCCTCCCTCTTGGTCTGGACTACTCTGGACTGAGCAAGGGAACCAGAGCCATCTACAGAAATGAGGGCTGAGAGGCTGGACGCTGCAGGAAAGGCGTTCGCAGCGCGACCCCGCCGTGACTCAGACCCCTCAGGGCGCCACAGTCCGCCGAGCAGCATGGACTGTGTTCTGCAAGTGCCGTGCGGGCTGCCTGAGGGGTTGGACAGCTAGCTGCTGTCCCCACGGCTCCCGCCCCATGAGCCCTGTCCTGGGCTGCCCAAGCTCGTGTATCGCCCTCGCTTGCAGAACCCAGGGAGACCAGATGAAGAGCTCTGTGTGTCGGTCTGACTCGGCTCTGAAGCTGTGGTCTGCGCACAGCCTTTCCATCGACCGGGGGCACCACTGAGCACCCACCTGGGTCGCACCTTGGCCCAGACACCAAAAATAGCAGGGACTAAAACCTGGCCTGGGGGACCAGCAGTGGCCTAATGGCTGTATCGCTGGACCCCATGTAGCCAACTGTGCTTCGAGTCCCGGATTTGGCAGCTTTAAATCACACCAGGCGCATGTGCATGCATGCCCAAGATCCTGAGAGGAGAGTAGAGGGGAAGGGATTGCGGCATGGCCGTCCCCCCTGGTGGGAGATTTCTCGCTTTCTGTCTCTCTGTCTCTGTCTCTCTGGCGAGCGCATGCACCCTATAGCAAAAACCTCTCTCTGAAAAAAAGAAAAAGAGAGAGTGAGAAACTTGGCCTGGTGAGCATAGGGCCAGGGAGCTTCCAGTCTAGCGAGTGGTCTGTGCTCGACCTCCCGTCGGGTACCGAGACCTGGCAGAGACACAGAGTCTGGCCGCGCCACCCCATTCCCACCCCCGGGTCTGCGCCACTTTGCTGCTGTCGTAACTACTGGCTTTCTGCAGGTACTGGGGACATCTCACAGAGACGATCATCCTCCCGAGACGCTCAGAGACTCTGATGGCAAGGAGTGCTAAGGGCCGGCTCGGGCTCTGCCAGACGCCCCTCTGCAGGACCTCACAGCTGGAGGCTCGGGGAACCCTGGCCACTCGCAGCTGAGCCAATCTGTGGGACGAAGGTCCTGGGGCTCTAAGGGCAAAGAGAAGCTAGGCACAGTCTGAGTGCCAAGTCCCACGTCCCAGGCAGACGAAACAGCAGCACCCCGCCTGCCGAGCACCTGCTACCTCAGCACGCTCCTCTCTGTGGGAGACCACAAGTAGATGCGCAGACACGCAGACACACAGACACGCAGACACGCAGACTTGCAGACGTGCAGACGCGCAGACGCGCACACAGACACGCAGACGCGCAGACGCGCAGACGCGCAGACGCGCAGACGCGCAGACACGCAGACATGCAGACGCAGTTGTTACTGAGCGCCAGCCCAGGCTGCAGGTGGTGAGAGTACACTTCAGCTGAGCATGCAAGGAATCACACCCCCGCTGGCTCCTGCCTCTTTAATAATAATAATAAATGCCGTGCATTGCTCGCCCGGCGTCCCACTCCTCACCAGCCCGAGCTGCGGTCTGGACCCGTGCCCCGAAGCGTCTCTGTGCCCCACTCACAGGCAGAGGAGCAGGAGGGTGCTCTCCCCTTCCCACACGCTAAATGGAGCCGGCTCACCTGCCCTGGCCATGGGCCCAGAGAGGCCAGCAGACCCGGTGGAGAGAGGGATAATCTAGAAGGCTGACCCACCACTTGGGCAAAACCACACACTGTCTTCCAGCACGGATCCTGACCCCACAGCTGTGGGCGCTGAGTGGCCTCCACACGGCGGCCGGGCAGCGGGTGTTCTGGGGGCAGGGAGCGGGGTTCCCCGGGTCAAGGCAAAGGCAGCTGCTACCTCAAACTACCAAGAGCCGATTCCAGGGCTCTCAGCTGCTGACCTCGAACTCCGCCCTCTACCACACGTTCGCTTAACACTTCCAGACATGAGTGGGTGAGCACGCCCAGCTGTCCTCGTGCCCAGCCCTGGACCACACGCACCCAGGCCCTTCCACCGGATCCCCACAGCAGCACCGGGCAGCGGGCTCCGTCACTACCCGCTCCTGCAGACAGGAGCCCCACCACAGCCTAAAGTGCGGGAACGGGTTTCCAGCCTGAGCTCCTGTCTCAAGCATGGCCCCTCTGTCCTCTGGAAGGGGAGCTGCATTTCTGACTCCCGGTGACCTGGCGCCACGGGCGCCAGCATGTTCCTTCTGCGGCTTGTAGAGGCTGCCCTGAGAGAGGACACTGGGGTTCTTCTGGATCCTGACGAACCCCACCAAGCACATGGGAGCATCGTGCTGGATGGTAGGACCGAGCAGCCTTGGGAGATCAGGGTAGGGATGGGGTCCAGAGAAGGCAGAAGCTCTGGGGGAAGAAGGGGATGGAGAGAGAAGAGGCACGTAAGGAAGAACATTTTAGAAGTGGGGATGGCATGCTCAAAGCACTGCTTCCACCACTTCCTGCCAGAGAGAGAGGGAAGAACTGCCCTGGGGCGTCTCGCCCCTGCCCTCTGCCTGCGCTGAGACTCAGAACCCAGCTCTCCACCCTGCTGCAAGTAGCCAGCCTGAGCCCAGAGCAAGGCTGGAGGAAACCTCAGGGAGGCCCTTTCTGGGCCAGCAGGTGGCGTGGTGGTTAAGGTGCTGGACTCCCACATGGCTGACTGCGGTTCAAGTCTCAAAGCTGGTGGCTTACTGTCTCACTTTCTCTCTCCCTGTCTTTTGCTGGACAAATGGACAAAATAATAATAACAAATAAAATTAATTTTTAAAAAAGAAGGCCCTTTCCAGGGTAATAGAAAAATGCCCAGAACTTGGCTCCTGCCAAGAACACAAGGGGCCAGAAGGGTGCACACAGGTGCTCGGATCAAGAGGCCGCGCCTCCGCCCCGCTGAGCCGGGATTAGCCGGGACATGGACACACCTCTCTGGAGGTTCAGCTTTCATGGCATCTTTTCATCACTTCGAATTGGCAGGGTCCCGGTTTCGTTATTTGCGTGTGTTCTAGAGTTTCTCCCGCTCCCCCAAGGACCCGGCAAACCTGGGACTCTGTTCGACATGAGTCACTCGAGCACTCCAGGGCTCCCCCGGGCTGAGTCAGTCCTGCCCGAGCGAGGGGTGCTAGGAGCTGGCGTCGAGCGTTTGTCCTCAGGCCCAGGAGCCTGGGAAGCTGCAGGGGTCATGGAGGGAAGGGGCGGAAGTCCTGACGAGGTGCCCGGCGGTGCCCAGAGCATCAAAGGGCTGGCATCTGGATGTGCTCATTAAGATAATTGCTGGACACAGCTCCCCAGGGGTACGCTGCAGGAGCGTTAGCAGTCTCCTCGACTCCTTACAGCACTGGGCAGTTCCAAAGACGGGTCACAGACTCCGTGCCCGGAACGCCGTGCGTTGTCCTGGCCGTAACTCGTCTATGCAGGAGGAGCGCAGTTCAGACTGGGGTTGTAGAAAGAAGGAAGGTTATTACTTTATCTGACAGGGAAGGTCAAGGGTCTGCAAGACCAGCAGGGCATGGGCTCTGTGTGCCGTGGGCTCAGCATGCCGTGGCTCCACGTGCCGTGGCTCTGCATGCCACGTGTCTACGTGCCATGGGCTCCACATGCTGTGGGCTCCACATGCCGTGGTCCCATGTGCCATGGGCCCCACATGTCATGGGCCCCCACATGCCGTGGTTCCATGTGCCATGGCTCCACCTGTCATGGGCTCTGCGTGCCGTGGTCCCATGTGCCGTGGGTTCCACATGCTGTGGTTCCCACGTGCTATGGCTCCACGTGTCGTGGGCTCTGCGTGCCGTGGCTCCCTGGAGCACACGTGGCACTGTCTCCTGCTGTGGGTAGCAGCCCCGCAGCTCCAGGCTCTCACCTTCTCTGTTTCAAATCTTGAGAAAGTTTCTTCTCTTTTCTTTCTTTCTTTTTTTTAAAAGATTTTAGCTATAGGGCACATGCGCTCGCCAGAGAGACAGAGAGACAGAGAGAGAGAAACAGAAAGTGACGAACCAGTCAAACCCCTGTCAGCACTGCTGTGTCCTTTCCCATGGGGACACTGCCCTGTCAGCACTGCTGTGTCCCTTCCCGTGGGGACACTGCCCTGTCAGCACTGCCGTGGTCCTCTCTATTCACATAACGCATGGAGGGCGTGATGACATGGGAGCTGGGGACAGAGCAGTGTCCAGCCACATGGCCGTTTCCCCAGGTGTGAAACTTCAGCGCAGCCGGAGGCCAGCCTGGAGGGAGCGTGGTACAGAGTGCCGGGGCAAAGGCGACACTCACTGCCAGACTGCGGCAGGGCGCTTGGGGAGCCTAGGTGCAGAGGAGCCTGGAGGAGGCGCCCCTCGGCACCCCACCCTCACCGTGCTGGCGCCGCCCTCCTGCAGCCCGCTCCTCTGAGCAGCGTCAGCCTGGCACTGAGTCGTCCCGTCCCCCAAGAGCTGACTGCCCTGCCCTCGCGCGTCTGCAGCTGCACGCCAGTGCCTGACACTGATCTGTGTGCTGCGGTGCAGCGGGCTGGGCGGCGCAGGGCGAGGGGAGGAGGGCACGGAGACTCCAGGGGCTGCAGGGAGACGTCAGCGAGGCCAAACGCTGGGCGGGGAGCAGCCCGCGGCCAAGAGTGCACCGATCCCCCCTGGTTGCTAGCCGAGGGCCTGTGGCCTGCACGGCCTGGCCTGGGTCACCAGCTGCGCTGCTGGGACCGCGCACTCAGCACGACGGAGTGCCAGGCCTTCCATCAGAAATGGTCCTCACTGCAGCCCAAGGCCCCGCTCGATTGCCGGGGACGCCGTCACGGTCCGTCCTCACACTCGCCAGCACCCACATGTGCCTGCCCGCCTGGCTGAGCTCCCGAGGGTCCCAAGCCGAAGTCCCCATGCGACGCAGGGGTTTTTGGAGAAAGGCTCCAAGTGACTGGACGGCAGCAAGGCCTGCAGGTGGCCCTCGTGGGTGGACGAGTTTGGGGTCAGCGGAGACCAGAGAAGGCTCAGCCCCCTCTGCCGTCGTGCGCCAACAGCACACCCTCCGCCCTCGTTCTCCTTGCCCATTGCCGCCTTCGTTTCCGTCCTGTACACGGCCTCCTCCGTGACATCAGGGAAATTGTCCTCAGGAATCCCAGGTTTGTTGTCCCTACTGTTCCTCATTCCAGAGGTGACAGCCTCCCTTTCTCAGAACCCCTATCTGACCCCAGTGAAAATGCCGACTGGTCCCATTTGGACAGTGGCCCCACGTACCCACCGCAGGCTCCGGGAGGCTGGAGAGTCTGACAAGCCACCTGGGATGGGCAGGGCAGTGGTCGAGCAGGGAAGGCGCCTTTCTCAAAGGAGAAACACTGGCTCTCCCTGGAGGAGGAGTGCTGCTCAGACAGAAACAGACGCTGCGCTTCTCTGTGGCCCCTCACCCTGGGCCAGAAGGCGAGGGCCACGGCCGACCCAGGCCACCCGGAGCCAAGACGCAGCTGCGAGGGCGGTTTCAAGGCTCTCTCTCCTCCCTCCTCCGGCCCCCACCCTACCGGCCTCCCTTCCTTACCCAGGGCTCCCACCTGACAGCCCTCCCCGCCTCCCCCAGACCAGGGCGGGCATCGCGCCCCGTCGAGGACCCCCAGAACTGCTGAGCCTTCACTTGTGGCCTGAGTGGGGCCTCCCTGCTCTGGACGACCACGGTGGTACCCCGTGTGCGGCTGCGGACTGCCCCGGCAAAGAACCAGAAAGTGGGCGGCTCCATCAGCAGTCTGTGGTGTCGGTCCTCAGTCCTGGGGCTGAGACCACAGTCACGTCAGCCCTCAGCCCCAACAAGGCCTGCCAGGGAGGGTCCCTGCATGAACCCTCGCTCCAGCAGCCCTGGCACCCTGGGCCGGCAGACGGCACTCGGCCCTGCATCTCCCAGGGCCTGTGGGTAGGTCCTAACCGAGGTCCAACTCCCTCTATTCATAAATATGTGTGGGGTTGATGGGCCCATCTCTCCTTGACCACCTGCAGAGACCCCATCCCCAAATCCGGCACACCCCTCGTACTGGGAGTCAGAGCCGAGACATCTTCTGGGGCCTTCATCCAGCCACAACCAGATCTCTTCTCAGATTTAGGGAAGTTCTGGGACCGCCAGGGTCACGGCCGGGAAGCGGCTCGGCGCTAAGCCAGGTCCGAGGGCCTCACTCAGCCCTCTCCGGGAATCACCGTCCTCCAGGCTGTCAGCGGGATGCTGTCTACGGGATTGGGTATAATTTTACAGTGTGTTCGTTATGGAAAACTAGAGAAAGAAACATCTAACTCGAAGAAAGGAGTCAGATAGATTAGAGCCCAGGCACCCGACAAGGCCGGATGGGAGCATCGAACAATGGCGGAGGGCAGAGACATGCAGAGAGGTGTCCGGCATGTTCCCGCTGTGTGCATGTATGTGTGAGCCTGTGTGCAGGCATGTGCATATGTGTGTGCACATGGGTGTGTTCATGAATGTGTGCGAGCGTGTGCATGGGCATGCACATGTTTGTGTGTGCATGAGTGCACATGTGTGTATGTCTGTTCACGTGTGTGCTGTGTGTGTGTGTACTGGTGTGTGTGCACGCAGGGGTGTGTGAATGTGTGTGCACTGGTGTGTACATGTGCGTACACGTGTGTTTGTGTGTATTCACGTATGCATGGCTGTGCATGTGTGTGTGCACACGTGTGCATGGCCTATGAGCTCTACCAGGACAGGGGCTTCATCTGCTTTAGTCCCAGAGCGCTCTTGACGCTGGGACAGGACCTGCTCAGAACATGGTCATGGGGCCCGCCAGTGGCCTGGTTAAGTGGCCGGGCCCCATGTGGCCAGCTGCACATTTTGAGTCCCTGACCCAGTGACCTGAGAAACGAAAACGCCAGGTACACATGTGTGCCCAAAATCCCCAATGGAGGGGAGTTGGAGGGGAAGGGATGGCAGCGTGACCGTCCCCATGGGGTGGGGGCTGCTTCCTCGCTTCCCTCCTCTCCCTGCCGGTCCCTCTCCGAGAGCGTGTGCCCTCTGGCAAGCTAAGAAAGGAGAGGACATGTCCATAGTTACCGGAGGAGAGGACCTGCAGGAGCTCGGTGTGGAGCAGCCCGTGGGCTCAGCTGGCACCTCGGGGACCGAGCAGGGACATGCCTGCTGAAGGGAATGCCCGCGTGCCCCCAGCCCTACGTCCCCGGCATGAAGTGCAGAGCAGGTTGCCTGTCCCCACAGGCCCGAGTCGCCCAGCTCCAGTGGTCACTCTGAGTCACCGCCCCCGGGGCCAAGTTCGCCTCCGTCTGACTAGCCCGCGCTGCCGGCCGCCCTGGGCCCCGCGTACGCTCTATAAGATGGGTGCACAGACTGCCCTCCCCTCCGGGGCTCGAGTGTGCTAATTAGTGCTTACCAGGTGCTGGCAAACGCCGTCTGACACATTTCTCCCGGCTCCTCCAGACGCCGCGCTCACCTCCACGGGGGACCACAGCCCGCAGTGGCACGCTCGGCCCCGGGACGCTCGGCCAGAGAGCAGGCGTGTGTCTTGGGCCTCGTCGCCCCCTCTTCTGTGGCTCCCATAGGAACGAGGGACGAAGGACTCCCCCAGGCCTCTGCTGACACCTGGCACTGTGGAGGCGGAAGACCCAGCTGCCGGCTGCTGCTCCAGGACCCTGCTGCCCCTGGGAGGCTGCTCAGGGCCAGGACACCCAGGGGGAGCGTTGCCTGCCTGGAGGCGGCCATGCGGAGCCCTGGATGACGAGGAGGGGCCCGTCCAGCCGGGGCCCTGGCAGGGCAGGGTGATGGCAACAACAGCAGAGGACCCGAGCCCGGCCCAGCCTGGGGGCACCCAGGAACTGAGGTAGGTGCGGGGGCATGTGTGCGTGCGGGGCGCGCACTGGAGGGAGGGCCAGGGCTGACTGTGGGAGGCACAGACACAGGCCAACCTCCCCCAAGCAGACAGGGGACGCCCAGCACGTGCAGGGACTGGGGGCTCTGACGCACTCCGCTGCAGCGAGGCCGGTCCCAGCCTCAGGGCAGGCACCGTCAGGAGGCCTGTGGTCTTTGCCACCACCGCTCTGTCCTGCCGGGGCTTCAGCTCACCGATGCCCTCCGCAGGGAGTGTCGGGGTGGGCAAAGCCGATGTGCTGCGGCTGCCCGCGTTCCAACATCTAATTAGCCTGAAAGGCCTTGCGCCTCCGGGCCGCGTTACATCATAAGGAATCAGATATTTACTGTTTGCAGAACACCAGAGAGGCTTTAAAGAGTTAATTAGGGCTCGGCAGAGCTGGTCCAGAGCCGGGCCAGGGATTTAACTGCTCATCGCGAGGGTCAGTCTCCCGGGTGGTGCTCCAGGTCACTTCCTCCTTCAAAGCTGAGCCTGACGGCTGAAAGGAGATCCACGGGACGGAAAGGTGGCTGGGGACACTGACACAGCCTTCCTCCTGGCCAGGCTGCTCACCACGCTCTCCTGTCTGCAGAGCCAGAGAAGAGAGGGGTGAGGAGGGCCAGGACCCGACTTCCCTCTTGGTTCCGTCGGGTGAATCCGTCTAAAGCATGTGCAGTCTCTGAGCCAGAGAGACCAGCGGCATGGCCGGAGTTCAGGAGTTCAGCCCTAATCTGGAGGTTAATATCTGGGCTGCTCTAACCACGCAGGCTCTGAGGCCTGTTACCAGCCAAGTGTAATTACAGATAAAATAGTTTCATTCGCCGGCTTCCTAAGGGGCTCTTTATCTGATGGCCGTGTGTACTGTGCGCGGGGAGAGCGAGGGCTGCACCGTCGGTGACAGTGACGAGGAGGCTGGTGTCCGGGGGACGTGCAGGGCCGTGGGGGAATGGGGCCGGTTAGAGTGGGAGTCAGCTGAGCCCTGTGCCCTGGGGCGGGAGTGTGTGTGGCTGTGATGCGGTGACAGGCCAGTGTGCCGGCCAGCCCTGGAGGTGGCCCCCAAAGGCATGTCCTCCTGCCGTGGAGCTATCGGTACCCTATGCCCCCACCAGGCTGTTCCTCCCTGGCTTAGGGGAGTCCACAGCCTCCCACCACAGGTTCCACTGCCCCTGTCCTCTCGGCCGGGCCTCCAGGCTTCTCCCCACGCCCCCTTGGGTTTTTTAGC
>NW_006199613.1:1024715-1025983 GCF_000334495.1 Tupaia belangeri chinensis
CGGCTCCCCGATGCCCTCCGCAGGGAGTGTCGGGGTGGGCAAAGCCGATGTGCATGGGCTAGCCGTGGCGCCGGCACCTGACGGCCACTGTGAGGTGCCCAGTGCAGGGCCGGGACTGAGGCCAATCTGGGGTCTGCTTCCGGCTCCAAACCGAGGGCTCGCAACGCCGGGACACGAGGGGACTGGAGGAGCCGGATCAGGGGACACGGGCCTCTGGCTCAGCCCTAACCCCTGCCCTCTGCAGGCGAGTGCTGCCCGGCATGCTGCGGAGGGACTTGTCATGTTGGAGGAGCCGGCAAAGCATCTCTGGCATGTCGCTGACCTCGTTCCAACATGTAATTAGCCTGAAAGTCCTTGCGCCTCCGGGCCGCGTTACATCATAAGGAATCAGATATTTACTGTTTGCAGAACACCAGAGAGGCTTTAAAGAGTTAATTAGGGCTCGGCAGAGCTGGTCCAGAGCCGGGCCAGGGATTTAACTGCTCATCGCGAGGGTCAGTCTCCCGGGTGGTGCTCCAGGTCACTTCCTCCTTCAAAGCTGAGCCTGACGGCTGAAAGGAGATCCACGGGACGGAAAGGTGGCTGGGGACACTGACACAGCCTTCCTCCTGGCCAGGCTGCTCACCACGCTCTCCTGTCTGCAGAGCCAGAGAAGAGAGGGGTGAGGAGGGCCAGGACCCGACTTCCCTCTTGGTTCCGTCGGGTGAATCCGTCTAAAGCATGTGCAGTCTCTGAGCCAGAGAGACCAGCGGCATGGCCGGAGTTCAGGAGTTCAGCCCTAATCTGGAGGTTAATATCTGGGCTGCTCTAACCACGCAGGCTCTGAGGCCTGTTACCAGCCAAGTGTAATTACAGATAAAATAGTTTCATTCGCCGGCTTCCTAAGGGGCTCTTTATCTGATGGCCGTGTGTACTGTGCGCGGGGAGAGCGAGGGCTGCACCGTCGGTGACAGTGACGAGGAGGCTGGTGTCCGGGGGACGTGCAGGGCCGTGGGGGAATGGGGCCGGTTAGAGTGGGAGTCAGCTGAGCCCTGTGCCCTGGGGCGGGAGTGTGTGTGGCTGTGATGCGGTGACAGGCCAGTGTGCCGGCCAGCCCTGGAGGTGGCCCCCAAAGGCATGTCCTCCTGCCGTGGAGCTATCGGTACCCTATGCCCCCACCAGGCTGTTCCTCCCTGGCTTAGGGGAGTCCACAGCCTCCCACCACAGGTTCCACTGCCCCTGTCCTCTCGGCCGGGCCTCCAGGCTTCTCCCCACGCCTCCTTGGCTTG
>NW_006199613.1:1026026-1029950 GCF_000334495.1 Tupaia belangeri chinensis
GCCGTTGCTGGTCAACCAGCCACTGCCCTGAACCGGCTCGTCGACGGCAGGGGGTCCCAAACGGAGAGCTCCTTGGAACGCTGTCTGGCGCCCTGAAGCCGACTCGGTTCACCTCTGGTCGCATCGGTGCCCTTCGTGGGCCCAGATTCCTTCAACTTGGCCACGTCCTGAGGCGAGGCTCCCCCAGAGAGAGCTGAGAGCAGAGCACCTGCTCCAGGCTGTGGGGCCAGCAGGAAGGCAGCCCACCCCCGTGCCCGGCTGCCAGCTCCTTACAACAGCTCCTGGGCCAGCCCTCCCAGGCGCTGCCGTGCCCACCTGCCAGTTGAGCAGCTCGCCACTCACTGTTGCTGGGCACGTCACCCCAATGAAGGGCCCCACACAAGCCTGCCCTTGCGCTGTCCCAAGTGGCGGCTGCGACTTCGCGCACAGCTGGGAGCCAGGAGACCAAGGCTGTGGCTCCCCAAGGAGGCGGGCACCATCCGCCTCCCGCTGCGCGGCAGAAAGGCCGACTCTGCGGAGCCCACGCGGGGGACTTCCACAGGACGTTACATGGTGGCACAGCCGGGCCCCTGCAGACACAGGTCAGACCTGCTGGCCCCCCATATGGCGAGGCCCTGTCTCGGGACTAGCCTGCTCGGGGTCTGCCATCGGAGCTGTGAGGAAGGGCAAAATCGGGACGCTCCCAGCCAGCCCCACCACATGTGCACCGCCCGCCTGCTGGTACTGCTGTCCTGCACGGTCCCGAGGGCGTCGGGGACAGCTCAGACCAGGGACTTGCTCAAGGCCAGTGGCAGAGTAAGAGGCAGTTGAAGACGGCAGCATCAGGAGAAGAAACCCGCACCCCTGCAGAGCGGCAGGAAAGCAGCGGGGTCTCTGGGCAGCAGCGGGTGAGCCTGAGGGCCAGTCAGGGCTGGCCGAGTCCAGCTTGCTGCCCAGTGTGGCCCAAGGAGCAGGCAGAACTGGAGGCTCCTGAGGTCAGGTCCCTATGTACTGGCCTCGTCTCGGACAGAGGACTCGCAGGATGCATGTCACACTCATTCTCTCCCTGGGCGTCTCCAGGGTTCCTCTTTAAAAAAGAAAAGAACGTTTATTTCATTCGTTCTTCCCTAAGCAGGAGAGTCAGAGACACAGGAGAGAGATAGGGGGAACACCCCAAGAAGATCCCGCCCAGACCCCCAGCCGCGGTCCTGGCACGTGCACTTAGCATGTTCGGGGAGTCCCGGACCTGTGTCCAGAGCCCCCACGCGGTCACCCCGCAGTGCTGTGTCACTGTGCCCACCTGCTGCCCTCCATGGCTCCTCCTGACTGAAGGCCTCTCCCTCGGCTCTCCCAGGTGGCCTGGGCTTTAGTCGAGTGGTCACAGCCGAATCCCAGCTCTGCTACTGAGCAGCGTGACCTTGGGCAAGCTCCTAAAGGCTCCGAGCCTCCGTTTCTTCTGTAGAACAGGTAACAGCAGCCCTCCTGCGCTGCAGAGAGTGGCCTGTAACCTGCGTTCAGCAGTCACCCTGACCTCCCATCGGTCTAAGCCCAAACCCGCAGGAGGGCCTACAGACTGCCCGGCCTTTCCGGCCCTCCCTCCTCTGCCGTCCCGCAGGCCCTAACTCGAGATCGCGCTGTCTCTAAGAGCCCGTCCCGAGCGCTGCTCCTTGAAGGCCACGGTGAGGCCGTACTCTCCTTCACAGTCCTGTCTGTAGCGACCGCGGGACGTGTTAACTGTCATGTCTGCCAGACTTTGATTACTCACTTCACCTCACATCCGGATGCCCAACCTCCAGGTACACTGCAGTCTGTCTGCCCACCTGACCCAGCGCCTCCCGCCGAGGGTGCTCGGATCAACGCTGTCACAGTCAGGGCATCTAGGAGACACGGCCTGGTGGCCGGGTCGGGACAGAGCTGCGTGGACCCAGTGCACATGCCACCCCCATCCATGACAAGGACGCCTTGGAGGAGTGAGAGGTGCAGCCTGGAGGTGGGAGGACACTTGTCATGCAGGCCAGCTCCTGCGTGTGACCCGTCTCAGGCGAGAACAGGACTGGAGAGCGGGGGCACCGGCGCCAGCCTGCCTGTGGAAGAGGGAACCTGAGCGAGCGCGGCTAGTGCGGCTCCCGGATTCATCTAGAAGGTTCACCCAGCCATGGCACTGGGCCTGGCTCACCACAGCCCCGGCCCCGACTTCAATGGCAGCATGTGAATCCTCCCCACCCTCTCACCAGCAGCATGGCCGGGCCACAGGAGTCACGGTCATCCTCCTCAAACCGTCACCCTCCACGACTCCCAGAAAGCAAGCCCGTGCCTGCCAGGGGCCGAAGGTTCGCAGGAGAAAGCCCGTAGGCTAAAGAAAGCCCACCTTCCAGACGCGTCCTTCCAGAAAGCGCCCCGGGCCAAGGTCCCACCTTTGTGCAGCCCTCATAGCTTCCGACTCATGGCGGAGGCCAGCCCCAGCCCCCGCCCCGAGGCCAGGAGAGGGAGACGGGAGCGTGGCCTCCATTACTGAGCGCTGTCTGCCATGCCCATTGCAGCACCTGCACCTGCTGCATCTCTGCCCGCCGTGCACTGTGCCGTGGTCGAACCTCGCAATGCCTTCAGCGCTGGAGCCCCGCGGAGCCATCGCTTCCGACAGGCTCATAGCAGGGAGGGGCCCGGGGCCCCCAGACTGCAGCTATCGGCTGAACTGGGCGCGGAGGCCAGGAGGATGGACATGAGATAGCCAAGAGGGGGGCAAAGTGAAGACAGGAACGTGGGAGCACACGCCAGATGGCCATGCCGTCCTCTCTGCTTGAGGCTCCTGGGGTTTTAGGGGCCCCCCCCATCCTGTGGAGTCCATGAGCTAGCCAGACTTCACTCTGTGTCAAGAGATGGACTGTCCAGCAGTGACCATGAGGCCCAGGGATCTCAAGCCAGCAGCCAGAGGAGTCTCCTCTTAGGTCAGGGCCGAGCTCAGAGCAGCAGGGGCTGGCAGGGTGAGGTCTCTGCAGCTCAGCGTGGGTAGGCTGAGCTTGGCAGGCTTGAGTGACCAGAGGGGTGAGCCCCAGTGGGCCTGGCACCTGCTTGCTCATCATAAACAGAAACAGCGACAGCGACCTCCTAGGGTGTCTGTGAAAAATCGCCAAGGACAGGCACAGCCATGGCACTGTGGTTAAGGCCTGGATCCCACGTGGCCGACCATTCAGTTAGAGTCCCAGACCCAGTGGCGTAAAAACACAGCAGGCGTACGTGTGTGCATGTTTAAAATCCCAAAGGAGCAATGGAGACGGGACTGCAGTGTGGCCATTCCCGTGGAATTGTTTCTCTCTCTAGCAAGTACATGTGCCCTCTAGCAATTTCTTTTTTTAAAAAAAAGTAATTACAAAAAAAAGGAAAGAGAAAATCTCCTGGGAACCCAGGGAGCCATCCTGTAGCCCATGGCTCCTGGTGGGCCTGCCGCACACATGTGCCCAGAGAGCAGCCAGCACCGGACACGGCAGGGCGGCTGAGGACACGTCTGGGAGCACAGTGAGCCCCAGCACCACCCCGGCTATGTGTGGCCTCGAGTAACACCGAACGCCGCTCCGCTCAGCTCCCTCGCCCTGGCGGCCCCGGGCAGCGACGGCCCAGAAACGGCCAGACGGCTAAGCATCCGCTGGGCTCCCGGCCAGACTCCCGGCCCCCTCGCACAGCCCTGCCCAGACGGCTCCTTCCCATCTTAGAGACGAGGGAGCCCCAGCACCACCCCGGCTATGTGTGGCCTCGAGTAACACCGAACGCCGCTCCGCTCAGCTCCCTCGCCCTGGCGGCCCCGGGCAGCGACGGCCCAGAAACGGCCAGACGGCTAAGCATCCGCTGGGCTCCCGGCCAGACTCCCGGCCCCCTCGCACAGCCCTGCCCAGACGGCTCCTTCCCATCTTAGAGACGAGGCCCCAGGCTCACCGGCCAGGCGCTGGCAGG
>NW_006199613.1:1030951-1033804 GCF_000334495.1 Tupaia belangeri chinensis
GGTAGACGGCGAGGAACGGCGGGTGCTGCCCTGGCTGAGGGGCCGAGTCGCCAGGGCTGCCGACGCCGCCCGTGCTCTGCCTCTGTGCCCCACCCTCATCTCTGCCCTCTCCTCTGCCCTCTCCTCCCAGCCCCTGCCCAGCCTGGCTTCACCCGACATTCACAGTGCGGTTGGGAAGCGCGGAGCTCGCGTCGGCCACCATCTCCACTCTAATCGGGTTAGGCCAAGTGGCAGGTTGAGCCCGGTGGGCGTCGGGCTGCTCACCCGCCTTGTCTCCATGTCCCTCTATCTGCCGGCCTGGAAGCCCGTGACTGCGCACGCGCCCTCGGAGACAGTGTCACTCAGGGCCGCAGGGTGGAGGCTGTGGTACACATGGCACTCCAGGAACTGAGCGGTAATAGCAGGGCCATCAGAACAACACTGAAATAACCGAGCATGTGGGGGAGTCAGGGGACGTGAGAGCCACGCGCTCCTCCAGCAGCCGCAGCACGCATGTGTGTAGACGCCACCTCAGCCTCACGTCACACCAGGGCCGAGACGCGGCCAGAGCAGAGCGTCAGGCCCACCAGGGCCCCAGGAGCCACGGTGGCACCGACAGCTCACCGAATCCTAACCTTAGAGGAATCTGAAAGGCCATCTAATCCAGTTACTCACGGGCCCTTTCTACGTTCAGATTCTTTTATTCGAACGAAACCTGAGCGCGCAGGCTTATGTAACAGCCAAGCCTCTCCTGCGTCAGGGAGGGGAGCCGAGAGCCTAGCCCACTCTCCCACTCCCATCCCGAACCCCGGGTTCCTCAGGGCACAGTCTGAAACCACTACTCCAACCCACGCCCGGAGAAGCTGGCTGGCCTGCCTGAGGTCACAGCCCAGTCACCACCACGGTCCCTCCCCGTCGGCTTTCCTCGGCCACGCTGCCCCTCTGATGCGACGCCCGGACGTGAGCGTGTGTCTGTGTCTGCACGTGTGCCCAGGGTTCCCAAGGAAACTTAACGAAGCAGTCCCCATCCCCACTGAGAGCTCGGAGCGCACTCGGACGCTGCCTCGGCCCTCCAGGGCTGCTGGGAACACAGGGCGGATAGGCGGGCATGTGGCCTGGGACCTGGCGTGTCCCAGCCTGGTGACGTGGGTGCCTGTTCTCCTGGGGACGTGCTAAACAGTGGGGCATTCTCAGCAGGACCCTGCAGGCTGGCATCCTAGCCAGGCTCCCGGGACACATGGTTCAAGGTCTTGGCATCGCCGTCCTAAAGCGGGGGTGGGGAGCTGCTGCCTGGCATCCAGAGCGAGGGTCAGTGGGTTCAGCCCTGCCTGCCGGGGCCCGGGGTGACGGAGGAGGTCAGCTCTCCACAGCTGGCCAGGGAAGGCTGGCTTGGAAGAACATGTGGGGGGGTCTGACGGACGTGGCCTGCATGGGAGAGCACCACTCCAGAGCTGGCAGAGGCTCATGGCGCCTGGCTGGCCTGGCCTCTGGGGGCCTCCCTGCAGGCCTGGGCATGGGGCCAGTACTTGACCTCAACAGGCCAAGCAGAGACGGGCTGGCGGAGCTGTTTAGGGAGACGCAGCTAGAACGCGATGAGGCGAACCTGTGCTCGTAACCACTGCCCCACATGGCCCTTCCTCTCACCACGGGGGAGGGAGAGCCAGGCAACACCAAGGGCACTGCTCGGAGGCCTGGAGGGCAGAGCAGATGGAGCTGGGCTGGGCCGCCAGGTCCCCCAGCTTGCCCAAAGGAGGGTTCCGGCAAAGCTCCCGAGGCGAGAGTTGTCTGCTTGTTTGCCGAGTCCGGAGGGGGCTGGGCCAGAAGCAGGGCCAGGGTGCAGGTAAACTAGCTGCATGTGAGAACCGCCCTCCAGGAGGCGTCACGCTGTACGTCCCCGTCATCAAAGGGGCTGTGCGTAAACCTGAAAAACCAAACGGACCTGTCTGCAGGTGTCACTTCGATCACGAGGCTGCAGGTGCCTGATTTCCACTGTGCGGCCGGGCGCCTGCCGTCTCCGCGGAAGCCGCTCCTGACCCGCCAGCGCTGCCCACGTAAGCACCTTCCCTTCCCTCCTGGATGGACTGTGAGGGGCGCCTGGCCCGGAGGCTCGGCCTGGAGCCCGGTCTGTTCCAATGTCTCCATTGGGCGTGGCCCATCCACAGGGGGGCTTTTGAATCGATTTGACGGCCCACCCCCAGCCCTCGCTCCCTCCCATCCCCGACTGGAGCAGGAGGGCGGGAGTGTGCGGGCAGGCTCTGGGCTCCACCTCCCCGTAGCTCTCCCTCGAGAACTCACTCTGTGAGCAGGAGGCAGAGAGACAGAGGCAGAGACAGCACCCTCTGCGGGACCAACACCGCCTCGCACCCCAGCTTTGCCGTCTGGGGTCCTGGCACCAGCACGCCCCATTTTCAGGGACCCCCGGCCTCCCGGGCGGCCAGCGGGCAGCGTGCTGTGTCTTACTGCTGGGCCTCTGTCCAGCCGGGAGCTGTCACAGACGAGTCAGCCTCAGAGACAGCCCCCCTGCCCTCACCGTCCTTGCCCTGGTGACCAGCCCCACGCTCCCTGGAGCGGAGAACAGCCTGCCCTGCCTCGGAGCACTTCTCAGGGCTGGCCTGCACACCGTAGTTTAAAAAGGCTTGTTTTAGGCCAGACCATAGACAGTGCTTGAGGTGCTAGGTCCCACATGGCCAACTATCTGGTTAAGGTGTCAGACCCAGCAGCTTAAAACACACGCCAGGCTCATGTGCATGTGTGCCCAAGGTCCAGGGGAGGACAGAGAAGGGACTGTGGCACGGCCATCCGCGGCGGTGATTGCACTCTCCCCCTCCCCCTCCTCCCCCTCCTCTCTCTCTCTCTCTCTCTCTCTCTCTATCT
>NW_006199613.1:1033840-1041136 GCF_000334495.1 Tupaia belangeri chinensis
ACTCTCCCCCCCCCCCCCCTCCCCCTCCTCTCTCTCTCTCTCTCTCTCTCTCTCTATCTGGTGAGCACGCACACCCTGTAGCAAAATTGAATTTAAGAAAAGAAAGAGAGAGAGTCTAATTTTGTCCCCTCATACCCCCTAGAAGCTAAAGCTTCTGGAAGAGCCACAAGTAGGGTCCCACTCTGCCCCGTGGTGAGCCCAAGCTTGCCCCCTGCTGGCAGCAACCGGTAGCACGTACTCCCTCAAACAGCCTAGGACCAGGCGTTAGCAGAGTTCGCTGGGTTTCCTGGTTAGGAGGCATCCGGCAAAGAGCAGTAAGGCCAGGCCCCTCACTGTGGGCGAGGGCTCCTGACGCAGCCTGGGGTGCTGCTGCGTTTGCCTCCTGCTGCCTAAGGGCTCAGCCCCGGACTCAGGAGGGGTCTCCACAGCCTGGGACATCCCAGAAGTCACCAGAAGGCCCCTGCAGGTGACGACTGCTGTTCTCTGGGACACGCTTGAGCATGCATGTTTTGCCCCGTCATCTGCGTGTATTAAGTCCTCTGTGACACCCTCGGACCCAGAGGATCCCCAACTTAGACTGAGGGAGCTGGGGCTCAGAAAGGGTCCCAAAGCCTGTCGGCGGCATTTGGGAAGAAGAGTCCCGGCAGCTCTCCTGGGAGCGGCAGAGCTAGAGTTTCACCCCGGAAGTGTGCACTCCGCACCCGGCGAGGTTTGCACAGCCGCCCACAGCAGGCTGCGGCCCTGTGGGCTGCGCCCCCTTCAGGAAGCTCGGCGGGAGCACAGAGATGCCTGAGCGGGCAAGGACAGGTGGGAAGGCAGGCAGATCAGCGGGCCCGTTCTCACGGCTGCCTGGTCCCTCCCGCAGGACAAACACTCGAGCTCCCACCCCATGGCCCTCTTCAGTGGCGGGGGTGGGATGCTCCCCTGGCCATTCTTGGAGCAGCCAGGGGTGGGGGACTGGCCCTGCCCCGCCCGCAGGCTCAAGACCCACTAGACCTTGAAGTGTCTCTGAGGCTTTGCAGGAGGAAATGCCGTTTTCTTCCCATCGTAGTCCTGGGGGTGGGGCTGGGAAAGGCCCTCCTGGCCGCATTTGTACCGGGTGGCCCTCGTTGGGTCCGGCGATGTTTGGGCTCATAGGTGGCCAGTGTGCAGCGCCTGATTGGGTGGGTTTGGGTCACATGCTCAGAGCGGAGTTGACGATCCGTGCCAGGGTCAGGAAGGAATTTTCCTCCTCTGACAGATTGGCCAGGGCTGGTGGTTCGCTCCTCGCCCTCTCTGCGTGGCTGAGCAGGGGATGTCGGCCGTGGGCACCACACCTGTTCCTGCTGCCTCTGGTGCCCATGTGGCTGCGAGCCCACAGGCCCGTGCGCCTCCACTCTGAGAAGGGTGAGGACGCCACTGGAGGCGTCCGGGGACCTCGGCGTCCACGCCATTGCTGCCCCGCCCCCAGAGGTACCTGCAGCCAGCCTCCTTCCTTTCCGAGCCTTTCCCTTCCCAGGCAGCTGGACAGGCCTGCCGGGTGGGCAGCAGCTGGGCGTCCAGGTGCTGAGGTGCCCAGCAGCCCGGGCGGACTGTCCAGGTCCCGCGACTGCTCTGCCAGGCTTGCCTGGAGGCAGCAGGCACAGGCGGGCGGGGAGAAGAGGCCACGGGGGCTTCAGGGCCAGACGTGGGCCTCTGCCGGCCTTGGGTGGGTTTGCCTCTAGCGTGGCGAGCTCACCGGCCCGTCGGGTGGGTGTCTGCGGGAAATCATGGAGCGCGGGCAGTCCTGGCCCCTCGCCTGTGTCCCGGCTTAGGAGGTGCAGGACTGAGGCTGGGAGAGGTGCATGAGGCAGAGCCACAGCTCCCCGCCCGGGGCCCTCTCCATAGGGTGAGCCAGAAGCCCACTGCACAGCGACAGGCTGTCAGGACAGCAGGCCCAGCACCAGCCCAGGGCCCCTGTGGCCCTGCTGCCGAGCCGCGTCTGCCACCCCGCCTCTCGGCCCGTGCTCACCATCGCCTCCTCAGTGGACCCCTCCAGGTCAATTTTGCCGCATGGTTCCCACCCCAGAAATGTTAGTACTACAGACACCCGTCCCCTCTGCAGGCTCACAAGCAAAGAGGGCCAAGTTCTTTGACGCCTCGCCCCCAGCAGCCAATTTTCGCTCCCCGCTGAGAATGCCGGCCTGACCTCAGGCCTGTGTGTGCGCGTGGCTGTCGCTGTCCTCACCCAAGGTGGGCCCCACGGCTGCGCTCCCCCGCCTCGCCCCCACAGGGCCCCCAGTAAGAAAGCTGTCACGGCGGAGGCGTGCAGGCACTGTGCGGGCCGGGAGGGCACCGCAGACGGGCCTGAGCGCACACCCCACACAGGCTGCTACCCGGCCGAGGTCTTCTGTACGAATGCGGGTTAATGACACCCCGTCCCACTGCAAGAGCGGAAGACAGATGAGAAAGAGGAGAGAAAAAACCTGCTGCTTTTATAAAAGATGTTTTTTCAGAAAGTGAGAAGTCGTTGAGGACAGCCGTGTGCTGTACGCCGCAAGCCCTTTACTGTCAAGGGAGGCCCGGGATCAGACAGGCACCCTGTCCCAGGGACTGCGGTGGGCAGTGGGCGGCCCACTCTGAGGTGCACTCCCAGGCCTGTGTGACCGTCCCGTTCCCTGGGGCCTGGCTGGAGGACTGCCGAGGGTCAGGCCCCGCTCAGTGTGTCGGGGATCCCCGCTACTGTGAGAGAGTGCGGGAGGGCCCGGGCGGGTGCGGGAGGGCCCGGGTGGATGCGGGACCATTCTCGGTTTCCGTCCACCAAGCCCAGCACGGGTACATGGAGGCCTACCTGCCTCGTCTTCCTTTTCTGGACACGTCCGCCCTCAGTCCTCACCCACGGGGCTCCTCTGCAGTCCAGCCTAGGACGCAGACGTGGCTCCGGACTCCAGGCCCTTCCGACCTTGGAGCGTCCCACCCGGGCACTGTCACTCTGCCCAGCTCAGGGTACGAAGCCGGTCAGTCCAGGGGACTGGGCCAAGCCAGGCAGCCCTGACTCTGTGCGGCACTGTTCCCGGGGCCCGCAGCCGTGGTGACCTGCTGGGTGTGCCAACCTCCCAGCATTGGGGGGTTCCCAGTGACACTCAGGACTCCCGGGTGGTGGCCCGGAAAGGTGCCGGTGTGCGCCACTCGCTCTGTCAGAGGCGGCTCTCTTCCCTTTTTGGGACGTCGAGGGCAGGTTTGCGACAGCGGGAGGAGCTGGTTCCAGAGCCGGGCCCCAGCTCTCCTAGGCCTGCAGCTCTCTCCGCTGTGCAGGTGTGCGGGTGTGCGGGTGTGACGGCGTCAGAACTGAGGCTCCAGGCAGCCGAGCTCCACCGCGCCTGGCTGCTCGACCTCAGACAGGCCGCACCGACCCTGTGTCTTGGTGTCCTTGGCTGTGAAGGGGAGAGTCAGACGGGTCATGCCGCCCGACACGCGGGCTCACGCCACTGGTGTGTGTGGGGGTACACAGTGGTCAACATTTGTTTAAAGGCCCTGATAGTAAATACGTCAGGATTTGTAGGACAGAAGGCAAAATGAAGGATACCGCATGGTTCTATACGACCTCGTAAATCGCCATGATCTCTAGACGTGGCGCTCCTTAGCCACAAGGCGCACAGGACGGGAGTGGGCAGGCTCGGCCTACAGGGGGTGTGCTCACCCTGACCTCGGTGCATGGATGAGCAGTTTCTATTTAACGCCGATGTGTATGTTTCACATGTGTTTTAAAAATGCTGCTTTTCCATTTATATCATGATACAAAGTTTTCCTTTCTCGGACCGGGTGGCAGCGTGGTGGCTGAGGCAGCTGGGCCCCACGTGGCTGAGTGGTTTGAGTCCCCAACCCGACAGCCTGAAAAACAGTCCAGGCACGTGTGCGTGCGTGCCCCAAGTCCCCGGAGGATGGAGAAGGGGTTGCAGCGTGGCCATCCCCCCGGGGTGCTTTCTATTTCTCTCTGTGTCTCCGATGAGTGTATGCACCCTATAGCAAAAAATAATAATAATAATTATAAGTTTTCCTTTTCTAAAAAAGTCTATTTGAGTCTTCCATGAATAAAAGAGGAGAGAGAGAGCCCACCGGAGTCTTCAGGCTGCAGTCGGCCCCAGCCTCAGCTGGCTGGACCACAGGCACGCATGCACTCGCGGCCAGGGTCCTGGGCATGAGCCTGTAATGTCCCCTTGTGGGCCAGCCCCGCCTCACGCTGACGCAGACCGGAGGCAGAGTGAAGGGAGGAGTTTTGGACACTCCTGCAGACGGTGGTGCTCAGCGAGGAGCCCCGGAGGAAGAGTGAGCAGAGTTTGGGAGGCCCGGACTAGCAGGGGAGGTCCCCGACCACCCTGAAGCCAGGCTGTGGCTCTCTGGAGGCCAGAGCCCGGTCTGTGCTCTGACACTTGCCCGCACAGTGTCTCCACGGCAAAATGAGGGTAGAACCTGCCTTTCCGTCAGCACGATCTGAAGAGTCAGAAGCAGAAATGCGAGTGAATGGGTCTCCTAGCCCCCCGCACATGGGGTCCCCCCTTCTGGACTACGGGGGGGTGGGGCGGGTCCCCCCTTCTGGACTGCGGGGATGCAGGGAAGAGGAGCAGGAGCCAGCCGGTGCAGACAAGGGTGAGCAGGCCTGTCCCTGGAGCTCCCCACCAGCCAGGGAGCAGCAGGGCAGAGCACAGCGATGGGGTCGGGGCCTGAGACAGGCCAGGCTGAGCCCACCCGACCCCACGGCCTGCCAGCGGCAGGTCTGCGCGGTTACCGGGGGCTTAGTGCCTCCGTGCCCCACGCACAGACGGAACTCCCGGGCAGCCTCAGCGCGGCTGTCCTGGGAAGACCATGGACAGTGACAGGGAGGTGCAGAGCAGAGCGGCCCTGTGGGTGTTACCGCAGCTCTGCACTCTGGGCCCGCACCGGACACGGCGGGATTCAGGGTTCAAGGGCGGGAGGCGACTGCTCTGAACACAGCACCCAGCCCTCGCGCCTGCCCTCGCTCGACCTCGCTGTCTGCAGCACCCCTCGGGAACGCTCACCAAGTGCAGAGGAAAGCTGGGACCATGGCTCCCGAACCAGAGAACAGAGCAGCCAGACACAGGGCCACACCCAAGCACTCCTAGAAAAGGGATCCATCACAAAGCCACTCTGGCACGAAAATGTCCGAAATCCAGGCACAGTTTTCCCGCAGCGGGCGTCCCGCACGAACGCGTAGAGGCCGCGTGCCGACAGCGGCAGAGCTGTGCGGCAGCGCCCTCACGGCCTGTCCTCTGTCGCAGGGTGATGTTGGACTCAGTGGTGCACAGCAACTTCCTGCCCAGCGCGTCCTGCGACCCCCTGATGTCGTGGACCGACCTGTTCAGCAGTGAGGAGTACTACCCTGCATTCGAGCGTCACACAGGTGGGTCAGCTGCCCAGGGCCACCCAGAAGGGCTCGGGCCGGAAGTCCGTGCTGGGACCTCAGGACACCCGCGCTCAGGCCAGCCTTGGCGTCCGCCTTTACGTGACGTCAGCCCTGCAGAGCAGTGCCAGGGTTGCCCTTGTTCCCTCCGCTCCTACCTCCTTGCCCTACGGGTCATGGGAGCTGCCCTGAGAGTCGAGGGAGCCGCAGCAGGCCAAAGAGAGACAGTGTGGCTCGGGGCTCCGAGCGAGGGTCAGGAGACAGCGTCCCTCCCTGCCTCGGGGCCTCCTCCCCACACGCCCCCATGTCTGCCCAGCTCCCCCACCCTGGCAGGAAGCGTGGGCCTGTGCAGAGCTCACACCAGAGGGAGGCTGGCTGAGGGGGTCGCAGACGGCTGAGGGCCTCGTGCTGCTGACCACACCCAGGAAACCCGTGGGCCCCTGGCCGGTGCACACTGAGAGCACACACCTTGCCGGGCCTTAGCCTGCACCAGCCGCCAGAGTCCAAGGTCAGCGCAGACACAGGGGCGTCAGGCCAAGCCACCGGGGGCTGCGGCACGTTCACCCCAAGGCGGGCTCCGCCTCTGAACAGGCCAGGGCTACTCACTCGCCACGAGGCACCACCTCAGTCTGTGCTTGCACCTGCCCCACTGCACACACATGTGCTTGCCAACACGCACACGTGCACACATGGAGTCCCCACCCTGTCTGAAAGGCTGGGTCGTTGCACGAGAAGGTGGGATGTGGATGCATAGCATGACACCCTGTAGGCCACAGAGGCGCCTCCTTTCCCCCCCCCAAAGGGCAACGAGACGCTAAGTACACCTGCCCCTGGAAACCCAGGGCAGAGGTGGAGCTGGAGGAGGGAGGCAGAGCCTCCCGGTGCCGGTCCCAGACTGGCGGGCCGGGCTCCGAGGCCTTCTTCCTACCCAGTCACAGGCCAGGTCCGCCAGCCCAGGCCCCCGTCCCCGAGCCCCCGCTGGTTTGGCCAGGTGGCAGCTAGGAGTGGGGAGGGGGAGGCCCCACCCCACCCTGTGCGGTCTGCCCGCGTCGAGCAGCCCTGGCACAGGCAAGTGCTCCAACTCAGAGCCGGAGGCCCGGACGGTTCGTCCTCACCACTCACGCCCACTTGTCTCACCAAAACGTGGGGCTAGCGAAGCCCACCGAGTAAGGTCGTGGTCATGACGGGAGGGACAGTGTGCCAGGGCGGCCTGCACGTGACCTGGAAATGGATCTGGGCCAGCAGTGGCAGGAGGTGAAGGTGCTGGACCCTCACGGCCAGCTCTGCAGTTCAAGGGCTGGGCCTGGTGACTTGGCGTATGTGTGTGTGCCCCAAATTCTGTGAGGAGAACTGAGGAGAAGGGATTGCAGTGTGGCCACGCCCCCAGGGCTGACCTCTCTCTGCCTCCGTCTCTCTTAAAAAGAAACAAAAAAAAGAGAGAAATGAAGTATGTGGTCGGCTGGTGGTGTGGATCCCACATACTCAGCGGCATGGTTCAAGTCCCAGACCCAGTAACTTCAAAATCATGCCAGGTGCCTATGGTGTGTGCTCAAAATCCCGGGGAGGCACTGTGGTGTGGCCATCCGCCACAAGGGACGACTTCTCACTGTCCCTCCCTGACGCCAGCAAGCACACATGCCCTCTGGCAAACACTTAAAAGTAAATAAGTAGGACCAGCAGTTAGCATAATAGCTATGTTGGTGGACTCCCACGTAGTCAATCGCAGTTCGCGTCCCGGACCTGGTGGCTTAAACTCACACTGGGCGCATGTGTGTGCGTGCCCAGGATCCCGAGAGGAGAATGGAGGAGAAGGGATTGCGGTGTGACCATCCTCCCTGGGGGGTGATTCCTCACTTTCTGTCTCTCTGTCTCTGTCTGTCTGGCGAGCGCACGCACCCTATAGCGAAAACCTCTCCAAA
>NW_006199613.1:1041399-1048359 GCF_000334495.1 Tupaia belangeri chinensis
CCTAAAAAAAAAAAAAAAAAAAAAAAAAAAAAAAACCCCCAAAAAAAAAAAAAGTCTATGCATGGATGTCAAACATTTTGCAAATTTTAATTTATTTTCCCATGAGCTTTCTGAAGTCCCTGCATGTATTTTAGTGCAATAAATGACGTGCCGCGCTAACAGAGGCAATCTGACCATCTGTGGGGTCCCCAGATGCAGCCTGCTCCCCCGAGGCCTCGGCCCTTCCACCCCACGCAATGAGAGGGCAGACCAGGGCGCTGCCAGGCTCTTCCAGATGCTTCCACGGCCCCTGTGTCAGGCGGTGTTGCAGACACGGCCTCCTGTCTCCCCACCCCTCGAGAGGCTAGAAGCCCACCAGGCATGAGCCCACAAAAATCAAGTACCCTCCCGGGGTGGCAGCTCCCAAGATCCCCAAAAGACAAGATGGACTTCTCGCTGCTGTCGCACCCTCTGGGTTTAAGACGCTGACCTCCTAAAGCCCAGGACTGGTGCCCAGTGAGGGCCTCTCTCCGGGCTACCTGGAGCAGGCGAGCCTTCCAGTCCGTGTCTCCTCTGAGTCCCACTCGTGGGAGACATTCTGGCAAGGCCTCTGTCTTCCCCGACAAGATCACAGCCACCCAGAGAGGCGGTACATTGACCTGACTTTCCGCAGAAGCCTCCTCTGCAGGGATGTGGGCCAGCCAGCTGGGCCTGGACACTTCCCTGCAAACATGCCTGGTGGCCGGCAGGCTCCGACACGCGCCCCAAGGCCTCCCCTGCCTCAGGAAACCATCTGGGTTCAGGGCTCCCATGGAGCCCATCCAAGTATGGTTCCGGGGTGGGCACTGCCACTTACCTGGACCCCCGCCTCTGTTGAGACCTGCTTTCCCTGCTGGGACGGTCCCCTCCTCAGCTAGAGGCATGGCCGCGTGCAGCACGTCCAGGGCCCAGCAAGGGGACGCTGGGTAGGCTGGCACTCCCGGGAAAGCGGCCTCCTCCCGCATGTCACTCAAAGCAACAGGATGCAGGTCTGGGCCAAGGCTTTCCGACTCAGAGTGTCTGACAGCTTAGACGCTTGAGACCAAAGGGTGAGGACGGCACGAAGCACCCCGCGCTCTCCAGACCCGTGACCTCACCACGAGGGCTGGAGGGAGGCTGGGCCCGAGCAGGAAACTGACTGTGTGCGATGGCAGAGTGCGGCCACATCTGTGCTGTCAGGGTGCCACCACAGGGATGCCACCTGCTCGCCACAGCAGGCCAGAGCTGGGCGTGGCTGCAGGGGCGGACGGCCCAGACCACGGTGCACCCTGGCCTGTACTCAGCTTTCCAAAATAAAAAACCGTGATTGTGGAAAAACGTAAGCGGGGAGAGCTGGTGTACGCCCGCACTGCGGCTTCTAGCCAGAGGGCATGTGCACTTGCCAAGGAGACCGCGCTCCCCAGACTGGGGCCCCGCCAGGCCACAACCCTTTCTCCGTTTCCCCACCCGCCAGGATTCGGGCACATGTTTTTCAAGCTGCTGGGCCTGGGACTTGAACTTCAGTCATCCATGGAGTCCGGCTCACCACATGCAGGGTGTAAGCATGGTGCCACGAGCCAGCCCTGATCGGCACTCCTAGCAGATCCTCAGGATCTGGCAACTGCTCCTCCAAGCCACCACCGTACCCTGGCCTCGCTCCTGCCCCGCCACACACCCGCTCCACTCTGGACTGCAGGGCGACCGGGCCAACATGCGACCGCCTTTTCTTTGAATCTCGCTCCTCGGAGAGCTTTTAAGAAGCTCGTGGAAACTGCGTATTAGGAAAATAGTGTGTGTGGGTTTCCATTGTTTCGGAGCAAAACAAACTTCTGTTCCAGTTCCGTGAACACTTGAGAACCCTGCATACTGCCTCTGCAGCGGAGGGTAAACTAGGGCAGTTCTCGGGCCCTGGAAGGCCCCTCTAGGACCACCACAGAAAAGATCTGAGTGACGGCAGGGAAGACAGGGTCTGTGTGAGCAGGTGCCACTCTGCAGCACCCTCTGCAGGCCCTCCACTGACCTCTCCACCGTCAGCTGAGCCAGCGCGGCAGGTGGCTGTTGGGCTCAGCCGCAGGACGTAGGTGCCCCGATGGTGCTGCTCTTCCTCTTCCTGCTGCTGAAGGGGCCAGGGCCCAGAGGGTTAGGGAAGCTCGCTAGGGTTGCGGGGGGCGGGCAGGCTGGGGGAGCCGGACTCCATGTTCCAAAGGGCCATCTCCACAGCCCAAGCTCGGGTACCCGCACGCCCCCACGGCCCCTGCTACTGCAGATGCGCGGAGGCCAGTCCCGTAGCACAGCAGTGGAGCCAAGTGCCTGGGGAGTCAGGTCCCCTATGGCTGACCTCGGTTCAAATCCCAGCCCTGGCGGCTGGAAGAACACACCAGGTGCAAGTGTCTGTGGGCCCCGAACCCTGACAGGGTGGAGAGAAGGGGAAGGACTGCGGCATGCTCATGTTCCATGGGGGCCTCCGTCCATCTGTCTCTGGGAGCATGCGTGCCCTCCAGCCATCAGAAGTAGCATGGCAACTGATGACCATGTCCCTCTACTCCAGGAGGAGCCAGAACACCTGAGCCCACCATGGGCAGGTTACCCAGCTCCACAAACCCCCCACCAGCCGAGGACAAAGCTCAGGTCCTCCAGAGGGACAGAGCTCGCAGCTCTGAGTCCCAGCCGCCTCTAAGCCTGCTGAGGAGTAGTTCCGCTGCACGTCCTTGAGGGGGCGGTTAGCACGGAGCTTCAAAACGTCCCTGGAAAATGAAATTAAAGTGCAAGCTTATGGGACCAGCAGATGGCATAATGGTTATGTTGTTAGACTCCCATGTAGTTTACTGCAGTTCAAGTCCCAGACCCGGCTTAAAACTCACACTGGGCACATGTGAGTACGTGCCCAAGATCCCGAGAGGAGAATGGAGGAGAAGGGATTGTGGCATGGCCATCCCCCCTGGGGGGTGATTTCTTGCTTTCTATCTTTCTCCTATGAGTGTACGTGCCCTATAGCAAAAATCTTTTAAAAAAGAAATGTGCGAACTGGGGCCAGCAGTTAGCATAATGGCTATGTAGCTGGACTCCCATGTAGCAGCCCACGGTTCGAGTCCCAGACCCAGTGGCTTAAACTCATGCCAGGCGCGTGTGCATGAATGCCCAAGATCGCAAGAGGAGAATGGAGGAGAAGGGATTGTGGCATGGCCATCCCCCCTGGGGGGTGATTTCTTGCTTCCTGTCTCTCTGTCTCTCTCTCTTCCTGGCAAGCACACATGCCCTATAGCAAAAACCTCTCCCACCCCCCCCAAAAAAAAAGTGCGAGTTTATTTTGGTGCGAAAAAAAGTTGAAATCCATATCGCTTTTGTATAATATGCGTTATCCGTGAACATTTTGAAGCCCCTCATATTTCATGTAATATAAAACTCAGAATCTTCCTCTACATTTTTGCTTTGAGAGAGGCTCTAGAAAGTAAGTGGCCTTGGCTGCAGAGTCCTGGGGAGGAAGGGCGTGGGACAGCCCCGCCGGGAGGGACGGCGAGAATCTGCCTAGAACGGGCTCCTGGGCCCAGCAGGTGGCGCAGTGGCTGAGGTGCTGGGCCCACATGGCCAGCTGTGCTCTGAGTCCCGGACTGGCAGCCTGCTTCCTCTCTCTCTGTCTCTCTGTCTCTCTGTTGAGCATGTATGCCCTGTAGCAAATTAAAAAAATAATAATTATGATAAATAAAACTTAATAACTCTTTAGAAAGTAGGAAGGGCAGAAGGACAGAAGGAAGGAAAGGGCCCTTCCTGGTCTTCTCCTTGGAGAAACCTTGCTGTCCGCATGGAAGAACGGGCAGGCGGGCGGAGGGGCTTGCTGCTCCGGGACGCTTAACTTTACCCCCTCTGGCTACCTTGGGCCCTTCCCTCCACCTGCCTCCCCACTTCCTGCCTGCCTCCCCTCTCCAGCCCTCCCCTTGTGGACACTCATGCCACCACAGAGCGCCTCCAGGGTGGGCTCTGCCACCCTCCCTGCCACAGAGGATGGCCACGGCTCTTCCCCAGGCTGAGGAGGGTGAGGAGGGCGAGGAGGCGAGGAAGGCAGCGCCCTGGGCTCTGTGGGTGACCTTCCAGGGAGTGCTCAGGGAGCCTGCCAGCAACGCTGCCTCCTCCCGCCTCGCCCCACCTGCATTTCTGCGAACCCGAATCGGCGTGGCCCTCCGGACTTCCAGAAACAATAAGGGCCTTTCCAAGTGCCAAAGAAAACAGCCCAGTGGGAGTGCCAAGGGGAGGGGCAGGAGACGTGGCGACCTTCCCACGGGAAGGCCGAGGCTGCCCTGACCGCAGCCCAGCAAGGGGCCTGGTGGGCCGGCAGGACCAGACCGGGGGGCCGGCTTGCCCGCAGCTCTGGCAGAACTCAGGCCCAGACCCCAGCAGGTGAAAGCACGGCTAGGCAGGGCCAGTTCCCAGGAGACTGTCTGCCTCCAGGGCGCTCGCCAGCCAGTGGGCACGAGCGGAAACAGGCTGTGCCTCCCCGGCCCCGCACTCCTCTCATCTGGCTGCAACGCCAGCCTCAGCAGCTTGGCAGAGTACTGACACGGTCTCCGTGCACGGGAAGTTCTGGTTAGGAGTTTAAAGTGAAACGAGCCTGTCACTGGGGCTCCAGCTCCCGCAGTCCACATCACAGAGAGGCTGAGTCAGGAGGGGAAGTGGCCTGGCCTTGCCAGCCGGCACAGCTCCTGGGAGGACCGGGACGCGGTGACGGCTGCACAGGCATGCATCCCCTGGGTGGGCACACAGCAGGGCAGCAGAGTGCTGACCTGCTGGGACCCGAAGGGCCCCCGCTCTGCTGGGGACAGGGGCTGCAGAGGCAGCATTGACGGGACCGGCAGCACCACGGTCATGCCAGGGAGGCCAGCACGCAGGCAGCCCTTACCGGCACCACGCAGTCGCACTGCTGTGCTGGCCCCTCGCCACGCCTTGCAAGGCCCTTCTCCTCGGATGCACGCTCTGTGGGGTTCTGCCCACCTCTGCTGCCCTCGCCGTGTCTCCTCTCCCTGCACCCTGACCCTCTGAGGGCATGCACGGCTTGGCAAGAACAACAGCTTTCAAATTCAGACAAGGGTTCAAATCCCAGCTCCGCCACAGGGGATGTGGGATCCTGGGAGAGTCCTCCACGATCCTCAAGTTCCCAATCTGTGACCTCCTGAGGCACAGGGACCAAACCGCGTAGTGGTAAGACAACCCAGTCTTCATGGAGGCCGCCATTAACAGTGTTAATAAGAGCAAGAAGAAAAATGGAACCAAGCCAGTAAGAGCCAGGGCACTGAGTACTCGGCCGTCACGGAAACACGCTTGCTCGACCGCAGGGCAGCCCCTGGGCGACAGTTCTCCCGGCTCACCGACGTGGACACCGGAGCTCTGCTGTGGAGTGGCCACCGCGCAGGGCTGTTTCTGTCACGGAGTCTCCAAGGAGCGGGTCCCTCCTTCACACCCTGCCCACCTCTCCTTGGGACAGCGGGATGGGCTGGTGAGCCCTGGGATGGGCGGGCAGACGGCACGCACAGCCGTGTACACGTACGCGGCTCCTCTGCAGGGCTGAGGGCAGAGATTCCCCCAGGAAGCCCAGAACTCAAGAATGACACTCCGGGTCTTCCTCCGCTCCTTCCTCCAAGCCGCCCGTGGAGCTCTGAGTGGTGTCCAGCCGGCCCGGCCCTCGGCACAGGATGGCGGGAGGCTGTGCACGACCCACGGCCAGTGCCAGCTGTCCTCTCAGGCCAGGGGCCTCGAACCAGCCTCTGTTGCTTTTAGCATGCCACAGGCAATTGGACGGATTGGCAATTGTCCATGCGCTGGTCTGCACGCATGTTTCAGGGGGCCCCAAGTCTGGGGGTGCCTCCCACCACGTTTACTGATCCCGAAGAACATGCCGAGGCTGCAGAGACAGTTGTGGGGTACTGGCTGGGAGGCTCGGCGGCCGCGGTACAGGGTGGTCCGGGCCGGCAGCCCATGTGGGCTCGGGCTGCGTCAGCCCAGAACCAGCAGACCTCGAGGCGCTAGAGGCCCGTGTGGTCATGCGGTCCCATACCAGCTCCCCAGCCAGCGGGCGGCAGGGCCTATCTGCTTCGTGTCAGGCTCACGCCTCTAGTCTCATGACGTCAACTATGGGAGAGGGGTGAGGCCTGCCTCCGCGCCTGCCCCGGCCGCCGGCCAGTTCCCTGAGAGAAGGAGCGGTCACGAGGGGCTTGCAAGGCCCCGTGGGCCAGCCGCCAGGTCTCAGAGGAGCAGGGCAGGGGCAGGGAGCTCAGTATCTGCAGTTACCCTCCACGCTTCCCCAGAGCTCCACAACGGCCCGGGAGTTGGGCCCAGCACCCCCATTTCACAAAGGGGAGTCGACACGCACGTCTACAGGCCCCGCCCAGGTGGAAAGTGGCAGACAGGATTTGAACCTAGGCCCGTCAGGCTCTGAATGTGTGCTGTGGACAGCACACTGCCTCACCCCGAGGGGCTGGGGCCCTTCCCTCTGCTTGTTCACTAGACCCTCTTCTAGGCCCCAGAACGAGGGCTGGGGGCTTCTCACCCTGTTGTTGAGTGTCTGGCTCCGAGCCCACCCATGGGGCCGGGTCTTCTGTGCAGAGGAGAAGGTGACCTGGCCCCTGCAGATTACCAGGGCCAAAGGCCCCCAGCTCACAGGACAAGGGACAGTGACCCGGCCCCTGCAGAACACAGGGCCAGAGGCCCCCAGCTCATACGATAAGGGACAGTACCCGCGTGGCACCCCTCTGGCGTGCCTGGAGCCGCACCTCACGTCCCTCTCCCCCGGCACAGCCTGTGACCCCTGCTGGTCGTCCGTGCACCCCGAACACTGGACCAGGGGCCACGTCTGGGACTGGCTGCAGTTCTGCTGTGACCAGTACAAGCTGGATGCCAGCCGCATCGCCCTCTGCCACTTCGACGTCAGCGGCCCGCAGCTGTGCGCCATGACGCAGGAGGAGTTCGTGGAGGCGG
>NW_006199613.1:1052798-1056819 GCF_000334495.1 Tupaia belangeri chinensis
CCCTCTGCCACTTCGACGTCAGCGGCCCGCAGCTGTGCGCCATGACGCAGGAGGAGTTCGTGGAGGCGGCCGGCGCCTGCGGGGAGTACCTATACTTCATTCTGCAGAGCGTCCGTGCACAAGGTCAGTGTCCCGGGGCCACGGGAGGGCCGGGCCACGGGTCACAGGGGACCGCCCACCCAGGAGGCACCCTGCAGAGCCACATCTTGGCCACAGGAGCTCTGTCCCTCACCCAGTACCCGGAGCTCTGTCCCTCACCCCCCGTACCCCGAGCTCTGTCCCTCACCCCGGTACCCCGAGCTCTGTCCTTCACCCCCCGTACCCCGAGCTCTGTTCCTCACCCCACAACCCGAGCTCATACTCTGAGCTCTGTCCCTCACCCCCATACCCTGAGCTCTGTCCCTCACTCCCGTACCCAGAACTCGCTCTCTTACCCCCCCGTACCCCGAGCTCTGTCCCTCACCCCGGCACCCCGAGCTCTGTCCTTCACCCCCCGTACCCCCAGCGCTCTGCCCCACCCGCCCCCGAGCTCTGTACCTCACCCCCCGTACCCCGAGCTCTGTCCTTCACCCCTGTACCCCGAGCTCTATCCCTCACCCCCGTACCCCGAGCTCTGTCCCTCACCCCCGTACCCTGAGCTCTGTTCCTCACCCCCGTACCCTGAGCTCTGTTCCTCACCCCACAACCCGAGCTCTGTCCCTCACCCCCGTACCAGGAGTGCCCTATGCGAGGGGCAGATTCTGAGAAAGCAAGTTGTGTACATTTCTCAAAAGAAAGAAAAACTAAAAGCGTACTCGGGGTCCCCCAGGAACCAAGCGAACAGCAAAGACAACACGATGTATTCGTGGGGATCCGAAACCGTAAAGGCGGACAGAGAGACGGTTTTGCTCCCCCAGTCGTTAGCGGAAGGGAAAGGGAAACTGGCCTTTCACGGTCACATCCCTAACAGCCGAGGTCAAACGGCCAGACGGTGGCTCCGGGGTCACTTAACTCTCCCACTGCCCGGGGCCGAGCACTCAAGAACATGGTGTTCCAATCTGGAAAGGCTTTTGGAGAACATTTAGCTTGGGGAGCCTGAGCCGAGGTCACAGGTCAAGGGGCCAAGGCCGAGCTTAAGTGGCTTCCCTAAGGCCACACGGCAAGTGGCCGGCCCCCAGGAAGTCGGTACACAATGAGGACTCGGGGGTCAGGAAGACCCACCCTCCAGCCCCAGCCCCCACACTTGCCTAAGGGCACGGCACCGCCTCGTCTATCCAAGGGGCAGCGGCACGCCCTCGCGGGGCCGGGCTGCTCGGAGCGCCCAGCAAGACGGGCAGCACGCGGGACACGGCACGCTGGATGGCGGTTCCATCCCTGACGTAGCCAAGAGCTGAGGTTTTGGAAGCTAAAGAAAATGTGTCCTGGCTTCATTGAAGAAAGACCTTTCTAGAAGCTAGCACCTCCTTTTAGGAAGACCGGAAAACGCTGGCAGCAGGAAGTCCCTGGCCATAGCAGGAAAGCGGGCAGTCTGGCCGTGCCCAGCCGAAGAGGGGTCTTTAGGCGGGAAGGCCGCCAAGGGCCCTGCAGCTCTGCACGCTTTCTCCACCCCGAGGACAGGCAAGCCAAGGACGGGGCCTGAGCACCACCGGGCTGTGCCCTGGGGCTGCAGCTCAGCGCCTGGAGGCCCCTGCCCACCTCTGCTTGCTGTTGCCAGTGACGGGGCCCACGAGGGCTGGGAGTGGCGGTCCGTGCTCCGAGCAGCACTCCCTGAAGGGACAAGGCACGGGGTTGTGAGGGTGGGGCTCAGGCTCCACTCACGACCCTCCCAGGGGAGCAGTCTTGCAGGAGGCTCCCGGGACCATGGAGGGGGCCCCACCCCAGAGGAAGCACCAGCTATGCCAGGCGTCCGTCAGCCTGCTTTGTCCCCAGACTCTGAGCAGCCGCCGTGCAGGGTCTCCCAACAGACTCCTCCCTTCCCTGGGAGGCATTACAAGAGGTGGCCGCACCCGTCTGCCCAGGGCTGCTGCAAGTGAGATGCTTGCAGCGCAGCTCCCAGCAGGCCAGAGGGCCTCGGCGCCGCCTTCAGTGGGGGACTGCTTCTCCGGGCCAGGAGCTGGGCTAAGCAGTGGATGGCCGAACCCGCTCCGTCCTGAACCCTCTCGTGCACCCTCAGGCACAGGCGAGGCTGTGGGTCGGTCATCGAGACGCAAGTGTCGGGACAGTCTGTGCCATCCGACCGCCTCCTAGGGCCGCGTTTCGGAGGTAGTGCTGCCGTTCCTTCTCGAAGGTGGCTCCGCTGGGACAAGAGCTGCTACAGGAATGTCTGTTACCCGTGGGTGGGGACGCGGGCAGGACCGGACATGGGATGAGGAGAGAAGGTGGCAGGAACCAGGGCGCAGGGCACCGCCCGGCTCAGCAGGTGCCGCAGCAGGATTCCAGGCCCTGAGACACACACAGCCTGGTCACTGGAAGGTGAAGTCAACCGGATGGGCAGAGGGCAGAGAGGAGTCCCTCCGCAAGCCTCCTGTGCTGCCCACCGAAGTGCCACAGCTAACCAACACCATGAGAGCATGGTGCCAGGGACACGTCAGAGCACGGCACAGTGCCAGGGGCACGTGTGAGCACGGGGCAGGAATCAGCGACCACAAATGTGCCCAGCAAGGGGAGTGAGGGCCGGTGTTGGCTGCTGAGCTCAGAAGCAGGCCTGCCCTGTGCTTGCGACAAGACCTGAACCCCACAGCAGCCCCACGCATGATTGCCAGGGAAGGGGTCAAGGTCCCCGTGTCGCCCAAGACCTCCCCTGGCCGCTCCCACCCCACAGTGCCCAGCACAGAGCAGGCAGTCCATCCCCAGCGGCTGCGACTCCAGTTAGAGTGACTCCAGGAGCGAGGGTGCTCAGGGCTTGTTGCAGGTCACCAGTGAGGAAGGCCAGTGTGCCCAGGGACCAGGTGCCCCAAGCAGGTGCTGGGGCCAGCGACCCTGCCCAGCTAGGAGCCCGCCCCCGGCCCAGACCAGAGCCCACGACCCCACGCCCACGCGGAGCCCTCGGGAAATGAGATTGTCACCACTTAGGCTCCCTAAGGCCAGATGGCCTCCGGGGCACCCTCTGAAACAAAGCGCCCACAGCAGGGACGGCCACCCCGCTGGTGCAGAGCAGTGCCATTCACAGCTTTCCACTCTTCCCAGGTTACACCGTCTTCAGTGACGCTGAAGAGACCAAGGCCACCGTCAAGGACTGTGAGTAACGGCTCCAGCCTCCCCGGCCTCCACCAAGGCCCTGGCCACGAGGCCGGCCGTGGTCATCTTCCAGGGGCTGGCTGCAAAGCTGACGATCCAAATCGGGGCAGGGAGGGAGGGCGTGGGCCGGACCACGCCAGGTGCCCACTCCGTACCCGCCCTCGGTGTCTCCGTCCGTAACATGGAGTGTCCTGAGCAGAGCTATGATGGGTCCTGGCAGACCGGGCCGGGCTGGTGCTAGCAGCTCAGGGGACAGAAGCAGATTCCTGCCACCGTCACAGTAATGACTCCGCGAGGGGCCACAGCCAGGAACGCCCACTCGGGGGGTCACGTTCATAAGGTGGTGTTGGACCCCAGAGGGTCCGTCCGTTTTGAAGATAAAAACTCCCAGCTGTGGGCCAGCCCATGGCTAGTGGTTAAGGTGGCCAAATCTCACGTGGCTGATCGTGAGTCCTGGACCCGGAGGCTTGAAAAACATGCCAGACTCACATGTATGTGTGCCCCAAATCCCAAGAGAAGGGCTGTGGCGTGGCCTTTCCCCAGGAGATGTCTCTTGCCAGCGCGCACTGGCAGGCCGTGAAAGGAGAGGACAGGCTGCCTGCTTCACAGTTGCAGGAGAGGCCGGGCGAGGCAGGGCGGGGGCGCGTTCATCGGTTATGGGGCGCAGTGATGCTGCCGTTCTGTACTGACTTCCACAGACAGGCACCGCCCAGGGCCCACACTGCCACTGCGTCTGGTCTGTCCCTCGCCCTCTCCCTGCCCTCCACACTGCGTCTGGGCTGTCCCTCCCCCTCTGCCTGCGCTC
>NW_006199613.1:1056830-1067425 GCF_000334495.1 Tupaia belangeri chinensis
TCCCCCCCCCTCTCCCTGCTCTCCACACTGCGTCTGGTCTGTTCCTCCCCATTCTCCCCTCCCACACTGCGTCTGGTCTGTCCCTCTCCACTGCCCTCCACACTGCGTCTGGTCTGTCCCTTCCCCTCTCCCTGCCCTCCACACTGCGTCTGGTCTGTCCCTCTCTGCGCACGCTCCACATTAGTGCTGGGGTGCGGGAGAGTGCTCCCGGCCCTGCGCATGAGAGATTCTCCATCCTAGCTGGGGCGAGCTTCTGGCTGGGCGCTCTGGGGCCTGGGGAGAGGTGAGCTTCCTGCAAGCCCTGCCTGCCCCTCCTGCCTGGCCCACCCTAGAGGACGGCTATCTAGGGTTTCAACCAATGACCCAGACGTTATCTTTTACCTCACACCTGAGGTCATCCAGACCTCCCCAAATCCCAAGGGCAGTCGAGCATGCTTCACTCCCCACACCTAAGCATGGTAGGGCGGCCAAGAGCGGGGCCTCATGGGCTGGGCCGGCTGAGCCCCGGAGCGCAGGGTGCTGGCTAAGGGCCACCACAGCAGGCCTCAAGGGAGGCTTCCACTTGCGAACCGGCCTCCACACAGAGACAGTGAAGACTTAGCCTCTCTGCCCCACCCTACACTGCTGCCATGGCCCCGCTCTAGTGAGCCTGCGTGCCCTCGAACCTGCCACCGCAGGGCCGGGGCCGGGCAGAGGGGCCTCTGCGGGGAGACCGGCACCCTGTAGCTCCCTGCCAGTGGCCCGCCTGCCACCTGCACTTGCCTGTCCTGCCAGGCCAAACCACTGCACCTGAGACGCAGGGAGATGCCATCACTGTCACGAGGCACCCCCTCGTGCGCGCTGCCCCGGCCTCGGGAAAGCCCGGTCTTCGTGGTCGATAACTCACCTCTGTCCATCTTTTGGCCCTGGTTGCTTTCCCTTCTCCTAAAGCAGTGCTGGAAAGCAAAGGCCAGATCTGGGGGCGGGAGTGGACATGGGGGTGCTGAGCGAGCCCTGGCGAGAGCGAACTCTGGGCAGCTGTTAGCTGGCAGTCGCTTGTCCGTGCCTGTGGAGAGCACTTGTGAACGCACGCCGATGAGTGTGGACTTTGGGGCGGACGCTGGGTTCAAGCCCTGGCTCCACCAGCAGGGCAACACCGCAAACTCAGCTCCAAATCCCTCCTCAGGGACACAGACCTTGCAAGGGCCCGCACAGGACCGCTGGTACTCGGCGTCCCCTGGGGCCCGCGCTCGCGGACGTCAGCAGGGGAGGGAGACTGCGGGTGTGCAGAGCGGCCAGTGCTCTCAGCGGCTCAAGGGGCCGCGGGCCGTGCTGGCTCCACCCGGCCCACTCACACTCACGTTCCATGTGGGCAGGGCCCATCCGTCATGTCGGCGCCGGCCCCAGCACCGGCCCAGAGCGGCACACGGCGGGCCCCGGGGCTGAGGACCAGGGCCCCTTGGAGGTCGACCCTTCATGGTCGGCAGGGCGCTTCTCGCCTGGTCACCCCACCGTGCCCAGCACAGAGGCATCCCGCCAGGACGTGCTCGCCTGGGCAGGGCTCAGGCGTGACTGCTCGCGCCCCACTGCCACACGTTCCGTTTCAGACGCCAACTCCAACTGCCTGAAAATGAGCGGTGTTGAAACCCAGGACTGCCACAGCCAGAGCCGGGCCAGTAAGTACACATGCTGTTTCCACTTCTGAGCTCTCAAAGCCACCCGAGGCGAAGCCGCCTACTCTAGTAAGCTCCGACAGGCGCGTGCGAGCCGGGCCGATCATTTCAAGGACGGTGTAGGGCAGCGTTGGCTTAGAAAGGGCGTGGCCACCCGCGCTGCGGACGTGGCCACCTCGGCACACCTGCAGCCCCTTCTCACGGGGGCTCCTGGGGGAGGGCAGTGCGGCCGGCCCAGGGGCTGGCAACCCACCGGCCGGCCTGTGCCATCAGCACATCCTCTCCCCTGTCCCGAGATGAGTGCTCCCCACCCACCGTACAGACAAGGGACCAGAGGTGGCGGCCACAGCCTCAGGAATGGTGCGTCCACGACCCCGCCAGGCCGGCAGCCCCCAGAGCCAGTCTCACCACACGCAGCAGCAGGAGAAAGGCGCCAGCTTCTCATGGGAAGCAGAATTGCAGGGTGGTCTCCCCACACGGCTGTGGCCACCGGCTCTCGGTACGCGCCGCTGCTCGTAGGAGAGGAGTGGCGGTGCCCGTGGTGTGCTCCTCCCTCCCTGTGGGAATTCTCCCAGGGTCCGCAGAGCGAGCGCGTCAGTTGGTGGGAATGTGGGTCTCTGGCTGGATGCAGGGCCTAGTGCTGAGGGAGCTGGGTCCCACTGGCTGGCTGTGTGGTTCGAATCCCAAACCTGGTGGCAAGAAGCAGGGCCAGCACGTGTGCATGCCTGCCTGGAATCCCGAGAGAGAGGGAAGGAGGGCCGTGCTGTGGCCGTGCTGCAGGCCGCCTCCTTCTCTCCACTCGGCGCTCTCTGGGGGCACCTGGGCCCTCCGGCTGTCCAAGACAGCCTCGGTGTCCGCGTGTCTAGCACTTGCTTTAACAGGAGACGGGGTGCTCGGGTCTGTGCGAGGGGCCAAGTAGGGCTCTCGGCTGATGTGCAGAGGCTGCCCCCATGGCAATGGCCCCGGAGCTAGTGAACAGGCGCCGACTCTGCCCCGAGAGTAACAACAGCCGGTGTGCGGCCTGGTGGTTAGGGTGCCGGGTCTCGTGGGGCTGACCAAGCGGTTTGTGCCTGGCCCAGGAGCGTGAGCGTGCTCAGAATCCCGAAGGAGGGGGAGACAGAGGAGGAGAAAATGTGGCGTACGGTGCCCGAGACGGGCGCTTTCTCACTCCCCCCTCCAGTGAATGCACACACCTTCTGACAATTTTTTTAATTAAACACACACGCACACATTCGTTGTCGTTTGCTTTTGTTTCTAATACAGTAACTTTTTATCCCTCCTCCAAAGGCCTCCCCAGTTCCCACCTGTGGGAGTTTGTGCGCGACCTGCTTCTGTCTCCGGAGGACGGCTGTGGCGTCCTGGAGTGGGAGGACAGGGAGCAGGGCGTTTTCCGGGTGGTTAAATCAGAAGCCCTGGCAAAGATGTGGGGACAGAGGAAGAAAAACGACAGGATGACCTATGAGAAGCTGAGCAGGGCTCTGAGGTACGTGAATGGCTGAGCCGCCCCTAGCCTTCCGGAAGCTCTAGCGAGCTGGCGGGCCTCAGAAAACCGCACTGTTCCTGCAGCGTGCCCCGACACTGTGGGTCACGGGGCAGCACTTCGGGTCCCGTTTCAGATGGGATTACGGCTTGTAAATCGACACACCGCCCTTATCATTCCTGGCGGCTCTCCCAGGCTCACAGAATCTCACCCGTGCAAGCACATGCACACACGCAAGCACACATGCACATGCACACGCACACATGCACACGCACACATGCATGCGCACCTGCACATGCATGCACACGCAAGCACGCGCAAGCACACATGCACGCACATGCACACGCAAGCACACACGCACACACACATTTAGAACCGAGTGTGGCGAGGTTCTTTCTCCGAGCTATCTGGGAAAGGCTTCCACGTGAACTGATCACGGGTGTGAGAATACCAGAGTAACCGAAGTCTGCCCGCCGCCTGGGAGGAGGGCAGAGGTCCCCGTGCGGCTGTCCTCCGGGCGAACGCCTGAATTTCCTCCCACTTATACCCACAGGTACTACTACAAAACGGGGATCCTGGAGCGGGTGGACCGGAGGCTGGTGTACAAGTTCGGGAAAAACGCCCACGGCTGGCAGGGAGATAAGCCCTGAGCTGCCCCGGCCTCAGGCTGCTCGGGGTTTCCCTTTCCAAACCCTCGGATGGCAACAGACATCGGAAAGTCTCTCTTCAACCTGCAACGCTGATCAACCTTCCCGTCTCGGCCTACACCGGATTTAGAGCTATCGGGGTGGCAGCAGCGGCATCCCTTACGAACCCCTCCTCCGACCGCCCCGGGAGGAGCGGGTGGCCTTCGTGGCATTCGATCGCTATGGTTTCCCTCGCCGAGAGGCGCAGACCCACCCTGGCAGCACCATGGCCGCTTGGACGGGAAGGAGCGATCCTGCACTGGAGTCGCAGCCACGGCCTGCCCGAGCTCCAGCCGGCCTAGGTCCCAGCGGGAGCGCGGTTCGTGTAGCTGGCGGTAGGAGTGGGGAGCTGAGACTCAGACACGTTCTTCAGACTTTAAATCAGGAAAGGCAGATTCCAAAGGCAAGTTTAGGTCATAAAAGAGCGGGCCATAAGCTGGGACACGCTTGGGTCCAGGCGGTTTCCAGCCAGTGTCTTCTCCGGAGCTCCCTGGCCATGCGGCGGTCCGTGGCCGTCCTTCCGGAGTGAAGCGCTCACAGTCAGCCGTGTCCTCCCCGCTCCTCACTGGTGGCTGGCATGCCATCGGCAAAGAGCCCCCACTGTCTCTGTGACCCAGGCGGCCGACGTGCAGAACCGCCGTGATCCATCGATTCTGTCTGTGGTGAGGACGTCAGCTGTTCCTGGAACCAAAATGTCCCCACAGCCTTGTAAAGGCCAGCGCACGGTGAGCCCTGGCTGGCCCTGAACAGGTTTCCGTGACAAAGCCGTGACAGTGGGTGCACACCAGTCCACGGCCCGGTTCAAGCCTATGCTGACGTTTCTCAGTCCCTGGAAGCAGGTGGCCGTGACCCGCAGCCAGGTGGGCCACCAGCCTCCCTCCCTGGCACGGGCCAAGCAGTGAGGCCCTGAACCGCCACGCAGGCCGAGGCGCCATGCCTAGAGTTTAACTCCAAAAGTACCTTGTTTAAGAAAAATGTGAATTACTGTAAGATCATCTGTTTTTGGAGCCATGTGTTTTCCAGGTGGACATAGTTTGTAAACCATGTGAATAAAATATTTAATATACTCGATTTCCTCTGCAGTGCTCAAATCGGCCAGGCAGGGCCAAGCAGAGCACCGACCACCTGAAAACCAGACCTCTATTTTCTGCCAGGCGGAGTCGGCTTTGGGGTTTTGTTTTAGATTTTTGCCATAGAGCACATGTGTTCACCAGGGAGAGGAGACGGAGAACCAGACGCGGAACGCAAGAAATCCCTCTCCAGGGGCTTGGCCTCACTGCGATCCCTTCCCCTCCACTCTCTCTGCGTTCTGGCTGTGCACACCCGCGCGCCTGGGGTGATTTTCAAGCCTCCGGGTTCCTGATTTGAACCCTGGAGTGAGCCATGTAGGATCCAGCACCTTAACTACCACTCTGCCTGCTGGCCCAGGGCTTGGAGACTTTTAAAGAGCCCACAAAGACTCGAGAAATACGTGGCGTGGCCCCAGGTTGCCACCTTGAGCGTCATTAGACAAAGGTCCCCTCACAGGATAGACTCGGCCCGCATGGCCCCAGATGAGAAATACGTGGCGTGGCCCCAAGGTGCCACCTTGAGCGTCATTAGACAAAGGTCCCTTCACAGGATAGACTCGGCCCGCGTGGCCCCAGATGAGAAATACGTGGCGTGGCCCCAAGGTGCCACCTTGAGCGTCATTAGACAAAGGTCCCTTCCTCCGGATGCATTTTTGTTGGTACACACAGCATTTTGATTTTTTTTTTTTTTTTTGCAGTTTTATTTGCTTATGGTGAATTAATTGCTGCATTAAGAAATCAGGAGGGTTATGTAGACACTTGTTCCCGGGCCCCGTGGCGGTACTGTCCTGCTACCAGACCGAGTTGGTCTGCCACCCCCCCCCCGGCAGAGCAACGCCCTCCGCCTCTGCCAGTGCCGTGGCTGCCCGGCCCGGGCCTGGCCACGCTGCTCTGCGGAGCCTGCGGACGCCTGCAGGTGCCGGATTCGGGCCTGTCCTGAACATCCGAGCACCACACTAACACAGGTCGCCACAGTCAGGTGGACAGAAGAGACTGTCCCCAGGGAACGGGCCAGCTAGCAGGGGACACTGGGCACTCTCAAAGCACGTGGCGGAAGGCGAGGCAGGGCCTGGACGCCAGGGCGGCGGCACGGGGCGGCGCTCTCGGGCAGCCACCCTGCCCCAGCCCCGGCCTCCAGCAGTTCTGAGCACAATTAACCCACTTGCTGTTCAAGATGTTCCCACGTTTCAAACCACAGCACCCTCCGTGTATCCCCCGCCAGGCTGCCGTGACAAACCATCAAATGGGGACGACAGCGGAGACTACCCTCCGCGCTCCTGGAGGCCAGCCGGAAGCAGCGCCGCAGGGCCGTCTGCACAGGCTCACACAGGCCCTGGCCTCTCCCAGCTCCCGGGCTCAGGCGCTCCATGGACCACAGCCAGAACAAACCCTCTGTCCCCACTCGCCCATGCTCCCTCCTGCCTCGGCTCACCCCGGATTCAAGTCACCTGGAAGCCAGGACCAGCTGACCTTGGGCTTCTTGCTGTGATGACCCTGTGAAGGCCTTTTCCTAAATATGGTCACAGATTCCAGGCTCATCGCTCAACCCAGTGCACTCACCAGGGAGAGAGTCAGAGACAGAGGGAGAGATAGCCACTACACTCTCCAGGGAGAGAAAGACAGAGAGACAACCACTGTTTTCTCCAGGGGGAGAGAGAGTCAGAGACAGAGGGAGAGACAACCACTACACTCTCCAGGGAGGGAGAGGGAGAGGAGAGAAAGCACCTAGTGTGGTCACACCACAGTCCCCACCTCCACCCCTTCCCCTCTGGATGTGTGCACTCGCGTGTGCACATGTGCCTGGCTGCCAGGCCAGATTCACACTGTGTGGTCAGCTGTTGTACCAGCCCCCACTGCGCTATGGGGTGAGCATCTAACCCCGTCCTGTCTGGCCCCAACCCCTATACACTAAGACCAGAGTTTGGGGCCCCTCTGCTCAGGCTGCTGGGACCGCACCCCACAGCTGGGCCACGCGAGCCCAGGGTTGGAGTCGTGGTCCAACCGAAGGCCCTCGTGGAGGGCGTGCCCATAATCCAGAGGCCAGGGAGGTTGGGGCAGCAGGCCTGCAAGCTCGGCACTGCCCCGGGGAATAGAGAGCAAAGGTCTGTTTCGGAAAGAAAGTGAGAACTGGGCGTGAGGCAAGTGCCAGCTGGAGGCGGGGCAGACGGGGCCTGGTCAGCAGGACGCTATCTCAAACACGGTGGTTCCAAACCTGGGCCTGGTGGCTGGAAACCACAACGAATAAATAACTAAATAAACTTTAAAATAAGAAGAAGAATTTTACTTAAATGCAGGACCAGCAGATGGCATAATGGCTATGTCGCTGGACTCCCATGTGGTCAACCGCAGTTCGAGTCCCAGAACCAGTGACTTAAACTCACGCCGGGCGTGTGTGCGTTCCCAAGATCCCAAGAGGAGAATGGAGAAGGGAAGTGAGGAGGGATTGGGTCATTGCCGTCCCTCCTGGGGGGGGGGGAGGGTGATTTCTCGCTTTCTGTCTCTCTGTCTCTCTGTCTCTCCCTGTCTTTCTGGCAAGTGCATGCGCCCTATAGCAAAAACCTCTCCAAAGAAAAGAGTTTTACTTAAATGCAAAAGCTCCAGAACACAAGTCACTGAAGGATAGAGCGCAAGAGCTGTTGAGAGTGCCTCACTTCGGCAGGCGTGGCCACGCCACAAACACCACACGGAGCAGGGAGCCCTCCTCCAGGAACGTGGGCCGCAGGTCCCCGCATGCCCGCGCGCACGCACTCGCTACCCCGTGATGCTTCCGCCATCCGGAACCGTGCGGAGCTTTTCTGCCTCCTCCTCTGCCCTCCACAGCTGGGACAGCCTGGTGGACCGGCAGCTCAGCTGCTTACCTCAGCTACACGGGCTTGGCCCTCGCCCTTCCGCAATGCCGTACAGAGAGACCCAGCAGCTGCCCGGGATTTCTTTTTAATAATTATTTTACTTAATTATTTCTTATTTGACCAGAAAGAGACAGGGAGAGAGAGGGGGGAAATGAGGAAGCAAGCCTCCAGGTCCAGGACTCAAACCGCAGTCAGCCATGTGGGAGTCCGGTACCTCAGACCCCACGCCACCTGCTGGCCCACAGCCCGTGGCTTTTTTTTTGGGGGGGGGGAGGTTTTCGCTATTGGACGCGTGCGCTCGCCAGACAGACAGAGAGACAGAAAGCGAGAAATCACCCCCCGGGGGCTGGCCACACTGCAATCCCTTCTCCTCCATTCTCCTCTCAGGATCCTGGGCATGCATGCACATGCGCCCGGCGTGAGTTTTAAGCCACTGGGCCCGGGACTCGAACCACAGTTGACTACGTGGGAGTCCAGCAACATAGCCATTATGCTAACTGCTGGTTCCCAGCCCGTGGCTTTTTGAGTCCTGAATACTACTCAAAGTTCATTTCCTTAGCTCGGATCATGTAATGCCTCTTTATTAGATAAGGGAGGGGGAAAAGGTAGCTTTTGCTTTGTTTTGCTTACTCCTGGGCACCTGTGCGTGCGGGGAGGCAGAGGGACCCATGGGGAATGGCCGCGCCACACTCCCTGAGCCCCCGCTCGCCCTTCTTACAGCATTCTGGGCACACACCACAACAGCCACTGTGCTCCACACGCTGCCAGTCCGGGCTTGAACTGTGTTCTCAGCCACATGGGACGCAGCTACACCAACCACCAGGCCTCCGAGCCGGCCCACGTGTGTGTTTACATTTCATTTATTTTCTATTTTTAGAGAGAGATTTCTGCTATAGGGCACATGTGCTCACCAGAGAGACAGAGACAGAGAGACAGAAAGCGAGAAATCACCCCCCAGGGGGGATGGCCATGCCGCAATCTCTTCTCCTCCATTCTCCTCGCGGGATCTTGGGCACACACGCACACGCGCCCGGTGTGAGTTTAAGCCACCGGGTCCGGGACTCGAGCTGTGGTCATCTATGTGGGAGTCCAGCGATGTAACAATTATGCCATCTGCTGGCCCCAAATGTGTGAGTTTAGAATGAAAATCCTGACACAGGACTTGAAGCAATTACGTAGCCCTCCGTAGTGCTCCTAGAAGCCCACCCAAGGCCTCCTCTTAGAATGGCAAGTGGCGAGGGCTGACCTATCAGGTCCGTCTTCACTCGGACGGCGAGGGTGCAGGACGGCCAGCATGTCCTCACGCGCAGGTCGTTCACGGAGGCGCTGTGACAGCCCCCAGTGGGACCCCCCCGCTGCCGAGTGGCAGGCGAGACCTACACAGGCACACAGCGGGCAGTAAACACAGGAGTGGAGCCCGCCAGCCTGCCCTTCGGACGCCGGGCCACATGGAGCGAGGTCCTACCCCACGGCCCTGCGGGGCGGGCGGGCCCTCCGGTGTGAGGTTGTGCAGGCCGCGGGCCAGGCAGGACAAGGGGGCTGTGGAAAGGCACGTCAGGCACGGGGTTTACCCTGGGGTGACATGACGTCCTGGAGGTGCCGGAGGGGTGGCCGCACTCTGAGAGGACACCGAGGAGCCCTGGCCTGCACTTTTGGGGGACTCACAGTCCATGACGCAGACCTCAGTAAAGCCGCTTTCAGGGAGGTGAGCAGACCCGGGTCACACCCCACTGAGAGGCCATTTAAGACTCAGACAGAGACCCAGCCCTGGAGGGGCTTTACTGAGCACAACACACGTGAAGTTTGCTTCGTAGACCGTCTTCAGTACACGGTTCCGCAGCTGTTCCCGCCCTCCGCTGCCGGGACCTGTCACCTTCCCAGCCTGAAACCCTGTTCCTGTCAAAGACTGACCCCCCTCTTCCCCCTCACCAGCTCCCAGTCACTCTGTTCCACCATCCCCTGAAACCTGCTGCCCTACACACCAGGGAAGGGGTCACCCGACGGCTCCCTTCTGTCTGGCCCATCACTCAGCACAGCTGTGCGGTGGCCCTTCCTTTTCCGGGCTGAGTAATATTCCTGGCATGGGCATACCAAGGCTTGTTAGCCAACCCGTGGAAGTTCAGAGACATCCCTGGTGCCTTGGTCCAGGCTGCCGTCAGAAACTGCCCAGACGGGGCATGTGGCCTCTGGTCTGGAGGCCGGGATGCCCACAGCTGAGATGCCAGCCTCGGTCAGGCCTTCCCAGTCTACAGACAGTCATCCCACTGTCACCTCAGATGGGGAAGAGCAGGGAGAGGACTGGCTTCCTCCTCTCCTCCTCCTCCTCACCCCACCGCGGCTCTACTCCCAGGACTCCCAAGACCCAGAGCCCCAACCGCGGGGAGCCAGCTCGGACATGGTGGGTGTGTGCGGCAGCTCCACCTCTGACCCACCTGCAGGACACGCTGCGAGAGCAGTGTGGACACGTCCGGCCCCTGCTCTCAGACCCGAGTGTGTATCTCAGGACTACGGGTCACCATGGGTTAGGTCACCACGGTGACCTCCCAGGGTGACCTGACTGGAGGAGGGTCACGAGAAGACAGAAACATGGGGCACGCAAGTGAAGGCCACTCGCCCGCAAACATGCTCCACGAAGCGGGTCCGAGTCGGGCAGTGGGAGAGGGCGGAGACCTGGGTGGACAAAGGGTAAGAAGTCCCCCTCTCCTTGGAACATAAGCAGGTGCGAGGGAGGGGGCGGGAGAGACGCGGAGACACACAGGTGCACGTTTCCAGGCGGCGCCACGGGCCCACGTGCGGGCGGGAGGGCAGGTTCGCTCTGCTGTGGCCGTCCTCCTGAGGCCGTGGCCTCCCTCCTGAGG
>NW_006199613.1:1067991-1078400 GCF_000334495.1 Tupaia belangeri chinensis
GGCACTCCGCCTGGGGCCGTGCCCGCCGCTGCCCAGGCCGGCTCTGAGTAACTCACTGTGAACTACGGGAAATCTACAGTCTGGGAGGGGCGGACGCTGGGAGGTCACAGCACAGGCCACGCCGGCCTACCCCAGGCAGCCTGGACACAAGGGCCACACGATGGTCATTTTAAGACACCAAGCCACAAGCTGGCTTGTTACAGAGCCAGAGTCGGCCGAGACGGGCACTGGGGGCTGAGCAGGGAGAGCGGTGGGGACAACAGGTCCACGAGCAGAGGCTGCTCGCCCAGAGATGAGGGCCCGTTGCCCCACTCAGAGAGGGCCTAACACGGGGGAGGGAGGCCGCTGTGCAGGCCCCAGGCGGGCAGCGACAGAGCCTGGCCTTGCTCCGAGGGCCTGCTTGTGCAGTCACAGCCTCCAGCTCTGCTAGTTTCTCCCCCCAGTCAGTTTGGCTCCAGAAAGCCTCAGGATGCACCTGGGTCACTAAAGAGGGCCGGAAGCAGCAGGTGCCTCCCGGGAAGCCACAGCTCACCGGGGAGTTAGCCTCGCCACTGTCTGTCTCTGCCAGCCACAACTGGAGGTCTCCAGTACAAAACCAGGGATGCTTCCGTGTCAAACGCACGCAGAAGCCATGGGAGGTCCACGTGCTTTTAACCTCCCACTTATTTTTAAGCAACGACACAAAACAAAGTAGAGCATCATCTCAAAACCGTATCTTAAGCCATCCCCACAGCGCAGCAGTCAAGCCCTGTACACAAGGCCAGTCCCACTTAGCTAACCAGTTCAAATCCCAGCCCTGGCAGCTTGAAAAGCAGATGGGATGTGTGCACACGCATGCCCGAACCCTAGCAGGGAGGAGGACGGCGGAAAAGGATGCAGCGTGGCCGCGCTCGCCAGCCCCTCCTCTCTCTGGCAAGCACACAGGCCCTCTGGCAATGAATTCAACACAAATCTGTACCTTGATGAGTGTAGCCCGTGCTCACCTCCTCCCCGTGCTCACCTCCTCCCCGTGCTCACCTCCTCCCCGTGCTGGGCTGGTCGTGTCGACGCATTCATCCCACAGGGTTGGCCTCACCATTGGGCGCGGGCGGTAAACGCAATCTCTACGTCTCTAGGCACATGCTTCCGACCGCCAAACTGCGGCGTGTGAGAGGACAGGGCTGAGCCAGGGGCAGAGTGCCGACACCGTCCCACGGCTGCATGACGATCACATCTCAGCCGGTTCCCGCAAAGGCAGGCTGGCTGCAGATGGAGGGGGAGGGCTTTGAAGGAAAGCGGGTTGCCGCTCGGTCTTCACGACGCCTCTGTTAGGCCTTCCTATGATTTTCAAGCACGAGGGCAAAACGGGTTTAAGAAGAAAGACCGCTCCTCGCGGTTCTGAGCCCTTATCTTAGAAACCACGGTCCTGCAGGAGGGACGGGGACCCTGGTGACTTGCAGGCAGGGCTCTCCAGGGGCCGCCTCGAGGCCCGAGCACAGCTGGCCAAGGCAGAGCATGGCACCTGCTCACGGTGCTGCTCTGGCTTTAAGGGCAACGATCTGAACGTCAAATGAGCCCGGAGTCGGAAGACATCAAAGGCTACTTCATTTTTACGTACGGATTACTTTATTGTAAAAACGTGAGCAATTAGAAAGCAGCTGCCGTAAAATCAGCGCTGTGAGCACATGTGCAGTGCTGAGGGCTGACCCGCCCCGATCAGTCGCAAGCAGGGATGACAGATGACGACGAGGCGTGGTAGCTCCGCCATCTTCTGAAGCCGAGTGCGTTAAACGTGTTTTTCCTATAAGACTCTTAGAAAAATCAAAATTTCTGAGTGATCATCTTTCTCTCTCCTTCCGGTATAATTATGCTGTATTTTATGTAGCAGGCCATGAGACGACACGGGGACACATTCATTTCACCAAGGGTTTTTCTTTACAAAAGACAAAGCAAATTCCTGGCCAGTTTCCTGCTAGTTACTCTAAGCAGACATAACCCAACCAGCTGTCCAAAGCAAATCTACGTCTCTCTTAAAAGCCTGTTAAGCCCAGCCCTTATTTCCCCAGGGGACAAGATTAGAAATCTCCGCCACCTCTTCTGCCATAGAAATCGGTTAGGGTGGCGGACAGCGGCCCGTGCGCCCAGCAGAGCTCTCCCCGGCGGTGGGTCCCGAGTGAACGCCGCGCTTTGCTTCGAGGGTGGCCACGGGCAGCTGCCCCGGCCTCACAGATTAGCCTTCTCCCTCGCGGCCAGGTGAGAGCCAGGCTGCACCAAGGTGTGGATGGCGTTCTGCGGAAAGAGCGAGACCCGCGGTCACTGCCGGGGGCAGCGGCTCGGGGTCTACTGAGCTGGGGTTTGTGCTGGAAGGCGGAGCCGTCAGGGCTGGAGCGTGGTCTGGAGCGAAGGTGAAGTGCGCTTCGAGGCTCTAGGAGGCTCTCGGCAGGCTCTAGGAGTCTCTCGCCAGCCGCTCCAGACCGGGCAGGTCAGGCAAGGGCCTGGGAGGGAGCAGCGCCTCCCCGGCCGGCCGCACACTCACCTTGGGCTTCTCAGCGTTGTACTTGTCCAGCAGGGCCTGGATGCGGGCCCCATAGTCGGGGTGGACGTCGGTGAAGTTCTTGACCTAACAAACAGAGAGGCGCCTCAGCACCAGCCCGTCCTCCGCGCGGGGTCTCCGTCTCACAGTTCCGCCACTGGCGGGAGCAGGGAAGCGTGACCACACGGCTCTCGGGGACGGTGACAGCTCCGACCTACTGCGGCGTGTGAGCGGGGACAGGACATCCACTGACCAGAGCCTCAGCACCCGTCCCTGAGTGAGTCAGACCACGACACCGGCCGACCCCTCCCTGCAGAGCCTGGAGGTGGTGTGACTGACTGGATCCTGGGGCAGGCGGGCAGGGAGCCCAGCGCTGTGTGAGGGTAGCCCTGCCACCCAGTCCGCACTCCCGGGACGGGGGAGCTGGGGATTCTGCCACCCACGCCAGCGACCCGCCCGACCAGCCTGTGCCCTGAAGCGCCCATGGACCCGACTTGACGGGCAGCTCTGGGGGCTCCCAGCTGGTGAGCGCTGGAGGGGGGCATGGCACCTCGGCCGCCGCCGGGCCCCAGGCCAGTCCTGCACAGCACGCCGAGGCCTACATGCAGCCCTTGCCCGAGCGCTAGGTCCTTCAGCCAGTTCCTGAGCCTAAGGGTGGGTTCCCGGAACCCCCAAGTTATGGTTGGAGCTTGCAGACGTGTGGGCCCCGATCGGGTACCCATGGCGGGAGCAGGTTTGTGGGGCTGACCCCAGCTGTGGCTGTCAGGCAGCAACCGCAGGACGCCCAGAGGCTGCCAGAGAGTGAGAGAAGTCCTGGTCTAGGGATCGGGGACGGGGACAGGGGGTGTGGGACACACCGCAGAAGCTGGACTCGGGCCCTAATGTGTTTAAGTCCTCTTAGGCATGGCCTTTCGAGGACGTTCCCTCCAGTGCAATGTCTCTGGCAGCCAGGAGGGGGCACCCGGGCTCAGGTGTCACCTACCGCCTTCTTCTGGATGAAGAGCTGGGCGTCCTTCAGGTGGCCGGCGATGTTCTGGCAAAGGCGCCGCCTCTGCTCCTCGGTCAGCACGTTCAGGTAGAAATCGCGCACCTGTGCAGCGGGCGGGCACTGTCAGCCGGCTTCCCAGAAGCGGCCACCCGGCCACGTGGGAAACGGGCAGTCAAAGGCTTCAGAGGTTCGGGAATCCCAGGACAGTGCGGTGCTCAGCAGTGCCAGAAGCCACTTGGGGACGGGGCACGGACCCTCGGCAGGACACGTGTGCGAGCCCGTGGTCCTGGCTGGCTGGGAGAGCCGGGTGGGTTAGCATGAGACCCTGGGGACCGAGCTTGTCCTTTTTCATGTCTTTCAAAGACGGGAGGAAGGGGACAGGGAGGGATCCCTAACTGATGGAAGTTGCCGCTTCCATTCCTGAGGTTTCCATTTCTTGTTTTAAGTTAAACAAGAAAATAAGCATTTGTTGCCAACTCCTAACTGCCTTTTAAGCAAGTCCTTAGTGCTCGCTGCTTCTAAATCTCTGACAGACAGAAAGCGCACGGTTAACAAGCCGCCGCCTGCCGATACTGAGTGCACATCCGCGAGGCGTCTGAACGTAACTTAGCACAACATAACCTTCGTCAGTTCACCCAGAACCACAGGGAAGAAAATCTACTTCATTTACATGTGTATATTTCCATAGTGAATTCAGAACAAGGTGTCTTGGACAATAAAAAAAAAAGTGACAGAGACATTTTGCTCCATTATTGGGGCTCACCCCCAAAACACACCAACGGGTTAAAACTGAAAACGGGGCTGGTGCGTGTCAGTCCGAGTCGCCTGGGCTCATTCCTGAACTAGGCCACCTCCGGGTGCACTGGAGCCCACTCTAACCTTTCATCCGGCAAGCATGCACCGAGCCCCGTAAGGTGCCAGCCCCTGCCCTGCTCTGCCACGGAGTGCAGCCACACCCAACTAGCCATGGTACCGAAATAGCACACGGGGACGTGCACTGTCTCAGCAAGTTGTCAAACATCAGGCTAAAATTATGGTGTTTTTTTCTTTTTCTTTTTTTTTTTTTTTTTTGAGCAAAGTTTAAACCTGAAGCTGACATTTAAAAATCAGACTTTCAAGATGAACATGATCCAGGCACAGAACGGTCCCCAGGTCCCGTCCCAGCGGGCTGCACTCTGCCGGCTCCTCTGCAGCTGTCTCTCACTGTGCGAACCTCCACGCGTCATTCCTATTTCGAAGGTCGTTTTCACCAAGCTTTTCGTTTATGTGTAACGTGCCTACAACAGGCCCCGGGTGTGTGTGACGTTCGTGACTTCTCAGTGAACGCTGTGTGACCACCGCCCAGCCCGACATGGTGCATCGTCCACACCGCGGAACCCACAGCCCCCCCAGTCGCTACGCACTCTCTCCCCCAGCTCCCTAAAGGCTATTTGTCTGACGTCGAATACCCTAAGTGTGTTTTGGCTCAGGACCCGCCTGTGGCGTGGTGGTGAAGGCGCCTGGATCCCACAGGGCCGACCACACTTTTTGAGTCCCGGCCCCAGAGGCTTGAAAAACACTTCCGGTGTGGGGACCAACAGGAGGTGTGGTGGTTAAAGGCACTGGGTTGCCACATGGCTGACCCGCGGTTCAAGTCCCAGACCTGGCGGCTTGTTTTCTTGCTTTCCCTTCCCCTCTCTCTCTCTGGTCAAATTAAAAAAAATAAAAAATAAAAAAAATAATAAAGAATGGAGTTAAATAAATAATTAAGTAATTATTAAAAAAAAAAAAAGAAAAGAAAACCAAGTGCATGTGCACACATGGCCCAAATCCCGTAAGGGAGAAATGGAAGCGAAGGGACTGTAGCGAGGCCACCCCGCTGGGCGATGTCTTACTCCCCCACCCCCACGGGTGAGCTCACGTGGCCTGTGGCAAAACTAAAAAATAAAGATGAGAAGAGACGAGACGTACAAATGGGACCACACAGTCGATAACTCTGCCTCGCTCCACATCAAGCTTGTGACCGCATCGCAGCGACTCTGGCCCCAGCCCGGACTGGGACGTGCTGCCGTGCGTCACCACCCTCCTGCTGGTGAGCACCTGAACGGTGCCCCGGGTCACATGTCCATGTTTCCGCTGCGTGGCAGCCGCGCCATGGACTTGCCGGCCCAAGGCAGGCTCCGCGGCTGCAGCAGGCAGGGCCAGGCGGTACGAGGAACCACGGAGCCGCTCCCGGCTCTGCCAGCATGCGCGCGCGGTGGTGTCCCAACCTGGCTTTACCCTGCACGTCCCTGGTGAGTGATGAAGTCAGCCACATTTCTGTGTCTCTCAGCTCTTAGATGTCTTCTTCCAGGAAGGGCCACAGAGCCCAAGGCCCTGTCTGCTCTTCGGCTTCCTGTCTCTGCAAGCTGCTCCGCAGGCGGGCAGGACAGTGGCTAGACGGGCCGCAGAGGTGCCCCCACCTGTGGCTGGCCTTATGATCCCTACACATGTGCTGTGACAGAGAGAAGTGCTTGTTTCCCTCTCTAAGAGTCCCTCCAGCTCCACTTCGCTACTCCTCGCTCTGGCTGCATCAACACTGCTTGTAAGGGGCCAGCAGGTGGCACAGCCGTTAAGGCACTGGACTCCCACGTGGCCGGTCCCATACCTGGCGGCTCGCTTTCTCACTTTCCCTCCCTCCCTCTCTGTTTCTCTCTGGTGTGCTCACGAGCCCTATAGCAAATTAAAAATAATAAATAAAAGTAAGTAAATAATTCTTTAAAAAAAACTTTAAGCCCACCTAATGACATTTTAACGTCAGTTGTATTTTCTAGCTCAGCGTACCCATTCCATCGTTCTTACGCTTTTTAACAGACCACAGTCTTCTCAGTAAATCCAGCATGCTGCTTTCCATATCCTCAGCACGCCAGTTACAGGCATTTTCACGCCCGGGTCGGACACACCACCTCTGAGTCTCGGGTACGTTTGCTTCTACGGCGCTTTGGGGCTTTCAGTCCCCTCTTGCTGATTTTCCGTCCCAAGGCGTCCTCACAGTTACTGCCCAAGACGGGCATTTGCTCATGAAAAGGTCGCGAAGACCTGAGGGCTATCTGCCACCACGGAAGGTCCAGTTTGCAGACAGGGGAGACAGCCAGACAGACGCCACTCCACCCAGCCTGAGGCGACTGGCAGGCGGGCTTCAGCTGCTGTGCAGCAGGCTCACTTCCTGTGCGCCCTTCTTCCTCAGCGTGACCCCGCGGGGATCCCCCGAAAGCTTGGGTGACAACTTCAGTCTCTCCTCCTCGGCAGACCAGCACTCGGCGCCCTGGCCACTCACAAGTCAGGGGACACTTGGCGAGGGACGTCACCAAATGCCACGCCCCCCTCGAGTCTGCCCCGAGGTCTCGGAGCCACGACCCCTGCAGCAGCCCCGAAGCCCTGACACACATGCGGGCTGTGCCTAGTGCTCATCGCCCTAGTGCTCGTCACAGGAGGGCAGGTCTCGCCCGCCGGTCCACCTGGCCAGAAGTGGGCATCAAGGTGAACCGCTTTCAGGAGACCCGAGCCTGCTGTTTCCCGAGACTCCCAGTACGGCGGAGTCCCTCGAGCACGGCTGCACGGCACCTCGCCTGCCGAAGTACAGGGCTGGGCAGCAGCCTCACAGGACGGAAGGGTGGCCGCAGCATGCTGTACCGCGTCAGCGTGAGCCTCACTACGTGACCGGCTTCTGCAGCGGCTGTGCCAGCTGTTTGAAACCTGTATTCGCCTCCCACAGAGGGCCTCCGGGGCCAGCGAGCGCAGTGGGACCCACCGTGGCACCTCCCACCGGAAGTGACAGTTCCTCTCGAAGGCTTGCAGGGCATGCTTTACGTTCACCTAAATGGAGCGGATGGCCTACAGTACTTTTCGTTTTACATAAACGTCTGCACGTATATGCATAAATGCCTTTCCAGCAGAAAGCCTCTCACAGTGAAGCTATTTATGCGGTCCGTCTACTCTTCTCGGGACCCGCCTTCACAAGCTGAGCATCTAAACAGCTTCTCATGGAAGCGCTAGTCTCAGCAGCTCCCGACAGACCTGGAGAAGCCGACATCAGCCTTCCACGGCGAGGCGTGAGCCATGCTGGGCACGCCGTGGCGGCCGCCCCAGGCCCTCCTTGCTAGCCAGGGGCTGGGTTGGGCATTTGCAAGGGCAGCCTTGACCAGGAGCCGATGAAGGCCAGCGCCACAGGCCGGGCTGGAGCCGCTGGCGAGGGCCCTCCCCTCCCTGTCTGCGGGAAGTGGAGGGTGGCTGCAGTCCGAACGCACGGGGAAAAGAAGCCACCGGGAAGAGGGAGGCCTGGAGAAGTGAGGCCATGATGGCGAGCGGACAGCAGGGGTGGGGGCCAGGAGCAGTGGCGGGGCCCCAGGCTCTAAGCAGGCGGGACATGGCGAGCGCAGCCACGGACGGCCACGCCCCTGCGCCAGGGCCACGAGCTCCTCGGGGTGCCAGGGCTAGTCCTCCAGCCTGGACACGGGCCAGCCTTTCCCAGACTTCACGAGCTCTCTCTCCCGGTGGCCCCGGCTACACCCCATCAGCGCAGTCTGAGCGGACTAGCAGCAGGCCCCGTGCCTTGAACCAATGACGAGCCAAGGGACACAGCTCTCAGCTCCACCCCTCCAGGAGCCTGCATCTCTATTCAGCATGCCTTCCCGAATCCCACCTCAGCCACATACGGGCCTGGACAGGGCCGAGCCGGCGGCTCCTGCAGCCACAGAGGCCAGTACCTGGGTGACGTTGTCCTCGTTCGTGCTGTTGAAGCGCTGCACGTCTGTGGAGCAGCGGGCGCAGTGCTCCAGGGCGGAGGGCTGCTGGTCGGGGGCGCTGAAGCTGTTGGGGTAGTAGTTGGGGGCGCCACCTTGAGGGAAGACCACACGGGGGCTTAGGAGTAGGAAACCGAGCCGTGAACTCCAGCGCCAGTTGGACCCACATCCCGGGACACGCCCCGGCCATCTGCAGCCGGCTCCCTCAGCTCAGGTGGCACGCGGTTCTCAGAGGACTCCAACCACGCACTCCGGCGCTGGCTTCCTCCGAGCCGGAGCGAGGCGGTCTCAAGGCCCCTTTCCACACTGTGCACGGTCTAGCCCACGACACCTCCCCGCCACAGCCAGCCAGTCTGAACACGTACGGGTGTGACTTGGCCACCATCCAGCAGAGACTCAAAGACCACTTTAAGTTGGAGGGTTACACGTGGCCTTGGGCTCAGTTCAGACACCCAATCACAGAACTCCAGAAGTGACCCACATTCTGGTCCTGGTCCTCCCGGTCACAGGGGCAGATACAAAGCCCTGAGGTCCCAGCTGCCGGCCACAGGGTCACACAGGGTCACACAGGGCCACACAGGGTCACACGGGGTCACACGGGGCCACACAGGGTCACACGGGGCCACAAAGGGTCACACGGGGCCACACAGGGTCACACAGGGTCTCACAGGGCCACACAGGGTCACACAGGGCCACACAGGGTCACACAGGGCCACACAGGGCCACACAGGGCCACACAGGGTCACACAGGGCCCCTGGGGCCGCAGGGCCAGATTCTGGAGCCCGCTCCTCCAGCCCAGCGCACACTGCACGTCTGTCACAGAGCGCCCCACTAAGCCCTGGCCCTCGGCACCACTCCTTCACTGACTGACAGCTTCACTCAGCTGTGGCCTCACCCATGGGTGTCAGAGATCGGACGTGGCTCTTTTCAACTCGACACGCGCAGTCTGGCCGTGTGGGACGCAGCTTCCTACACACAGCGCTTAGCCACTACTCTGTGGCGGCCACGGCATGAACTCCCGGCCTTCGCGTTTCCGAAGGCCTAATCCTGGTGACTAAGTAAGAGACGGAAGGGACCGAGCGGCACCGTCTTTGAACTGAAGTCCTGATTCGGACTCCCTTCTGAGCTGTGAGAAAGGGCTCCTCCCGCGACCTGGCAGAGGGGCCAGTGGAAGCCGGGAGGCCCCCAGGCAATCACGCTTCAGGCTGGGAGAACCTGCGCCGGCAGCCAGGGCGCAGGCCGGGAGGCCCTGGGGCCTGACAGACTCAGCCTGGCCCCCCGCTGCCCCGCCTGCCCCCGCCCCCCAGGGGCACCTCGTGCCTGCAGCCTACCCTGATTGTCCAGCATGCACATGGGGCCATCCCGCTGGTAGTTGGCCACTCGAGCGCGGAAGGGACAGTTCACAGGGATCTGGAGGTAGTTGGGTCCCAGGCGGTGGCGGTGTGTGTCGGGGTAGGCAAACAGGCGGCCCTGTGGTGACAAAGGCAGCAGATGTTGGGATGACTGGGAGCAGCGCGGAGCGGACCTCGCCTGAAGGCGGCACAGCAAGCGCTCCACGCGGTCTGAGCGCCGGGACCTGCCCCACAGGCCACGACCGGCACCCCTGGTTCGGCATCTGTCCCAAGCCCCAGATGAGGTACCATCCCATCATATTCTGTCCCCACGGGAGTCCTAAGCTGTGACAGACATCTGCTAGAGGCTCGCTGAAATTCTGAACTCCACTCCCCTCGTTCTCCCACTGCGGGGCAACCTCAGTAACCACTCAGGTGCCACCAAGTCGGACCAGGCCCTGCTCTAGGCTCAGCCACAGCATCGTCGGAATGGAGTCACCCCTGCGAAACATCACATCCTACAACTGAAACTTTAAGAAGGCCGAGAGATCCCAAAATGGACCAGTTTTCCCCAAAAACAGGAGATTCGAGTCTGTGCTGACCCCCAAGTCAGGGCTACCAGGAAATAAAACCTGTGGCATCCCGTGGCTCCCTCAGGAGCGTGGCCCCTGTGGCCCCCTCAGGAACATGGGCACCTCATGGCTCCCTCAGAAGTGTGGCTGCCCCATGGCTCCCTCAGGAGTCTGGGCACCCCGTGGCTCCCTCAGGAGTGGGCACCCTGTGGCTACCTCAAGACAGTGTCCCCCCCGTGGCCCCC
>NW_006199613.1:1078646-1082421 GCF_000334495.1 Tupaia belangeri chinensis
CCCCCTGTGGCTCCCGCAAGCCAGTGTCACCCCCGTGGCTCCCTCAGGCCCACGGCCACCCTGTGACTCCCTCAGGAGCATGGGCACCCCGTGGCTCCCTCAGTAGTGCAGGTATCCCTGTGACTCCCTCAGGAGCGTGGGCATCCCTGTGGCTCCCTGTAGTGCAGCTACCCCATGGCTCCCTCAAGACCGTGGCACCCCCATGGCTACCTCAAGACCATGGCACCCCTGTGGCTCCCTCAGGACCACAGCCGCCCCATGGCTCCCTCAGGACGGCGGCCGCCCCGTGGCTCCCTCAGGAGCATGGCTGCCCTGTGGCTCCCTCAGGAACGTGGCCACCCCGTGGCTCCCTCAGGAGCATACCCCTGAAATGGCCCGCAGACATCCTGTGCACTGAGCATCCTCACGGCCCAGACGAGCCCTCCTTCCCCAGACTCCCCGTCTGCACGGCGTGCTCACGTTGAGCAAGATGACCCGGGGACCCTGAGGCCCTCGCACTGCCCTGGCTCCGATGTCAGCCCATCACTGATGAGGCTCCTGGCCGCCCCTCCTCCTGGACCCTACCCTTAGAGTACCCCAAGTCTGTAAGGCCTGGCGCACTGGCAGGGGCAGCTGGATGTCATGGTGCCCGTCCCTTTCCGAGCCCTGCAGGGCAGCTCGCTTCTGTGGGCCTTGGCCTGTTTCTGTGGACGGACTGGAGGGTTGGTCCTCGCTCTCGGGCACCTTTCTGCAGGCCGACTGCACAGGGACCCCCACGTTGCATTCGGGGTGCGCCCAGCACACCCGGGGCTGAGACTGCCCAAACCCGAATGAGGCACTGGACGGGGAAGCCCGCGGCTCGGAGTGGAGTGCAGCGCCATGTCGGGTCCGGGCAGATGGCGCTGCGTGTCACCCGGCAGGGCGGCGACTCTGCGAACTTCATTCCGTGAACGCTGAAGCGAAGCTCTGTGATGACCTGGCATCCACCTCGGTCTCCAGTCGTGTAAGGTTCTCCGTGTCCAGGCCACCCCGTGGCACTTCTTTCCACGGACGTGCTGGCCTCGAACCTTAGAGGGTGTTCGACCAAGCCACGCTGGCAGCAGCGAGGCCCTGTGCTGGTCCCTCTGCTGCTGCCGGGCGGTGACTGGCTCCTGCCTGAGAGCCCTGCCCCACGCTGTGCCTGACACCAACGTGGCGTGGGACCGACTGACGCACCCCTGCGGCGTGGAAGCTGGCGCCTCCCCTGGCTCGAAAGCTGTGCCCTACTTCGATGGCAGGACAGAGGAGCCGGCCCAGCCCCTGCAGCTGCTCTGGGGCAGCAGGGGTTTACCAGCCTGCCTCCCGGCTCTGAGCAGAGAAAGGCTGGCCAACGCCAGCCAGCACAACAGCTGGAGCGGGGTGAGGAGATGAAGCTCCCTCCCCAGAGCGACCACCTGCGCCACTCACGTAAGGTCAGACGGGGAGGGGCACAGCCGCACTGCCAGCGGGCACCGGGCCAGCTCTGCGGTGCTCCATTTCACCATGGACTGGCAAACCACAGCGGGTACGTTTGTAAAAATTAAGACTGGGACCAGCAGATGGCGTAATGGTTATGTCTCTGGACTCCCACAGAGTTGACTGCAGTTCAAGCCTTGGACCTGGTGACTTAAAACTCACGCTGGGTGCGTGTGCGTGCGGGCCCAAGATCCCAAGAGGAGAATGGAGAAGGGATTGCGGCGTGGCCATCCCCCTGGGGGGTGATTTCTCGCTGTCTCTCTGTCTCTCTGGCAAGTGGACATGCCCTACAACTAAAACTTCTCTAAAAAAAATGAAGAATTATGACCGCGATCTTGTCAGAGGGTAACTGAGGAACTGCCACTGATAAACCTCCAGCCCCACCCCACCCTGCCACCAGCTCTCAGCAGGGGTAACCTCCAGTCGTACCCCCAGTTCTCCACCTCCAGTCTTACTCCATGGACACTTCACACAAAAAACTGAAGAATGTTCCAGGGCCGTCAGATGGTACACCACCTACTCAAACACCTCACACGGTTCCTCCGCGCTCAGGAGATGACCCCGGGCACGTCCTTGCCTAACCACGGGGCGCCTACGGTCTCTGCGGCGTTAGAACGTGGCGGGGAGAGCCAGGCTGGAAGCAGTCCCCTGACGAACGTGTGAAAACTCCCATACCTTTAAAGACTCATTTAGAAAAGAAAACTGTGAAGGGAATGCGCTAAATTTAAACTCCTAATATTTACCATCTGCCAGAACCGAAATTAACACTCAGAATTACGCGCTCAATCCCACTGGCTGGCCCTCTCGGCCCTCTCCCGGCGCCTCAGGACGGACCTAGCTAGCTGCTCTGCGGGTGTGGAGATCGCGCACGAGGGCCTCCAGCGAGCTCATGAACCACGTGCATCGTGAAAACTGCACGAATTTCCACTCTCCCATGCCCCCTGGGCCATGTGAAGCCCCCACGGCCGTGTGGCACTGTCTGGGCATGCCCTACACTCGTCCTCAGTCATCTCTGATCACATGACTCCACGGTGCTGACAGCCTTGGGTCCTCTCCACTCCCCAAGACCCACAGACTTGGGGTGGATCCCGTCCCCTAACCTGTCCCCTCTATCTAAGGCTGATCAGGCTGCCCAGGGCGAATCTCTGCAGCCGCTCCATGGCTGGTTCAGGCCCCGTCCACACTCCAGCAGGAGAGACTAGGACGGGCTCCCTCTGGCCCGTGTGCGGTGCACAGGCCTCTGGAGCACCTCCTGCCAGGCTGCACCCCACACCCAGTGCGCCCCCCAACAACAGGGCTCCTCCTGATGCACCAGACCGCGCGGCCCACAACCGGGCAGCACCGCCACACGGGCATCCCTCGAGCCTTTCCGACCCCTCTGCGCTAACTGAGCAGCCCGCCTGAGCCCGCCCTTGGTTCACAGAAGAGAGAGATCTGGGCTTTAAGGACACCCGTGTGCCATTACTGCGTCCACACTCTTGTCCCCTCTGGCCTACTTCTCTTGTCGCAGGGACACCCTTCACTGTTCAACACCGTCTCAGAGGCCACCTCGCCCGCTCCTTTGCCATCAGCCTCCCTCAGGCCAGCCTGAGCCCGCCAGGATGACAGCCCCCTGCTGCGGGAGGGCCTTGATCTGCCCGTGACGCTGAACTGAAACTGAAGGAAAAGCGCACTTGCGATACACCCTTGGGGCCCAGTGTCACAGCAATGAAGATCGTCGGACAGAACAGTTCAGAGCCCTCAGCTTGTCCCCGGGAGCCGAGAGCTGAACCGGACGCAGTGCTCACGGGAGGACCAGCCCAGGCACGTGGCCTACCCTAGGGTGCGAGCTTCACCCGTGTTGCGGTCACAGTCCAGAAACGTAATGATCGATGGCAGGATAATAATTACGCCCGTCCCTGGGTAGCCAGGAGGGGCGAGACGCGTCTTTGCGTGGGGAAACAGAAAGACGCGCCGTGACTTCCCAATGGCCCAACCTCTCCGACTGGCTCTGGGACGACGGGACTCTGCGGCCTCTGTGCCCGTGAAGAGCCTGGACAGTGACGGGACGCGCCGAGTGCCCACGACATCCGTGAGACAGACGCAGCTGGCCCCCTGCCGCGAAGCACAAGCTCTGCTCATAACGCCCACCTCTATTCACAGCGGCACGGCCCTGGGGACAGGAGGTGGAGGAACTTACCCTGACCACGGCACAGTTAATACTCCACTCACACCCTCACTGGTCAGCTACTCACTGGACGAGCCCACCTCAGACCCCGGGGCCACCACTGCAGCCTGCACATGTCCGATGAAGAGGCTGGAC
>NW_006199613.1:1082904-1088594 GCF_000334495.1 Tupaia belangeri chinensis
AGCCGGGGCGGTGGGGGGACCCGCGGAGTGCCCACGACATCCGGGAGACAGACGCAGCTGGCCCCCTGCCGCGAAGCACAAGCTCTGCTCATAACGCCCACCTCTATTCACAGCGGCACGGCCCTGGGGACAGGAGGTGGAGGAACTTACCCTGACCACGGCACAGTTAATACTCCACTCACACCCTCACTGGTCAGCTACTCACTGGACGAGCCCACCTCAGACCCCGGGGCCACCACTGCAGCCTGCACATGTCCGATGAAGAGGCTGCACCCTCAGGGCCCGCCGAGGTGGGGACTTTACCCAGGGGGCTCACCTCAGCGGGACCTGGTGGTGTTCTGGCTAACTCCTCACGTGATCATTCAGCAAGCACCCTGCACGTGTGCACGTGTGCACGTATTATGTGTGCTTGTGCACTTGTGCATGTGTGCATGTGCGCACACACACAGACACCCGCCTCAGATCCTCAGCCCCCAGGCTCACCTGCAGCATCTTGTCCGGGCTGGGCTCAATGCCTGGAGGCATGTTGCTTGGGTCGAAGGCGACCTGCTCAACCTCAGCAAAGTAATTCACAGGGTTCCGGTTCAGGACGAGTTTACCAACGGGGATGAGGGGGTAGTCCTTGTGAGGCCAGACCTGGGACAACGGCACATTTGCAATCAATAGGAGGTTCACACAGGAGGAGATCCGAGCCGCCCACAACGATGCTGGCTTTGGGGCCAGCACGTGCACGGTGGGTAAGGCACTGGATTTCCACACGGTAGACCAGAATCCCAGAGCAGAGGCTGGAAAATCACACCGGACACGTGTGCATGCATGCCCAGAGTCCCGAGAGGAGAATGGAGAAGGGACTGCGGCGTGGTCATCCCCTGTGGGGTGATTTCTCATTTCTCTCTCTTTATCTCTCTCTCCCCAGTGAACGCACATGCCCTATGGTAAAAACCTAAAAACAAACGGTTTTCAAGTACTACCAAGCCAGTAAAAATAGTCCATTTAATTCAATGAAGCATGACAAGAATGCAAGGTCACTAGGCGGCCCTGTAACCCAGCAGAGCAGAGCCGTGTGGCGTCTGACTTCCACTCCTGGCCCTGGCAGTTGGAAAACAAGCCAGCCGTGTGCGTGTGCCTGCCCGGCTCCTGACGAGGAGGAATGGAGGGAAGAGGACTACAGGGAGCCAGGTGCCCATGGGGGCTCTCCTCCCCTCCCTCCCACCTTCTCCCTGGCAGGCACACAGACCTCTCAGCAATTAAAAGAAAAAAAAAACCTGGTGATTGCATTAGTTAGACGTTTCAAAATGGTAAATACTGACACACTCCCGGGGCGAGAGTCCACCATCCTCTCGAACTTTGCTCCCGACCAGTGACAGTGCATGCAGCTGCCCACGGGGGTCCAGGACTTACTAGAAGGGGCTTGGGCACCCGTCCAGGGCTGCACCCAGCAGGGATGCCTTCCCTCATGGAGAATGCCTGGTGGGGATGTTTTTAATTAGGTAAGAAGAGACTTTAAAAAGACTCGCCTTGGTGATGTCGAAGGGGTTGAAGGGGAACGTCTCCGCCTGCTGGAACGTCATGACCTGGATGTAGAAGGTCCAGGACGGGTAGTTGCCTGTGGCGATGGCATTAAAGAGGTCCCGGAGCCCGTAGTCGGGGTCTTCCTGGGAAAGCCTTGCTGCGTCTTCCACTGAAAGGTTTTTGATGCCCTGGTCAGTCTATAAAACAGGCACAAGAAGTCAGACCGGGGGTCACCCGCAAAAGCGTGCCACTCTCACCAGCGACGCACCGGCAGCGCGGGCGACGCAACGCCGAGGCCGCGCTTCCGTTACAGCAGCAGGCACTGTTCACAGCCGAGGCTGGTGCGACCCACGGGGATCCCACTGCGTGTCCCAGCCTTCGAACTGCCAGGAAACACGATCCACACTTCACGGCCAAAACCAGCCCTACTTTCCCCGCTGTGCTATTTACATTTTCATGCTCATGCTGACCTTCTGTTAAAAGAATCATTTTATTTAACTTTGTTTATCTGTTACTCATTGTAATTTGACTAGAGAGGGCAGAATGAGAGAGTGAGAAAGTGAGAAAGCAAGCTGCCAGGTCTGGGACTCGAACTGCTGTTGGCCATGGGAGTCTAGCGCTCCTAACCACCGTGCCGCCTGCCATCCCCTCACGTTAATCTTTAATAAGAAATTTTTTTTTTTTATTCCAGGATTTCTGGGCCCGCAGATGTCACAGGTCAAGGCAGCTAAATCCCTCATGAATGGCTTTCTGGTTCAAGTCTCGGACCCAGTGGCTTCAAAAACATGCCAGGAGTATGTGCGTGCATGCCTGGAATACCGAGAGGGGAAGAGTTTGTGGCCTGGCTGTCCCTCCCCGGGGGGAATGCTCTCTCTCACTCTCTCTCTGCCTCTCTCTAGGGAGTGCACATGCCCAATACAAAAAAAGACTTTAAAAAACGAATAAATCTAAGAACTTCCTTTTGGCTTTGACATGAGACAGTTGTTTCACTCCCATTTTCTAACAGTTCAAATCGCATGCCGTGGTCTGCAAGCTCCCTGCACTTCGACACTCTCCCTTCTCCTGCTAAGAAATCACAGAATCACAGCTCACAGCGCTGGAAGGAGCTCAGCACAGCCCTCGGGGCCAGCGCTCTGACTCCAGGTGGCACGGCCAGTGTTCTGACTTCCAACAAGCCATTATAACCTGGAGAAACCGTCCCCCTCACACATGACCGCATTCTCCCACCACACTGGTATTCAGCTGCTTTACCACCTAGCCTTTATTCCGAAAGACCCTCAACACGCCCGGAGCCATGGAAAGGTTTCCTCAGCAAACACCGGCAGGCTGGTCTGCTTCTGCCCCAGAAACCCGCCCCTAGCAGGCAGCGGTCGGGGCCAGGGGCTCCTACTGACCAGTCCCAAGTGAGGCCCTGCAGATCACCAGGCCGGTGCCGTGAGCTGGGCCACCGCGCGGGACTCGCTCTCTGGTTTTGACCAACTCTTGGGTTTTGGAGAGAGACCTTGGTCAGACTGACGAACCCCTGCGTGAGGGCTCTCTGAAAGTCCGTGAAAAGGCATGCTATGAAAAATGCACAGGATAGGGACCAACAGGTGGCGAACTGGCTATGTCGCTGGACTCCCATGCAGTTGACCGCGGTTTGAGTCCTGACCCAGTGGCTTAAACTCACGCCGGGCGCATGTGCGTGCGTGCCCAAGACCCTGAGAGGAGAGTGGAGGAGAAGGGATTGCGGCATGGCCATCCTCCCTGGGGGGGGACTTATCGCTTTCTGTATCTCTCTGTCTTTCTGGTGAGTGCATGTACCCTATAGCAAAAACCTCTCAAAAAATTTTTAAAAATTATAAAAAAGGAAAGAAAAATGTGCAAGAATGTCCAAATCTTTGCACCAGATTAACCTGTACTTGAATTCCCTTCTCCAGGCACCTTTTCAGGTCGCTCCTAGATCCCCGCTGCCTCAGAGCCCTCTTCTGAACACACGGAAGCAGCCCGAGCCCCAGGGTGGTGGACGACACGGTCAACTCAACTCCTCAGAGACAAGAACTGGAGAGCAGAGAACCCTCAGGAATATCCCCAAGGCCATGTGACCTAGGAGAGGGCAGATCTGACCCCAGGGCCACCACTGTGCTGGGTCCAGCTCAGGTGACACATGGCTCCCTTGGTGTAGATGAGCCAGCAGGTAAGCTGTCTTAAAGCTGCTCCAGGTCAAAGACAGACCCGAGTCAGTGACGAGGGGGCCGACGGGACCACTGGGAATACCTAGCACGTCGCCCAGGTGACAGCTACAAGGACAGAAGGGACACATCTGGGTGTCAGAGGAAGGCTGTCTGTCACCGCTACTCCTCTGCTCAGTCGGCCTTCTGTTTGTAACTCTGAAGCGGTCCAGGGGTGCTGCGACTCTCCGGAACTCCTGGTTTAGGGCTTACCGTGACATGCCGGGACTCACCGCGAGAGGGTCCCTTACACCCAGAAGATTGAAAGGCTTTTGAAGGGTCCCCGGTGGCTGCCATGGCCAGTTGTGAAAGCCAACAGAAAAGCCAGCCTGACTCTGCCCCTGACGTCTGACGTCAATTTTACTCAGCTGTGTGGCCATGACACAGCCACAACCAGACAGTCACATGACCAGAAGTCACAGCGGGTGACTTCGAAAGGTAGGAGACGCTTCTAGGTGGAGCTCGTCAGGTGCGGGCAGCCGTGACAGCAAGCCGGGCACACTCCACTCCGCCTCACCCCCTTGGGCCCAAAGACGATGCCCAGGACGGCGACTTGGCATGAGGGAAGCACCTTGACACCTGGCTGTCCGCAGGGCGGGTTCCAGGCTGCACCAAGACGCCAGCCACGCTCGCTACCCGAGGGGCGTCCTCTGCCCAACCTGGCAGCTCCACTGTCACCATCTTCCCTTTGAGCCCGCACCAAAATCTCAGGTCTTCCCACTCTAAGGAGAATGCTCTGGGACCAGCGGACGCTGGACTCCCACGTCATCAACTGCAGTTCGAGTCCTGGACCCGGTGGCATAAAACTCATGTTGGGTGCATGTGCGTGCCCAAGATCCCAAGAGAGGAGGATGGAGGAGAAGAGATTACAGCATGGCCACCACCCCCCACCCACAGGGAGTGATTTCTCGCTTTCTGTCTCTGTCTCTGTCTGCCCAGCGAGTGCACATACCCTATAGCAAAAATCTCTCTTAAAAAAAAAAAAAGAGAATGCCCTGTGCCTGCTCAGCACCAGAAACATTGAGCCAGACGGCAGGCACGGAGAGGCCGATTCCCCCAACTATACGGACAGCTCGTGGAGTTCCGAAGCAGACAGACAGCCTCGGCTGCCAAAAGCAGCCACGTGTTCTTCCTCTGGCCACAGGTAAAGAAGAAGCTAAGAGAGGCCGTGAGAGGTGGCCTGCCCGGACAGTGGCCAGTCAGACGGCCACTCATGGGGGTGGGCGCAGGAGAGATGGGAGAGGTCTGAATCTCTGATCAGCCCTTCTGGAGGAACAAGAAGAGGTGGGAGCCTCGACCCCACCCTAAAGGCACCATACCTTATAGTGGAATTTGCAATAAACGGCTTCTCCGCTTGCGTTCACCAGTTTGAAAGTATGTGAGCCGTAGCCATTCATGTGCCGGTGTCCATCCGGAATCCCTCGGTCACTAAATAAGAAAGAGACCTGAGGGACAGAATAGAAACAGAACAGCAAGCCTATGTTTTCCAGAAGCATTCCAGGTGTTTAAGACATGCGTACGTCTACATAAAGCAAACTGGTCACTTTCCCATTGGTTACTATGATTATTCCACTATGGACAATCCCAAAGGGAATTTTACAGAATGACAGATAAGTCATTAACAGCATGGCTCCTACTTCTGCGAAGGAAAGCGAGAGAAATCTGGAGGCTAACCTTACTTGCTAGTCCAAATTTGGCAGCAGGCAGCCGGGCACGCTCTGTGGCACTGAGGCCACACGAGAAGGCTCCAGGTCCCCATCCCGGGGCCGCCTGGACACCCAGTTGTACGAGGGGGGCCTGTGATCCCAGCTGAGATCCTGGCTGGCTGCAGGGCTGGGAGGACTGTGGGGTGAAGACCCTGTCAAGGTGCCTCTCCTCCCTCGCTCTCCAAAGAAACAAATGCAGGCGCGCCGAGCGAGCGCGGCACCGGGCGGGCGGAGCAGGCCCTGCGCCGGCCCACACGGGCCG
>NW_006199613.1:1089221-1092979 GCF_000334495.1 Tupaia belangeri chinensis
GTTCAGCTGCCTCTCCAGGGCCGGCGTGTGGCCTTTGGACCAGCAAGCTGAAGCGGAAAACAAGGTCTGAGAACTTGCAACTTGAGAAGATGATGGTTACCAGCCCTGCATTGCCTCAGGGAAGAACAGGAACTACTCTACCATTCTTGAAGTGAAGGTACTTAATGAGAATAGGACAGTGTGGAATGGGGTAAGTGAAGAGAAGAGGATAGAGAAAGATAGCAAGTGAGCAATAGAGAGACAGGACGTTAGTGAGAAACAGATAGGGCTTATTAACTGTTGATGATGACATGTATAGAATTCTCAACTGGATTGGTCTGAGAAGTGTTTCATGACGGGCAAAGTATTTTTAAAAGCAAAACGAGAAATAGCTATTGACTGTTTTATAAAAATAATTAGAATAATAAAGATAATGATTGGGGAAAACAGAAAAGATATGGAATGTTGAAGTGGGGAGATTAATGTCTCTGTACTGACTGACGTGCAAGGCATTCCCTTTTGAAGAAACAATGTAATACACTGTAAAGTTATATGTAATCCAATGTAATATGAAGAAGATATGATGATAAAAAATAAAAAAGAAAAAAAAGAAACAAATGCACACATATTTTCATTTAATGGCAGTGTCTTTGGAAGTACTTTCCCTCCTACGAGACTTCAGTCCTTAATATGGACGAACAGTAATCAATAACATCCCTAGCTACCTATCGTCACCACGTAAGGCCAGTGAACAAGGGAGAGTAACAGAAGCAGTCATTACAGAATTCCTGGTGATCAAGAAATCGGAGGAAGCCTCCCAGAAGAAAGTCAGAAGCCATTCGGGGGAAAAAATAACAGCCAGAACCAGAGAAACACACTGAGAGGCAGAGTTAACACTCTCAACCCTCATGAAAAATGTAATAGAGTTAGGGAAGACCCACCCAGGGATACGTTGTAACACAGCTAAGAAAAACCTGAAGGGGGATACATTGTAACACAGCTACTGGAAAACCTGACCCCCGGGGAACACTGTAACACAGCTACAAAAAACCTGAATGGGGATACATTGTAACACAGCTACTGGAAAACGTGACCCAGGGGGAACACTGTAACACAGCTACAAAAAAAACCTGAATGGGGATACATTGTAACACAGCTATGGAAAACCTGAACGTGGATACATTGTAACACAGCTAGGAAAACCTGAGGGGGGATACACTGTAACACAGCTTTGGAAAACCTGACCCCAGGGATACACTGTAACAGTACCTAAGGAAAACCTGAGGGGGGATACACTGTAACACAGCTATGGAAAACCTGACCCCGGGGATACACTGTAATGCACCTAAGGAAAACCCAGCCTCAGGGATACAGTTGAAGAAAAAGCGTCCCCACCTGATGCAAAGATTCAGGACGGAGGCTCCAGAAGTCCCAGACCATGTCTGGGTCCTTCAGGTGTGTCTGAGGATTTCTCTTTTGACTGTGGATAAAGGATGGAAACTAAATGGAAAAAGAGGGAAAACTTCAAAAACTAAGTTTACAGGAATTACTGTCTTACGTTATATGTTGACATATTATAATCATAAATGGACATGCATTATAAATCTAAACAGTCCAGTTCTAAACTTTTATATTATCAAATCTAAAATGAATTTAGCCACCATATATAACTAGCAGCTAAGACACTCTAAAGCATTTCAAGTGTTTCACAGCAACAGACAGACACAACACACACCCGTGGACCCAGTGCACGTTCAAACACCACCGCTCGTGCCCGGGCAAGACCCTCTTCCAGTCACCTCCAACGCCCTGCAAGAACGGAACTGCTCCTATTAAGCAATGAATCTTGAAATGCACAATTTAAGCCGAATGGTAGTTATCGCTACTTCTTATAGAAAAGTATTAAATACAAATATGTCTAAAAGAGCGACCCAGCACCTCAAATCCTCAAAGCCTATTTCCAGGCTCCTCCTCAGTGCCAACCTCAATGAAGTCGTTTTAAATCAACAAACATCTATAGAGTGAAAAACATGATGTCACCCACCAATATGGCATCTCTGATGAAGAAAATGGGGGTATTGTTTCCAACGAGATCCCAGTTGCCATCCTCTGTGTAAAATTTCACAGCAAACCCACGAGGATCACGCACAGTGTCCGCTGAGCCTGACTCTCCGGCTGCAATGCGCAAACGGGGCATGAAGGTGTGGACACCCAGGTTCTGCACCCCAGAGGTCAGAGGCCCAAGACCTGGGGACTGGCCAGCCAACGGCCTGGTGGTAAGGTGGCTGGACCGCACATGCCTGCCACGATGCTTGCCCAGACCCCGAAGGGGTGCAGTGTGACCGTCCCCGCGGGTGGCCCCGTGAGTACACATCCACTACATATTAAAAGGAAAGGAAAAGGAGAAACACAGGCAGCCATCCTTCTAATGCACTGCCTGAAAGTAAATTGGGTCTTTAGTGTCTGGGTTATTACTTCTACCACCCACCAGCTAATTTGATCTACAAATCAAACAAAAGAATTAGTCGAGAGTAATAACAGAGTATAAATTATAACAGCTGGGAAATTATCCATTTAACATCACGAGATAACGTTGTTGAAACAGGTAATTAAAGGAAGAGAGTGATTCTGCAGGGTGAGGCAGCAGCGGGGAGAGCGGAGAGCAGCCACGGCGGGGAGGCCGTTCCAACGCGGGGCTGGACTCCGAGCTCCGGCCCGACCTCCACCTGCTCTCACCTCCCGAGGTTTCGGGCCCCACGGAGCCCGACAGGGCGCCAGGAGCAGCCGCGCACCGTGTGTGAGGTGTAGGACGACGGACTGTCACGACCACCGGCTGTGACCTGGGCAGACGGGAAGGACCCGCGTGCGAAGCGCACACACACGGAGCACGTGGGCAGTCGGGCCAGCTGAGGCGGCAGTCCCCAGCGGGCAAGGTCTGCCCTGGCCGTTAGCGGCCCCGCGGAGGGAAGGCTCTTTCCCAACCCCGCGTACGTGGGGTTTCCTGAGACCCCACAGGCAGAGGTACGAGCGACTTCCTGTATGTCCCCACCGTCCTGCATAAACTGCCACCGCCGGGGGTGCCCAGTTCCCATCTCCTAGGGTTTCCTGGACGGAAGCTGCGAAGGCCAGGACGGGGCGCAGGCTGCCAAGCAAGGCAGCCAGGGCGGCTCACCGACGGTGGAGAAGCGGACGGCGATGGGGGTCCTCTTCCCGATGTGCTCGAACACCTTTGCCTTGCAGTACTTGGTGATGTCGTGGGTGACCTCGAAGTAGCCGAAGGCCCCTGACAGGAAAGACGCGGAGCCTCAGCACAAGGCCAGCCCTCAGCGCCGGGACCTCCAGGCGATGAGAGACACTGGTGGCCCCGCGCCTCCTCTGGGAGACCTGGCCAGGATGGCGGGGGTGGAAGGGCTCCCCAGACGCCGGAGGGTGAGGGGCGAAGCCCGACTGTCGCTCTGCGCTCAACCAGGCACCGCAGCTGGGCCACAAGGAGCAGGGCGAGGGCTGGGAGCAGCCAGGCAGGGCCGACAGAGGGGCAGGGCCCACCCGGGGAGCAGGACCGACCCGGGGAGCAGGACCCACCCGGGGAGCAGGGCCGACCTGAGGAGCAGGGCCGACCCAGGGGCAGGGCTGACCTGAGGATGCAGGACCAACCTAAGGAGTAAGGCTGACTAAGGGGCAGGGCTGACCCGGGGCAGGGCCGACCCAGAAGCAGGGCCGACCCAGGGGCCGGGCTGACCCAGGGGCAGGGCCGACCCAGGGGCCGGGGCGACGCAGGG
>NW_006199613.1:1093682-1097954 GCF_000334495.1 Tupaia belangeri chinensis
CGCCCCAGGGGCAGGGCTGACACAGGGGCAGGGCTGACCCAGGGGCAGGGCCGACCCAGGGGCAGGACCGACCCAGAAGCAGGGCCGACCCAGGGAGCCGGACCCGGCAGGTAGGAAGCACAGCAGGGCTGTGGAGAGAGGGTGGCAAGCAGGGCCAAGCAGAGGAAACAGGTCAGCACCGACAAGGACACACTGAACGGCGACCAGGTCACGACTGAAAAGACACTGCAAGAGGGGGCAGACCTCCAGGGCAGAGGGTGAAACCCAGCTCAAAGCCCGAGCGAGCGATCCAAAGCCGCACCCACCCTGAGGCTGCCCACGAGCTCTCCTGCTCCCGCCCCACGGAACTCTCCCACTTCCCTGCTCCGGCCCCACGGAGCTCTCCCGATTCCCTGGCTCCCACCCCACGGAGCTCTCCCGATTCCCTGGCTCCCACCCCACGGAGCTCTCCCGATTCCCTGACTCCCACCCCACGGAGCTCTCCCGATTCCCTGGCTCCCACCCCACGGAGCTCTCCCGATTCCCTGGCTCCCATCCCACGGAGCTCTCCGGCTTCCCTGGCTCCTGCCCCCACAGAGCTCTCCTGCTTCCCTGCTCCAGCCCTGTCTTCTGTTTCTGTTACAAAAGAACAGAGTTTCACAAGGGGATGGATAGCCGGAAAGGGGGAAATGACACGCCCACTCCCCAACTTAACCGTGAGCCTGTGTGCTGGACTCAGCAAGGGGCACACTTAAGACTGGCCACACAGCAGCCCAGGCGCCTGCGTCTGTGCACCTCAACTCCCCTTCGCTGACCTACACAACGAAAGACAGACACGGTTCCTGACCCTGAAATGAACGACTTTTCGCAGATGGCATAATGGTTAAGGTGCTAGACTCCCACGTAGTGGACTGTGCTTGGAGTCCCGGACCCGGTGGCTTAAAACTCACGCCAGGCACATGTGCACACATGCCCAAAATCCCGAGAGGAGAATGGAAGAGAAGAGACTGTAGCGTGGCCATCTCCCCCTGGGGGGTGATTTCTCGCTTCCTGTCTGTCTCTCTGTTTCTCCAGCCAGAGCACGCACCCTATACCAAAAATCCCTCTTAAAAAAAAATAAAAAATAAAATGAAAGATTTTCATGTACCGCACAGACTGAGAACAGCCACCATCTGGCGCTAACCCCACTGAGGCGTTTCTCTCCCAGGAAGGGGAGCTGGTGGCTCCATCCAGGCAGTGGCCCACAGTGTGACCGGCCCCTGACTGCCCATGAGCCCGGCTCTCACGGGCCCCTGACCACCCACGAGCCCAGCTCTTACCGGCCCCTTTGGCGTGCACGACTCTCTCGGGGATTCGCTCTCGGTCGAAGTGAGCCATCTCATCGGTGAACACCACGTCCTGAACGAGGAGGGGTCCGCGGGGCCCCGCAGTCATGGAGTTGAGCTTGTCTCCTACCGGGTTGCCAGCTCCCGTGGTCAGGACCTCCGGTTTCTACAGGACAGAAAGATGGGGTCAGTGCGCCGAATGCAGACAGGGTGCACGACCTTGTAGACGCCTGTGTCCACAGTACTGAGAGCTGACCACAGAAGCTAAAACTGCCAGGTGGGTCCCTGAGAGGCCCCGATACCCTCGATGACAACCTGCAGGAAATTCGCTCTGAAAGCAGAGACTGGCCGGGCCTCAGGTGCTCAGCACCTGCTTAGATAGGCTCTAGGCCCCACCAGAAGCCCGCCAGGGAGCCCAAAGGGAAGCGAGCCTCACGCCAAGAGTCTGAGCTCATGGGGGAGAAGGTCCCAGGGATGCTCGGGGGGTCCATGCTCTCCTCAGACCCTGGAGCACTCTGTCCCTGTTGGTATCTGGCGCCACCCTGCCCGCGCTCACCGCCGCCCTGCCCACATTCAGTGCCACCCTGCCCGCGCTCACCGCTGCCCTCCCCGCGCTCACCGCCGCCGTGCCCCCGTTCACCAACGCCCTGCCCGCATTCAGTGCCACACTGTCCAGGCTCCCCGCCACCCTGCCCGCGCTCACCGCCGCCCTGCCCGCGCTCACCGCTGCCCTGCCTGCGCTCACCACCCTGCCCACGCTCACCGCCGCCCTGCCCGCATGTACGTGCCCTCCTGCCGCATTTGCGCACACCACCCTTCAAAGCCACCCATCCTCTGCACAAGAGACTATTCACAGCTTATCTTCGCCCAAAACCGCCAAAGGCCTTTGTTGTCACGGAAAGTAAACCGTAACCATTAGTGGTAAAGTGGGTTGCAGTATTCCTGTCTGCAGGTGTCACATGTCTCTGCGATGAGATGGCGTCCTTAGGACTGAGAACTAGTTTCAGACCGCCTAATCTCCAGTGTCAGCTGCATCAGAAGTCTCTCGGTGTCTCCACTGGGTGGGAGCCGCACGTGGCACTGGGATGCTCTGGCCTCGCCTCGTCCCATGGCCACACAGTATTCTGAGCACAGACAACTGCCTACCCAGTGTTTTCCAGTCCCTGGGGAGTCAGGAGAGGCATGAGTGGAGCGAAGCAAAGCTCCCTCAGTCCTGGGACAGCTCACAGTGTCCCCGGCGAAGCTCTGCAACCCCACACGGTGAGAAAGCTTGTCCACACGCCTGCAGCCCTGGAGCGCTCTGTCCCTGGCTGCCCACTGCCCACAGCACACTGCCCGTGTGCGGACCCTGACACCTGCCTCCTCTGGGGACAGGCTAAGGAGCAGTGCGTCCTCAACCACAGGCTGGGAACCGTCTGAAAACCGGCACCGCATACAGGAGACCTTGGTCTGCGAGGCTGGCACCCAGGGCTCTCACCCACATGCCACCCCCCGTGGAAGGCCCTGCAGTCCGAGGGAGCAGCAGGAGGCTGGCAGAGCCAGTCGGGTCTCCAGCCCGGCCAATTTTACCGATTTTATCATCTGCGTGGCCATCGGCATGCCACTCCCTCCCCACTCGGCTTTTCATCTGCAAAATGGGCAGAAACTACCTCCCGGCGAGGAGACGCGGCTCGGGGGAGTGAAAGGCACAGCAGTGCGGCTGTGCACCGACGCTGCCACCTCGCCCGCCTCGGGGCTTCCCGGTAACCAGGACAGCGTTCACGCCTCCCAGCCTCCCTCCCGAAAACCGCATCAGACACTTGGAACCTGGCGGGTCCGGGCGGCACGTACCACCCAGACACACCACTCTCCGTGGCTGACATGCGCCCCGTGTGGTTTTCACAGTAATGAACACATCAGAAAAAACGAAACTGCCCGGCTCTCCCTTCCTGGTGAACCCAGTCTCGGTCACCCTCACTGTCCACTGGACGCGCGTGGGAGCCCCCAGGGGAGGCCCGGCAGTTTCCAGGCTCCCCAGGTGCTGGAGGGGCCATCAGAGAAGAGGAACGACTAAATGACAGGCAGAACTGACGGCAAGGGCAGGTGCCGGGCGTGGCTAGGGTGAAATGACAGTGTCCCGGAGTTTCTAAATGAAACGAGCGGGTGGGGCTGGGCAGGGAGCCGCCAGGTTCTCCTGTACGCCAGTAATCCATAATCCGGAGGGATAAACAGCACCGATCCACTCACTGCACACGCCGAGCCTGAGGAAGCTCCACGCCGACCTCAGTGTTAGACACGGTCTGCGGGTCGCGGGTCGCAGATCGCAGCTTGCAGGGATAAAGGGCTCCGAGCGCCCTCCTCCCTGGAGTTCCCATTTCTGTCTCAGTGAAAGACCGTTCTAGAAGTAAAACATGGCGCAGGGTGCATGCCTCCCCAAGGGACACAGGAGAAAGCCGCCTGGGTGGGGCATGGTCGCCCCACAATCCTGGACCCACACACCCATGTGCCCGCCCAGTTTTCCAAGCCATCAGGGCCAAGATTCAAACTGCAGTCAGCACATGGGACGTCTCCCTTAACCACCGGCTACGAGGTGACTCAGGGCCAGAACGTCTTCCAGACAGGATGGCTCTCCTGCCACGGACGGCTACGGCTCTAAGGGGGCTGTTGGGAAGGCGGGCTCTGCGGGCAGTGACACGCCAGCCCCTCCCGGGTGCCGGTCACCACAACCCCACGCGTGCCTCCCCTGACCTGCTCTCCCGCGCTGCACACGGGCCGGGCCCAGGCAGCGTCTTGTGCTGCAGACAACAGAACATCATAGCTGCCTTCCCTTCACGGGCTCGCCTCCCACTGTACTCCTCTGCCGTCTAAGGCTCTGACACCAGACGCGACCCAGCACACCCACAAATGCAGCACGAGTGCACGTGGGCTCCACGTGCAAATAAACCAAGCCACGGCCCCAGTGGGACGGCCAGGAAAGATTCTCTCCAAG
>NW_006199613.1:1097965-1104834 GCF_000334495.1 Tupaia belangeri chinensis
CACAACTGCCTTCCCTGCCCACAACTCCCCTCCACAGCACAGTCATTAGTGAAGGAAATGTTTCCACGTTTAACCTCGAATTCCGACCAAGCCCTCTCCGCAGTTGTGGAGGGAGGCACTGCACGGCCTGGCGGCGGAAATCTGGCGCTCCGGGGGGAAACACGTGCCATGACCTCCCTCGGCCTCGCTGTCCTCACGGCAGCCTCTGGCCAGAGTCAGCACACAAAGGAAGGCACCTCCCGGGAGAAGGCTGGCTGCCTCTGCTGAAGGATTGTATCCAGTTTCCAAGAACGAAGGGCCCTTCGTTCACCGCAGGTCCGAGAGTTCACACATCTTCTTCCCGTGTCGCTGGAGGGCTGGCGATGCCACAGCCCCGGACTTCCATCCCCGGAGCCCAGAGGGCAACCTCTCAACCCCTGATGACACGACGCGGGCTGCCCTGCCACCGTCCCGGCAAAAGCTGCCTAATGGCCTGCACTTAACCGGCAGGTGCGAGTGCCTGTGAGAGACCAGGGTGAGGGCCAGCGGGCAGGCCGCACTCCAGGAGAAAGTGAGTGAGAGCCGCCTCTCGCACGGCCCTCGGAGCCCGCTGCCGCGTGCTGCTGGCCACGACCTGCTCTTGTTCAGGTCAACTCTTAAAGTTCACTGGTCACAGATTTTTCTCTCAACACATGCTATTTATAAAAATTAATAAAGGATCAAAGAGCATTGTCTAAAAAGAGCCACAGGAGAGGCTGGAGGGAGAGACGGCCGAGAGGGCCGTGTCCGCAGCACACGTGCCCCGGGTGGTTACGATGCCAGCCATCCGTGCTGCGAGCTGACGCAGGCTGGCCCGTTCTAAATACTCCTCCGTCAGCACTCGGCTGAGGAGCAGAAGCCGGCATGCAGCACAAGCGCTCAGGCTGAGGGCCAGGGGCAAGCCCTGCCTCCTCCTGGAGGCGTCCTAGAACACACGGAAAGCCGAGCTCCCGTTTAGGCCTGAATGCTGGACTCAGCCTGATCACAAGCCTTTTCTGTTTTACTCTCCAAATAGTCTGAGCATCGGAGGGTTTCCCTACACCATACCAGGGGGGGATTGCTCCGATCTCCTTCTAGGGGGAGTACTGTCTCTGGGCTGTACGTGCAGCCTCACCTCCGGATGCACAGGAGAGCCGTGTTGCAGCACCAGGCGCGAGAGCGGTACTCCAAGCTTGACCGGCAAGAGTGAGTGCTCGGTCCACTCTACCCACGGCCAAGGCAGCCTGCACTCAGCAATACGGCACTCACACAGCACCAGTGATGTGTCGTAGTGATGGTGAAACCCAAGAGGGCTAAGAAAAAAGGGAGACTCTGTTCTTGACAAGAACATAAGGGCCACTGTTGGTACCAACAAGGCACAATAAGGAAAGCTGTCTCAACCGACTGGTCTTCGAGGCCGCAGGGTTGACCACCAAGCACAGAAGGGAGGGACAGTGACTCCTTCTGGGCGAGGGAAGAACTGCAGGAGCAAGAGACAAAATTTCAGGATGATTCCAGAGGGTCCCGGAAAGAGAACTAGTGGGTAGTCTTAATTCCAGGAAAAATAGTCATAAGTAAAAGCTGTCTTTGCCAAGGAAGATTACAAATGCTAGATTTCAGGGTGACACGGCTGGCCTCTGAGCACAGACTGACTGATCACTCCCTTCTCCAAGGGAATGTTTTCTTTTCAAGCAAGGCCGTGTGGTATTACGTCGCCCAGAGCAAACACACCACCGCGATCGTATTCTTCCTTTCTTCTCGGTGAACTGCCAAGTCGCTCACTTTGCTACTTCAACATCTCCAACCAGAAATGGTCAAACGTTGCTACTGGTTTTCCTTTTTTTAATTTGTTGAAGGAAGTGTGCACTCACCAGAGGGACAGAGACAGAGAGACAGACAGAGAGAGAGCGCGAGCAAGAAAGCTCTTCCCAAGGAGCCTAGTCATGCCCTTCCCTTCTCCTCCACTCCTGCCCCCTCTCGGGCTTTGGGCACACACGCGCATGCTCTCAGTGAGTCTCCCAGGCAGGTCCGGAACGCGAACGGCAGGGTCAGCCCTGTGATCCAGCTGCCCTAACACCAACCAGGGGGGGATTGCTCCGATCTCCTTCTAGGGGGAGTACTGTCTCTGGGCTGTACGTGCAGCCTCACCTCCGGATGCACAGGAGAGCCGTGTTGCAGCACCAGGCGCGAGAGCGGTACTCCAAGCTTGACCGGCAAGAGTGAGTGCTCGGTCCACTCTACCCACGGCCAAGGCAGCCTGCACTCAGCAATACGGCACTCACACAGCACCAGTGATGTGTCGTAGTGATGGTGAAACCCAAGAGGGCTAAGAAAAAAGGGAGACTCTGTTCTTGACAAGAACATAAGGGCCACTGTTGGTACCAACAAGGCACAATAAGGAAAGCTGTCTCAACCGACTGGTCTTCGAGGCCGCAGGGTTGACCACCAAGCACAGAAGGGAGGGACAGTGACTCCTTCTGGGCGAGGGAAGAACTGCAGGAGCAAGAGACAAAATTTCAGGATGATTCCAGAGGGTCCCGGAAAGAGAACTAGTGGGTAGTCTTAATTCCAGGAAAAATAGTCATAAGTAAAAGCTGTCTTTGCCAAGGAAGATTACAAATGCTAGATTTCAGGGTGACACGGCTGGCCTCTGAGCACAGACTGACTGATCACTCCCTTCTCCAAGGGAATGTTTTCTTTTCAAGCAAGGCCGTGTGGTATTACGTCGCCCAGAGCAAACACACCACCGCGATCGTATTCTTCCTTTCTTCTCGGTGAACTGCCAAGTCGCTCACTTTGCTACTTCAACATCTCCAACCAGAAATGGTCAAACGTTGCTACTGGTTTTCCTTTTTTTAATTTGTTGAAGGAAGTGTGCACTCACCAGAGGGACAGAGACAGAGAGACAGACAGAGAGAGAGCGCGAGCAAGAAAGCTCTTCCCAAGGAGCCTAGTCATGCCCTTCCCTTCTCCTCCACTCCTGCCCCCTCTCGGGCTTTGGGCACACACGCGCATGCTCTCAGTGAGTCTCCCAGGCAGGTCCGGAACGCGAACGGCAGGGTCAGCCCTGTGATCCAGCTGCCCTAACACCAAGCCACGGGCTGGCCTACTACTGGTTTGCAATAAATAACATTTACAACAATCCTATCGAACATAAAACCTCTAAACTACACTGAGTAATAGCTATTGCTAAAGAGATTTCTCTGTCTTGAAACTGCCTTCCGCCTGGGAGCTCTGCGGTCTGGCCAAGACGTTCAGTCTTGAAAGGCAGAGGATATAAGGAAGAGTTTGGAAAAATCAGCTCAAAAAATTATCACAAATGTAGAAGATTCTTGTATTCTTTGTATTATAAGTTGCAGTACTTAGAAAATTAACAAAAATGAGGAGAAAATAGACAAAAGTAAATTTTGCTCATTTTACATTTTACAATCAGCCTTTCTTTCCTTACCTGAAGAAAAATTACATAATCTAGATATTGCCCAAGAAACAGAAATGGAAGTGTACACATTCGATTCTGTCTCTCCCATCCCCCAGTCCCCTACCAGCTGGGATTGCAGTGTGGCGTCGAAGGCCCGCTCACAGGGAGAGAGGGGTCTTCCCACTGCAGTCGCAGCCTCGGCCAGCCAGGCCCCCAGGCGGGCATGTACCTCTCGCCGATGTCTTTAGAGAGGAAGATAAAGATCGCTCAGTGCATCTGCATCGTCCCACTGCATTTGATCCAGTGCCCACTTACAAAATGTATGAAGCTCCCACACACTTGTGAGCAGGAGTTCTGACCAGGAGAGGCCCGCCGACTGCTTTCACGAGCGGGCCCTGGCTCCACGTGGGTACCCGCCGGCGCCTGCCCTGCTGGGGACAGCAGTGCCCTCCTGCAGCAGCCCCAAGGTGTAAAGCTCTTAGCATCCAGTTAGAGACCACGGAAACGGGAAGCAGAAGGGTGGGTATTGATAAGGAGCTGCCCACTTACATGAAGGCGTTCACCAGGGGGAGACAGTTATGAAAAACATTTCAAAACAATCATTACTGTCATAATCTTCGAAGAGAGCCTTTTAATGTCAAAACGTTAAAAAGACATCTTATTATATCTGCCTGCCTGTGGCCACATCACAAGACAGGGCTGTTACGGTCAGCTTCCTTGTCAGGGAGGCAGCACACGGCCTCCAGCCTCCAGCCTCCCTTTCAGCCGGGTGGCCTGCAGCAGTCCCAGCCCAAGCCTGTGAATGGCGGAGACCCTGGCCCCTCACCCCACAGACCCCTGCACACTCTCAACTGTTCTGTGGCCTAGTGGGGATGCCCCAGGCAACATCGAAAGCCATGGGTGAGCAGTGGGGGCTGCCTTCTGCCCGGGGCCTCGGTAACTGCTGAGAGCAGAGCATCCACCCAACTCCTTCAGCCTCGAACCACTGGGCGTTAAGAGACACACATTTCTCATGCATTTATGCCACTACACATCTGCTATTAGAAGACTTAGTCCACACGATTGAACTTAAAATATGGGCTACACATCAATAGAAAGACAAACATCCAATTTTTTAAAGGACAGAATATGCGAACAAATACTCAGAGAACATATACCAGAGGCCGCCCAGCACGTGGAGACACTACATTATCAGTTTCCGAAACAATGCAGATTAAAACCACGGCCTGGTGGTTAAGGGACCAGACCACACATGACTGAGTGCGGTTCAAACCCTGGCTCTGACGGCTTGAAAAACACACCAGAAGCACGTGCACGCATAGCTCAAATCCAGACTGGGTGGGAAATGAAGGGATGACAGTGCGACCACACTCCCCGGGGCTGCTTGTGCTGCTCCTGTCTGTCTCTCTGGGAAGCGCATATGCCCCATGCACACCAACACGCGTGCGCGCGTGCACACACACACACACACGCCCTCTGGCAATGAAACAGACACACGCACACATGCCCTCTGGCAATTAAACACACACATAGGCATGCACACACGCACACACACGCACATGCCCTCTGGCAATTACACACGCACACACAGGATTCCACTTCATACCCACCAGAATGACTAAAATCTAAGACTGACAACACTAGAAGCTGGGGGAACAGAACAGCTGGAACTTCCACAGCTCCTGCTGGCGGTAAATGCGCAACCACACGAGACAAGGGCTCCACGGGCCTCGTAAACCTTGGCTTCCCTCAGGACCCAGCAAACCCACTCCTGGTCCTTCCACAGAGAAAGGGGGCACGCCCATGACTGCCGATCAGGGTAGTGAGGAGCTGAGCTGCCTCCAGCGAGCGCGCCGGCCCCCGCAGCCCCAGTCGATGGTATTTCACAAGGCAGATGCTGCAGGCCGGTCCACTGGGCAGAGACTGAGCAGAGACTCACTGAGCCGAGTTAAGGAAGCCACTAATGAGGAAGCCCAGCCAGGCTCAGAGTGCAGGGGAGACCTTCAGAAACGAACAGATTTTGTTTTCTGAAAAATCTCATGACATCGTCTGCCTTTTTCTGAACCCACGAGAGGCCAGGAGAATTGCAGCGAGAACCAGGACCACGGCCCTGGGTAGGGAGCGTCCCGGCCCAAGAAGTTGGATTCTAATCTTGACCGCCACTAGCTGGCTGCAGGCCCTTGATTAAGGCTCTGAGCATCTCTGGTTCGCTTTGATTAAGAACTGGTGTAAAACCCACCACTCCCAGCCGCCTGTAACAGACAGGACCAGGGCGCCATCTCCCAGGCCCTCAGAGGACGGCAGCCTCTGCAGCAGGACCCAGGAAAGCCATCGGAGAGCAGGTTCTCAGCCCTCCAGCGTGCCCTGAGACAGCAGCCCTCCAGGTTAGGGAGAGTCTTTAGACCCTAGGCCATCCTGAAGCCCGCTGGGACCACGTGTTCTCCGTGTTCTCAGAACACAAACTCAAGGGAGCCCTTGGAGACAATGCACCCCAGACACAGCCCACTCCCCTCAGGCCACTCCCTTTCAGCTCTACAGGTAAGCGGTCCCTGAGCCCTCCCCACTGGGATTGGGGAGGAGGGGAACCTGGCCTCTCAGACTAGACTGGAATTTTAATGTCTTGTCCCTGGGGGCTCCTGGCCCACAGGCACACTCCCAGGGTATTCATTAACCCCTAAGGTCACATGGGCTTTTAAATCATGCAACCCCCCCCCCTCAAAAACGCTGGGCTTTATGTTTTTAAGTGCAAATGAATAATGGATGTAAAAATTCCTTTATTTAGTCCTTTAATGCAGTGCAGACCTTATCAGTCTGGGGACAGAAAGACACACTCGGTCTCCCCTCCCAGGCACCCCACAAACAGAAGCCATTAGTATTATTTCAGGAAGGTCAAAGTGGCCTGCTCTCACTCCTCCCCCTTCCTTCCGTGCAGCTGCAGCTCTCCGCCTGTCCCAAGCGCCTCCATTCCGCCTTCTGCCTGTGACCTCTGTCCCAGCTGGCCAAAGTGCAAAATTCGGAGTCCGTCGCCCGCGCTGTGCCGCGGCCTCACGCCCCAGGACCCCGACCTCGCCTCCCACGAACGCAATGTCCCTCCGGCCGAGGAGGCCCGAGCGCAAGCTCGGCCGCGCAGCCGCCCCGCCGCCGCCCCCCCGCCCCGCGCCGCCGCCCCACTGCCCCGAGCCCCCTTCTGCCTCCCATGGAGAGAGGCAAGATCCCTTCAGGTCGGCCCGGCGCGTGCTGGGCCGTTACTCGCCGGGCACCGGGCGCACCTGCGCGGCCCGCTGCTCCTTCCAGAGCTTCATCTGGTCGCTGGCTGGATCCCGGCTGTCGGCCATGGTGTCCGGTCAGCGTTGCAAAACAAGTTTGGTGCCAAGGCGCGCGTCCACCAGCTCCACAGACTGCTGGGCTGGGCTCGGCTCAAGTAGGCTACCCGGCCCCGCCCACCGGCCCCGCC
>NW_006199613.1:1104951-1112917 GCF_000334495.1 Tupaia belangeri chinensis
CACACACCCCCCCGGCACCCCTGCACGGCGCTGCGGCCGCTCTGGCTCCCGGGCTCGCCCGGCTGGCGGCGGGCGGTTTTGCAGGGAAGGGCTTAGCCCTGGCTGCGTGGCTTCGGACTCCGTGCTTTCTCAGCGCTGGAGAATCAGAAATCCTGGGCTTGCTGCTCGGTACAGAATTTTCCCGTACCCTAGTGCGGAAATTACCGTTCTGCCCAGCACCTGTCGCCCCTTTTCATTCTTAACTTACTCAAAGCATTAGTAGGCTAGGGTACTAATGGCTTTGTGTACTCACTCTGAGCGGGGGAGGGGGGGGGGGCAGGCAGTGGCTTGGCGGGAAGACCCAGCCCTCTGCGAGGCCGTCCCGCGAACAGAGCTGCCGCGCTGCGGTCTGGGCCTGATCGCAACGAAGACTCCTTTCTGGGGGTTCACACCCCGTGTGGAAAAGATAAACTTTTAAATTTTTTAAATTATTATTATTTTAATTTGCTATAGGGTATGTGAGCTCACCAAAGTGAGAAAGCAACCTGCCTCGTCCAGGACTTGAACCGTGATCAGCCATGTAACAGTTCAGCACCTTAACCTTTTTAAAAAAAAAAGAAGAAACAGGGACCAGCAGATGGTGTAGTGGTTAGCTACTGGACACCTACATAGCCGACCACAGTTCAAGTCCCGGTCCCAGCAGTTAAAACGCACGCCAAGCAAGTGTGCCTGTCAGTCTGAGACCTGGATTGGGGACTGGAAGAGGACAGGTTGTGGCCCGTCCATCCCCTCTGGGGGGTGATTTCTGTCTCTCTGTCTCTGTTGGGTGAGCGCACACACCCTACAGCAAAAATCTCCCTCTAAAACTAAAACAGAAGAAACACTCAGAGACTTTATCTCAGTACAGATGGGTGTTGATCTCCTTTTCCAGAGAAAAACAACTTAGAGGGGGAGGCATGTGACTAGAAGCTGTCCTCCCTGGGACCCTGCCAGGCCGACCTGGCACAGCTGCAGCAACGCGCTGCCCGGAGCGGTCTGGCCAGATCAGTAAGAATTTTGAGACGCTCTGCATCTTTAAGAGGCTACGTGGAAGAGTGCCATATTGAGTAATACGTGTACTGCTTAGTAAAATACCGGGCTGCTCACAGGTCATGGCGGACACACTGACTTCTGGCCCTCGAGTTTATCTTTAAACATTTGGTAATACAGACATTGCGCCACCTTTAAGTTTAGGGTCCTCGGCTTTAAGTTTGGTTCTTCCCGTAGTTACAGTGGGTGGAAATGGCATGGAAATGGCACGTGCTCTTGGTCTGGCAGCAAGCGTCCTGGTCGTGATGGTCCAGCTGGCGGTCCTGTCTTCAGTCCCCGCCGCCTTCCCGCGTTCAGAAGGGCGCTGGGTGTGGGGCCGTGTGGTGTGAAGTGTTCCACGTGCTCGCTGCCCGCCCCAGCACACCACCACTACCCGGGACCATCCCGAGGACGGCGACCTCCTCGTCCAGAATTCGCTGCGCGTTAGCATGTGCCGGGACCGTTCTAAAGCTTGGTATATGATTAGGTCTTCAGAAAGTCGGCATATTTTTCCGTTTCTAAGCAAAATGGATCATGACTTTTCCAACGACCAGTAGTTAGCCCTCTCACAACCCTGAGTTGGCTGCTCACGGCACCCACTGTGGGTCGGGAAACTGAGGCGCGGGGCTGGAGGGACCTCCCGGGACATGCACAGCTGTTGGGGGCTGCGGCCTGGGCTCTTCGAACTGCTAGGACCAAAGGGGCCAGCCTAGAGCCTAGAGGGCAAGTGAGCTGGGTCCCACGTGACTCCCTGCAGAGCTCAGGGCCCAGGCCTGGTGGCTTGGAAATGACACTGGCCCAGGCGTGGGCACGCCCCCAGTCCTGCCGGCACCGAGAAGTGAGGAGGGCTACCTGCAACCACATCCACTGGAGGGTGCTTGCCCTTCTCTCCTCTCCCTGTCTTCCTCTCTCCCCGGAAAGCACCTGGTAATTAAAAAAATAAAAGTCATAAACATACCGACAAAGAACTGAACAGTTGCAAGACGACTGCAGAGGGCCAGTGGCAGCATGGCAGTTAAGGGTCTGAATCCCATAGGGTTGACTGTGCAGTTCGAGTCCTGGACCTGGTGGTTTGAGAAACGCTCCACACACATGTGTGGGCATGCCCGAAATCCCAAAAAAGAGGGAGAGATGGAGGGGAAGGGACCGCAGTGTGGCCGTCTCCCACAAAGGTTGCTCTCTCTCTCTGTCTCTGTCTCTCAGTCTCTCCCCAGTGAGCCAGAGAGGCACACCATCAGGGTCGTCCTGCCACCGTCCACCTGGCACGCCCGGAGGCCAGGCCATAAACCTGGGACCTTTCCCATGGGGCCCAGTGGCAGTAGTACCTCTGTGCCTCCACCTGGCCCGACCCTCTGGCAAAGTTTTTCAAAAAGAAGGAGAAAACTTGGGACTGGCAGGTGGCGTGGTTGGTGGTCAAGGTGCTGGACTCCCATATGGCCAACTGCAGTTTGAGTCCTAGACCTGGCGGCTTGCTTTCTCTCTCTCTCTCTCTCTCTCTCTCTCTCTTTCTCTCTCTTTCTGTCTCTCTGCTCAAATTGAATACTAGTAAATAAATAAATAAATAAATGATTCTTTGAAAAAAATAAAGAAAAAAAACCTAAAGAGACCTGCTGACTAAATATAGTCTTACTGAATTGGGCCCTGGCATGGGGGAAAGGTTTAAAGACTATTATTAGATCATTTATAAAATTTATTATGGGCTATAAATTTAATATTATATTAAGATTTAATTTCCTAGTTTAGCTCATTGGACTGTAGTTATTAAATGGAATTATTAGTTCCAAGAAAATACACATGGGACTATGTGGTGCTGGAGCGGCATGCTCTCTACAACACATACACTCACATGCATGCACATACATGCACACACACCTGGACACACATATGCATGCACAAATGCACATGTGGGTGCACACATGCATATACACTTGCACATGTGTGTGGGCACACCCACACACGCACAGATATACATGCATACACATCCACATGAACATTCACATGCACATGTGCACACGCACACCCATGTGTACACGCACATGCATGGGTGCGCACATGCCTGCTCACACATACACGTGCACGTGTGCACACATGAACACACATCCGCATCCACACACGTACACGTGCACGCATACACAGTGCAGGTGAAGGAGGAAGTGATGGGCAGGCTCTGGGCGACAGGCGGCCTGAGTCGCCCGAGCTGCTCTGTAACCTGCAACTTGGCGCTGCATCAGGCAAAACGCCCCCAGTGTGGCCGTACTCCCGGGAGAGGCCGTGCACGCCTGGAGCCACCCAGGAGGCAGAAGCAGACCCAGCTGAGACCGCGTGCAGGTGCAAAGCAGCAGCAAGACCGAGGACAGGGACCGAGGAGACAGAGGGCGCCATCAGATCCGACTCCGCCCCGTCACGGCTCTGCCTTGGGCCCGGGATCTCTGACAGGAGCCAGGAGGAGAGCAGGGCAGTCAGTGGGCATGCACGGGGCTCTGCGTGCACGGCTCTCCTCCCCCATTCCGTCCTGAGCAATGTGGCCCAGGCGGCCTTGAACGCCCACCCTCCTGCTCCGCCCCCTCAGGAGCTGGGATGGCGGGCACTGGCCACCCCACCTGGCCCCACGGGACGTCCTGTGTTTTCTCATATTGATACTATGCGTTTTGATTGAGCCCTCAGGTCGCCTGACCAAAGTCCTCTGGGTTTATCTTCCATTGCCACCTGGGTAAGCAGCCACTGGACAAGGAGCACTCACTCCTGACGTTTCCAATGTGGTCTAACGTGTTGAGATTAGCTCAGTAAACACCAGCTTCGAAACAGGCCCTGACTGGCCAGGAGGTGGTGTGCTGGTCAAGATGCTGGATCCCACATGACTGACTCCACGGTTCAAGTCCCAGACCTGGTGGCTTGAAAACCACTCTGGGTGCTTATGCATGCGTGCCCCGAATCCTAAGAGGACAAAGAAGAAAAGGGGGTTGCAGTGTGGCCCTCTCCCTGGGGGGTGATTTCTCACTTTCCATCTCTCTCTCGGGTGAGTGAACACGCCATGCGGCAGAAACCTAAAGAATAAAGGCCCCGACTTTCTGGCCACCTTTGGTGGCGTTTGGGGCACAGCCTCCTTACCGTGGGACCCGCTGCTAGGATCAGAGATTGCCCTGTCCTCTGCCCTGTTGGCAGAAACTCGAGGACAATCTTGACGTCTGAAGTTAGCTAAGGCAGGAAAAGCACCCGCCTGCTCAGCCTCCTTCCTCGGGCGGGGCGTCCATTACCCAGGGCCCCAGTAACAACCGTGGAGGAGGCTTAGGCCAGGAAAGCATGACATTGGGGAGGGGCCGGGCAGCAAGCCAGCTGTGCCAAAGTCCAGTCCCAGGGTCCCTTGGTGCCACGTGGGACCCCACAGGGAGCACCATTGGGGGAGGGTGACTCAGCAGTGGCCGGGCCGGCCATGGGCCTCACGGGGCGGGCATTCCCATGAACTCCTGGATTGGGGGTACACTATGCAAGGGAAAGACAAGCCCCCTTTTCCTCTCACGCCTCTAGACCCACCCACTGCACAGAAGCCAGTGACCCAGCGAACGAGATGGCGCAGCCTCCCCCACATGCAGTTAGGCAACGCGGCCACGGTGCCCGGGAGGCCGGTCAGTGACAGGGAGGCACAAAGTTCTATTTGCCTGTGTCCGTGTTTTCTGTGGTTTTGTTTTGTGCTCGGTTTTGTTTGTTTTTTAAAGGGGGCCTATGTTTAAAGACAGAAACTGAAAAGTGGACATCAGGTGAATGCAGACGGGCCGGGGTTCAGGGACCTGGAGCGGGGCCCGGGCCGGGGCGAGCACAGCAACTGTGACTGCTCACGACTAGGAGGGATAGAACAGGACCTGGGGCTGAAGCTGGCGTCCCCCTGGGCTGGGGACAGATCCAGCCGTGAGGCCTGGCTAAAGGCAGGCCAGGGAGGGAGGGACACAGCCAGTTGGAGATGGAAGAGCACACCCTCAGCAGTTTTCACAACGGGAAGAGAACATGAACACGGCCGAGCACCAGACCTGAGCTAGAAACGAACTGCTGGTGGCTTTTGTGCTGGAGGACAGGGAGGGCTGCTGTGGGCACAGCCCAGGGGACGGAGCAAGGCGGGATTAAAACGACTTCATGGGGGCAGGTCCGGCCCGGGGCAGAGCAGTGAGGTCTGGCTCCAAGAGACCTTCTGCCCAGCGGGCAGAGCTGGCCACTGGCTACAGAGGGCCGGGAGCCCTGCTCTGAGCAGCCTGGCTCAGGACGCGGCAGCTCCCAGCCGGTTCATGGTAACCGCTCACGCCGCTGCAGTGAGGACTCTGAACTAGCTGCCCTGCCTCCCGGCCCCTCAGGAGTCAAGACTACGGCTCACCTTGACCAGCCGAGGGCTGCCGACAGCACTCAGCCCGCGGCCCTCGGGGCTCGCTCCCAGTCCCTCCAGCCCCTGGCTCTTCACTCTCAGCAAAACTTTAGGGTGTGTTCTGTTGCCTGGCACGTTAAAAACAAAAAAGCCCTGAATTTTTTTAAGACCTGAGGAGCTTTAGTTTTTTTTTTTTTTTTTTTTTGCATGCGATGTGAACAATGAAGGTCAGTCGGGGTGATGCATGGAGGAATGAAGACCAGCCCCGAAAGCCCTGTGTGGAGTCGGGGAGGACAGCTAACTCTGCCCGGGGCCCAGAGCAGGGGCGGGTGGCTAAGGGTGCACACGGCCCCCAGGAAACCCACGAACGCCGCTCCTGGGGTCCTGCCGGCCGCCGCCTTGGTCTGCCACCAGGACGGGAAGCTCCCCGTGTGTTCTGTTGCCTGGCACGTTAAAAACAAAAAAGCCCTAAATTTTTTAAAGACGTGGGGGGCTTTAGTTTTTTTTTTTTTTTTTTTTGGCATGCGATGTGAACAATGAAGGTCAGTCGGGGTGATGCATGGAGGAATGAAGACCAGCCCCGAAAGCCCTGTGTGGAGTCGGGGAGGACAGCTAACTCTGCCCGGGGCCCAGAGCAGGGGCGGGTGGCTAAGGGTGCACACGGCCCCCAGGAAACCCACGAACGCCGCTCCTGGGGTCCTGCCGGCCGCCGCCTTGGTCTGCCACGAGGCTGGAAGACTCCCTGCTGCAGTGGCACCACCCACCCCGGCAGCTCTCTGTCCCCACGGCGTTGTCATTGCTGTCCCAGCCTTTGCAGCCCGGCTCAGGCACCTCGGTCACCGCTGAGGTGCCTACAGGATGGGGACACGCACCCCAGTTCACCTGGGCGCACGGTCCCTGGGATGTGGGCTTTCAGTGCTGAGAGGAGAACAGGGCAGACCAGGAGGGCCACCCTACCACTGAACGCCTGGCTGCTGCCTGCCTCCCCACCCTCCTCTGGAGAGTCCGGGCACACCCGCACATGCCTGGAGTGTTTGGCAACCCTGGATCTGGGCCACCACGTGGGGCCCGGCTGCCCCAACCACTCTGCGCCCTCTGGCCTACTTAGTCTTAAATCAAAACAAAATGTCAATTGCTGAATGTGTTATACCTAAAACTTCAAATGTGATATAATTTACATACATGGAATGTATACACATATTATAAAGAATAGTAAAGTCAGGGACCAGCAGATGGAGTAATGGTAACGTTGCTGGACTCCCACGGTGTCGACCGCGGTTCGAGTTCCGGACCTGGGGGCTTAAACTCACACAGGGGCCTTTTGGCTGGAACCACCAAAAGTGCTCAATGGTGCCACCGGTACTAAGTTACAAAGCTGAGACAGACTTTTCTTATTCTTCTTATTATTATTTTGTAGAAGTTTTTGCCTTAGGGCACATGCACTTGTCAGAGAGAGAGACAGAGACAGTGAGAGGGAAAATGAGAAATCACCCCCAGGAGGACGGCCATGCTCAATCTCCTCTCCTCCATTCTTGGTCACACACACGTACCTGGTGTGAATTTCAAGCCGCCGGGTCCAGGTCTTGAACCATAGTTGGCTGTGTGAGAGTCCAGCAATGGAACCACTACACTATCTGCTGGCCAGAGACCTTCCCTAAACTGAGAATAAGAAACAGCTATTCTAAAGGAAAGAGAGAATACCCTACTGCGTGCAGTCCCAACAGCAGAGCTGAACGGGAGCCTCGTTCTAAAGCCCTTCCGCTTCTGAAGCTGGATCTGAAGTGACTGAAAGCAGCCACCGTGGGTCACGCAAGGCTGGCTAACGAGGTCTCGGTACAGCCTCCGAGCATTCGTGGAAGTCCAGTGCTCCGACGTGGGGTTTGGTTTTGCTCATGAGTGTTAGTTTCATGTTTCCGTGGCAAACTCACAGCACAGAAGACAGGCCACCCTGAGACGCGCTTGCGTGAGGGCAGCTCAGCAAGTGCAGGGAGTGGACGGGGCCCAGGGCGAGCTCAGGGAGGGGGAGCCTGGCTTCTGAGGGAAGGGGCAGGGAACGCACAGGGACGCTGGTGGAGAGCAGCTGTAGGACGCGCACTGTTGAGCAGCCAGGAGGCACGTGGGGACTCCCGTCTCAGTGCTGCCAAACGTGAGCACGGGGAGGACACGGTCATGCTGACGCATCTGACAGCTTCCGAGAGAGCCGCCCGGGAACTCGCGGCCTGCCTGGCTCCAGCCTGAACCCTGCAGAGGAGTGGTCCACCTCGGAGGTACGAGCGTGTCGTGTCTTGAATGAGTTAAGCCCTAGACAAGAAGAGTGAGGACAAGACGGTGTTAAAGCCGGAGAGGCGTGCAGGTTTCGGGAGTGTGTTCAGGAAGAACGACCTCTGCTGCGTACTGCTGGGGCCGGACGAGGCTGGGAGGCCTTGCCACCCTCCCACCTTTCCCGGGATGCGCCAGACCATGGGGCAGCCGTGCTCCGGAACTTCCAGTTAGCCCGGATCTCCACGGGTGGGGCTCAGATGGCGCTTCGTCCGCCTGCAACGACAGGTACGAGCCTTGTCTCAGCTTCTC
>NW_006199613.1:1113231-1115962 GCF_000334495.1 Tupaia belangeri chinensis
GGGGCCCAGGGTGCCCCTTCCCCCGCCTGCAACGACAGGTCCGAGCCTTGTCTCAGCTTCTCGTGGGGCTTGGACTTGTATCTGGACCCACAGAAACCTGACGAGGGGTGGTGATGGTGACAACTGTGGGGAGGGAGGGCGGGCGGGGTTGGGGTTCACTGGCAAGGTCAATGTTGGCCGAGGGCGGCCTCCATCCATTGCCCCCAGTGACCTCTGCGGAGCTGTGGGGCCGTCGGGGCAGGACTGGCCGGGGGGCCGCAGCGTCTCACCCAGCACCCATGGGCTGTCGCTGCAGAACCGAACTCCCCGTGGGCCAAGCTTGTGCTAACTTGTAGGGTTCGAGCCTGAGAGCTCTGGGTAGCGTTGAAGGCCACCCGGCTGCCAGAGCGCCGGCCTGGAGTGCACGCTGCGGTTTATCCGACGCCGTGTGTGCAGGCGCCGGGGTCCCCTAGTCACGGCAGGGAAGGACCAGTGGTGGCAAGATGGGTAAGGCAGCCTGATCTCACACGCTGATTTCACGGTTCACGTCCTGGGCCCAGCGGCTTGAGAAGCACACGGGGAGCGTGGTGTGCCCAGAGCCCCCAGAGGAGGCGGAAGGGTTGCAGCATGGCCGCCCCACACTCTCCCTCCCCGCACTGGGCGCTGTGCTCTCTGGGAAACAGCAATAGAAAGGAAGTCATAATAACTCGCCCCCCTCCGTCCGCAGCGCTCTCGCTTTGGGAGAAGTCACCTGACTAAGCTGTAGGGCCCGGCGGCCTCCCAGTTCCTGTCTGTGTCCCCAGAGCTCTGAGCCAGCTGGAGGCCGGGACCAAGCCCGCCCGCCTGGCCCTGCAATCCGTGTGTTCACTTACTGACACGGGCCCACAGCCGTAGGCACTGGCCGAAGCCTCCGCCTGGAGTCAGGGGGCAGTGGTGGAATAAACCTGTTTTCCACACGACTTTATTTTTAAAACCCGAGTCCAACGGAAAGCGGAACCCTCGAGAAGCGGCTTCCGTGTCACTCACGCTGGACGGGTGAAGAGGGAGACGAGCAGTGGCCTCCCCTTCACACGTGCCCGGCTCGTCCCGCCCTGCCTCCCCATAAGCAGGGCCGCTTCAGGCCGGCCTCGAGGTAGCCCAGAGGGCTCAGTGTCACCTTCGTGCCAGCGACGCCAGCCGGACGTCGTGTCCCGGCCTGGGAGGGAAGGTCCCCAGCCCCGCGTGCCGACTGGGCAGGTGGGGCTCACGGGGAGACCACTGAGTACCGTCTGTGGCTGCAAAGTTTTGCTTGGCATACTGGCCCCAGGGGTCAGCAGTTGAGCACTCTCACAGGGCCAGATCCCCTGGCAAACCAGGGTTGGAATCCTGGCCCCAGCACCTGTGACTACATTCCTAGAATCCTGACGGGATGGAGAAAAGGAAGACAAGGGACTGCAAAGCTTCACCCCACCCGGGTGCTTCTCCCTCCCCTCTTCTCCTGCTTTTCTGGTGAGCACGCCCCCGCAATTAATTCATTTATTCATTTTAAACCTTTTTCTTTGTAAAGAAGACCTGGAACTGGACAGCGATGCAGTGGTAAAGGCAATATCCCTCGAGGCTACCCACTCAGGAGGTTCCGGTTCTGAGCTGAGGCCTCCCTGGGCCCTGGAGGCCCCGGGTGCTCAGGTGCCGGGACCAGGCTGTGGCCGGGGCTAGGGCTGGGTCGTGGGGCCAGACCTTGTGGGGGGTCCTCGCTCGTTCTCACTCTCGTTCTCTCGCTCTTTTCTTTTTTAAAGAATTACTTATTCAATTGTATTTATTATTGTTATTTTATTAGTATTTGCTATAGGCATGTGCATTCACCAGAGAGAGACAGAGAGAGAGGGCGGGCCTCAGAGGAAACAGGGGTGAGGTTACAGTGGACACGCGGGCTGGCCTGTGCACGCCCCAGCAGTGCGGCCCGAGCGGGCACAGGCGAGTTCAAGGCCTCAGGGCGCCTTGGCTCTACTGTGCCGCTGTCGCTAGCCAGGAACTGCCCTGCTTCCTCCCGTGAGGTTCGGGGTGAGGTAGCTCTGCCGAGGGAAGCTAAGCCCAGAGCTGGCTGCGTGCCGTGCGAGGCCGGGCGGCGGGCGAGGTCCTCGTCGTTCAGCCACGGTCTGTGTGACAATGTGTGTCTCCTGTTCACAGGCCCTCGGGGCGTGCGAATTTACAGCCCCTGCTGGGGTGCTGCCTCACAGGTCTGGGACAGGCGAAGGCTGACACCAGGAAGCTGGGTCCAGCGTCCTCCGACCCACAGCGCGGACCTGGAGGTAAATGCGCCTGGGTTCCAATCCCGCACTCCCTCCCACGGCAGGCTCAGCCCGGCTCCACAAGTGGTGACCTTGGCACATGAGGCCGGGGCCACACCCACAGCCCTCCACACGACGCCTGGCCCTTGGCAAACCCGGTCCAATCAGAAACTCGGATGGGCTGGTCGCAGGCAGTGGGCGCCGTTGCCGCGAGGACAAGTCTGGAGTGGGAGACGCCCTTCAGTCCCCTGCGACCACACGCTTTGGGCTGAGCCGCCGCCCACTCCTCATCTCAAGCGTGTGCTTCAGGTGAGCTGATGTGCCCCAGTCCCCACAGACACGTGGCTAAGCCTGACCCGTCGGGACACTTCCACCCGCTTGGGGACGCTTTGCAGAACCAGCGGCTGCACGGTCAGTCCCGCTGAGAGGCAGACCCAGCTTCTGTGCAGCTCCAAGCTTTGGCGAGGTGCTCTGTGGGCGGGGGG
>NW_006199613.1:1115985-1119693 GCF_000334495.1 Tupaia belangeri chinensis
GGGTGTCGTCCGACCCCACGTGAGGAAAGGGGAGAAGGCACCATGATGAGGCGAGTCCTGCGATGTCCCCGCAGGCCACAGCCGTGCCAGTGCTCTGGCTAAGGGATGGTGCTCCTTTTCGGCTTATGTCCTTCTCATCTGTAAGGCCTGAACTAGTCCGTTCTCAAACTGCTTAGGCCCAGGTCACTCTTGTGCCCTGGTGGTTACACCAGCAGATCCCACATGGGTGACCACGTAGTTCCAATCCCAGATCTGGCACCATGAAAACACGCCAGGTGCTCGTGTGCCAACCCCGACAGGATGAGAAACGAGGGGAAGGGATCGCGGCGTGGCTGGGTCCTGCTGGGGCGCCTCCTCCCTCTGCCTCGCTCCGGCAGGCACACACACCCTTCGGCAAGTAACACACAGACAAATAAATATAAACACTCACGCTAGAAGACAGGCAGTCTCCCAATTCATTTTCTGAGGTTGGCAAATAAATAGATTGGGGATGAGCATATGGTCATTTTTATAGCGCAAAAAAGGGACTCAAAGTTCTATAATTCATTCATCATTTTTTTAAAAAGTTTAAAACTCTGGGTCCAGGGCCAACTAGCAGCACAAAAGTTAAGGCAGCTGGACCCCACATGGCCGATGTGCTTTTTGAGGCCTGGACCCGGGAGCTTGAAAAGCACACCGGGCAGGTGTGTGAGGGCCGAGAAGCCGGAGAGGAGAGGGAGCAGAGGAGTTGCAGGTCACAGTGGCCGTGCCCATGCAGTGTCTCACTTTCTTCTCTCTCCCTGGCGAGTACACAGTCCATAGCAAACTAAAAAATGGAAAAATAAAATTAATTAATTAATTAAAATCTGGGTACAGAAAAGAGGATCTTAATTGGATAAAGATCTCAAGACAATTAATGCCACAGTGAACAGCTGACTCAGCGAATCGCTGAGAGCTTCCCCCTCCAGGTCGTGGAAGGCAGGAAGGTGACTCAGCACAGCCGTTATCCAGCATCGTTGGTGGACCCCGAGGCCCTGGGGGTGCGGCAGAGAAAGGAGAAGAGGAAGGAAAACCAGAGCATACAGCAACTGGAAAAGAAGAGAGGAACCTGGTTTTCAGAGTATGAACTCACGTACACAGGAAGTCCAAGGAGATGCACCTCCACGCTACTAGAACAAGAGGCGTGAGTGAGCTTGCTGGGTACGGGGACGCTAACTCCAACAGCGGATTCCTTTTCATTTATCTTTTTACGTTTTTGCTGCAAGATGTGTGTGCTCACCAGAGACAGAGACACAGAGAGAAGGACCCCCCCCCCAGGGGGGACGGCCACGCTGCAATCCCTTCTCTTCCATTCTCCTCTCAGGATTTTGGGGATACACACACACATGCTGGTCTGTTTTTCAAGCCACCAGGTCTGGGACTCGAACTTTCAGCAGGTCAGGTGGGGTCCAGCTGCCTCGACCTCCACACCATCTGCTGGTCCAAGTAGCATTTTTGTACAAGAAGCAATCAGAAAATAAAAATGTGTACATGATGCAGATAGCACTACGGATAACAGCACCCTCAACAATATCACGTGCCTAGAAATACATCGTCTCTCAAAGTCTAAGACCGCCACCAGACTTTCAAAACATTGTGGAAGGTGGAGTTAATTGGGATCATAAAATATCTTTGAAAGTCATGCATACCTTTGCATACTACATATTGTCCGTGAGCATTTTGCATTTGACCTAGTTTTCGGCTTGCTGCAAGGCATGTGTGGGACCGAGAGAGGGAACGTGAGCGGCCGCCCCCGCTCCCCCTGGAACAGTCTCCGGTGGACCGGATCTTCGCCACGCGATTTTTATAGCTGGAGCTTCTTTGTGTCAGATGCTGGCGTGGCTGTCGAGGAGCGGGCTCTCAGGTGTCTTTAGCATCAGCTAGGTTGGAGAACCAGTGTCTTTTCCAAATGAGTCTGTTTTCATATAGAAAGCGCATTACCTACGTTCTGAGGGGAAAGCAGGGTGGGGGGGATTGCCAACACGTCTCGAACCTGCACCTCCCGCCACTCTGCGCGCTGTTTGCCCAGTTCCCGACGCCCATCTGTCAGGACCGAATTCGTGACCTCCGGACTTGGGATGCACAGATGAGTAATTACAGCCGCTGACCCAAGCTGAAGATGAAGGGAGGCGTGCTGGCGAGCAGGCGGACCACAGTGTGAGAAAACTGCCTCGGAGCACCTCTGTCCCACGCCGCTGTAGTCCAAGGGGCATGAGGAAGCCTGGAAGTTAAGCCACCCTCAGTCAGGTCCCCTCCAACGCTGCGCAGGCCCAGCCCTGGGCCTGTGCCTCCAGGACGCACCGCTGTGCTCACGGAGCAGCGCACGCTTCCTTAGAGAGACGGCAGAGACACACCGCAGCCAGCCAGGCCGGGCAGTTTACTGCGCCCCGGAGCTGTGATGAGAGTGTGCAGATTTTGTTCTTTTCCAACAACAGCGGGATCAAGACATGTACGTTTTATAATCAGCCTTTTTCATCTAATTGCTGTGAGCATGTTCCAAGATAAAAAACTTCTATCTGCAAGCCCAAGTTAAACAGGCACGCATGCTTTCACCGTAAGAATGCTGTCACGGTAGCACTCTGTCCCCGCGCTGTGCTACCGCAAACAGCCTGCAATGGCGTTTGATTGCTGAACCTCTGTGCGCATTCTCACGGCAGTGACACAGGTCTGAGACGGCGCTCACAGATCTCCCCAGCTCGATGGGTTCTGTCGTCCTAGGGTTTAGTCCTGTCCCTGCAGGCGCTTAAACTTCGTCAAAGATGCATGTGGTGTGAGTCAGGGCAGATGAAGAGATTCTAGCCTTTGTCCCCTGCACCAAATAAATAAATAAATAAATACAACTAAAAGCATAAAATTACAATGCCCCTGGGAGTGCTTCAGAGCACATTAGAAAGGTGCTGCAGTTTAGTGGCACACAGAGGCTGAGGCTGGCCCACAGGGACAGGCAGGGAGCGCTTGGTCCGCACTGCCCTTCACCCAGGCCAAATGCCATGGCAAGCAGGCATTCACTTCGCTGCAAGCTCCCTGATGGGGAGAAGAAAGCGAGAGGGGCCGGCGCGCTCCCCACCTAGGACCCCCACAGCCTTCGCCACCCAGGGCCACGCACTGCGGAGGCATTGCCCCCGGAGGCCCCACCCCTGCCGCAGGCAGTCCTGGCACCCAGGGGAGGTGAGGGCCCTGCAGTGCACAGATGCCAAGGCCACCCTACGGTGAGGACAGCTGGGGAGAGGCCCTGTGTGCAGCCTTGGCACCATCCTGCTTGAGCCACGCTCCCTGCGGCTTCCCGACTGTGGCATGTTCTTCGCTGCAAATTTGACGTGCTCTGACCTAACTCTGAGCTGGCCAGCAGCATGTCTGCCTCGTTCAAACAAAAACCAGTCTGTTCTCAGGGGCTTACGTTCTCCTTCAGAGAAAGTGAGAGCAGGACCAGCAGTTAGTAATGGCTATGTCGCTGGACTCCCACGTAGTCGACCGCGGTTCGCGTCCCGGACCCAGGGGCTTAAACTCATGCCGGGCGCGTGTGCGTGCGTGCCCAGGATCCTGAGAGGAGAATGGAGGAGAAGGGATTGCGGCATGGCCATCCCCCCGGGGGGTGATTTCTCACTTTCTGTCTCTGTCTTTTTGGCGAGCGCACGTGCCCTATAGCAAAATCTTCTCTAAACAAAAAAAGAAAGAGAAAGTACCAGTGAG
>NW_006199613.1:1119724-1128876 GCF_000334495.1 Tupaia belangeri chinensis
ATGAGGTGGGGGGCAGTGAGGTGGGGGGCCATGAGGTGGGAAGCCAGGGCTTCCGTGGCAGGCCCGTGCTGGGCGGGCTGTGGCATGGTTTCCACACAGCCTACCTTGCTGTTCCAGTTCCAGGGTGCTCTGGAACTCAAGGCCCCAGCTTGCAGGTTTTATAGAACTGAAAGGACATGGTCCCCAAGACATGGTTCCATGAGGTCCCCTTAGTCACCAGGGTCCAGGCTGACTGAGCAGAGACACTTTGGAGACACAGGTGACAGCAGAGACAGGTGCCTGGTCAGCTTCTCACACTGCCCCTTGAGCATTCCAGAAAGCAGGTTCCAACCTCAGCCTCATGGGCTAGTCATTAATAAACGCATTTACTCCTAAGTGTCATCACGAGACCAGAATGGCCACCAAACAGCCACAGCCTGAGTCACTGCCCTACATGACGTCACAGCAACAAGCCAGGTGCAGAACACGGCCTCCCGGCCTCCCGCCCCTGGAAAGAGGAGTGAGGTCAGCAGCTGCCCCCTCGTCACAGTGCCCGCACTGCACGGTTGGGGTTATGTCCCCCACTGGCCCAGAGGTGGGACCGCTGCAGTCCTGGCCTCTTGCTAGCTCCGCGATTGAATCCTGACCCTGGTTTGTTCTGAAGAGGAAAGAGCGATCTAAAGGTTCTGAGCACCTAGGGAGCCTTTGCCGGCAGTCTTCACGAGCAAAACGCGCGGGCCCTGGGAAGAGAACGGGCCTCTCACTGTGCATGGGTGCCACGCGGCTCAGCCGGGACTGGGAACCCAGCCGGTCACATGGAGGATCAAAATGCTTTGCAGCAAGGTCAGCTCCTCCTGCTGCCCCGCTTCTCGGTGAGCTTTCCGAAGGCCCCGCAGGGCAGCATTTCTCACGCGGGAGCTGAGCTCCTGCCCACTGGGCCATGCACGGAGCCCACAGCTAGAGAAGAGCCGGTTCACAAGGGTGTTGGTGCCCGGAGCTATGTTCTGTGGCCGAGATATATGTCTTTAACGTGAGACTCAGTAGCGCTCACACTTAGCGGGCCCCCCACGCACTGCCCCAAACGACGAGGCTGTAGCCAGCAGGCAGGGTCTGGGGTGCTCGATGTTCCCATGCGTGAGATTGCTTTAAAACAATACTGGAGATGGTGGGGCAGCAGGAGTGGTTAGGGCACTAGACGCCCATGTGACCAACCACGGTTCAAGTCCTGGACCTGATGGCTTGGAGACCATGCCAGGCACACGTGCATGGGTGCCCAAAATCTCCACAGGAGAATGGAGAAGGGGCTGGGGCACGGCCTCCCCCTGCAGGGTGAGTTTTAACTTTCCCTCTCCCTGCCTCTCTCTGTCCGGCAAGTACATGTGCCCTAGGGAAAAACTGTTAAAAAGTACTAGAGATGATGACAGTAAACCAGGGTCGTTGTAAATTCATAATTACGAAAGCTGGGTGTTGGGTGCATGGAGACATTATAAAACTCTTTGTTGTATATATCTGAAATTTTCAGTAACTAAAAAAACACCATGAGTGTACTACCAAGATAACTCCCTTAGAAGGCAAAGCTGAGTTAGTCATCTGGTCTCATCCCATGACGAACCATGCGGGGTTGACAGAACCGTCTGTCTCAGGTTCATTTGTGAGACAGGGTCACCTCTTCCCTCCCAACTCGCTCTCTTACTTCCATTAGGAGCCCCTTTTTAAAAGGATTAGAATGGGAGGGGCCAGCAGACAGCACAGTGGTTTCGTCGCTGGATTCCCACATGGTCAACCATGGTTCAAGTCCCAGACCTGGTGGCTTGAAAATCACTCTGGGCGTGTGTGCGTGCGTGCCCAAGATCCCAGGAGGAGAGTGGAGAAGGGATTGTGGCGTGGCCATCCCCCATGGGGGGTGATTTCTCAGTTCCCCTCACACTGTCTCTGTCTCTCCAGTGAACTCACATGCTCTAAGGCAAAAACCTTTCAAAAAATAGAGGACTAGAATGAGACTTAGCTGTAACACGTTACACACTCCACGGTGCATGGTGCGGTTGTACTCAGAAGAACTGTATTGAAAAGAGCACCCGGACCACTGTGGGCTCTCCCAGCCTTTTCCCCGGGAGCCGCCTGCCATACCCCGTCCTGTGCTGGGGCCAAAACCATTCCGGACACAGTACCGTGCTGCAGGGCCCAGAGGCAGCTTCATGTTTTGGAAAGATTTCATCAACAGGAATAGTCATCTCACCCACATCTGTCCTCTCGGGAGCTTAAAAAGTTATGTTCATTTTTTACTTTTTCCAGTTACTTCCATGAGTGAAGTCTGACTTTTTAGGTGCGAGTTTGCAGCAACATGACCTGGAGCGCCACCTGCTGGTCACAGCTGAAACGCTTGGGTTTGCATGTGGGCCATCACCCAGCACCTGACTGAGGTGTGTATCATGCCGAGAAAGTCTCTTCACAATCTAAATGGTGTGTAGTGACTTAATGGATGAATAATACTTTAAAATGAATCAAAAAGTGGTAAAAAAAAAAAAAATGAAGATCCCCTGGCTCCGGGCCTATTGAACTGAAGCCCTGAGGCCGGGAGCAGGGGACGAGAGTCAGCGCTGAAGGCCAGTTCTGGGAGCTCTGAGTCCCCAGACTTGCCTGACAAGAGTCCTCTGGAATGCTCAGGCCCGGAAGCGCCTTGTGTGTTAAAGAGGCACGCTCACGGAACACCCGGGGCTAGCGGGGCACTCAGCTCTCGACTGTCCTGCCTGAGCGGGAGAGCGCGACAGTGGGTCTCCGGGACCTGGCTGCAGCCCGTCTGGGTGTGGGGTCTGGCACGTGAGCACAGCTAGGTCACCGTGGGCCTCTGTCCCCTCCAAACCTAGCCCACCCCCAATCCCTGCCCTTAAGCCTGGCTCTGGGTGGACTTTGCCTCTGACATGAGTGAGCGATTCTGTGATGCCCACGGCCTGATGGGGAGGGCGTCCCCTCGGAGATCCCAGTCTGGTCTGCTCTGTCAGCTTCTAACCTGGGCCTGCACCTCGCTCTGTGTCCCTGCCCTGCAGACCAGCATCCTGGAGTTGGAGCTGCCTTCGGTTGTGGCAGGGAACAGGTTCCAGCCTGCAGGTGGTGACCCAGCCCGTCCTCAGCTCCATCTACAATTCCTCCCGGCCCTGCCCAGCATAGCCCGAGCAGACCATGGCTGCCGTCCTGTCCTTTGGAGGGCAATGAAGAGGCCTGGTCACTCCAGCGCACTCCTTTGGGAGGTGGTGATTAGAACCTTCTCTGGGGCTGGCTCAGTGACCTAGTGGTTAAGGGAGCTGGCTCCCACGTGGCTGCCCACAGTTTGACTCCCGGCCCCGGTGGCTTGAAATACACAAGGTGTGTGTGTGTGTGTGTGTGTGTGTGTGTGTGTGTGCACATGCATGTGCAGATCCCAACAGGATGGGGAGAGGAGGAGGGGTGTGGCGTCACCACGTCCCGTTGGGTGCTTCCCCCAGCCCGTCTCCCGAGAGCGCACATGCTCTCTGGCAATGAAGACAAGCTCTCTGCCCAGCTGAGCCAGGGTCGGAGGGGGCAGATGAACCACGGATGGAGCCCGGGGCGCACTGAGGTACGTTGTGAACCCAGAGGAGATGCGTTTCCCGCCTTGTCCTTCCCTCGCAGACCTCCCCGAGGGCACCCACTCCGAGAAGTGCTCCGAGGAAGTTCTCGAGCTTCTCCCTCTCCACACCATGTCGGGGCGCTTCATTTCAAACGCCCTGTGTTCCCCTTCAGTCCTAGGGCCAGAGCCAGCACCGGGTCAGGAACAGGCTGGCGGGCTGCTCCACACCCCCGTCCCTCTCTGGACAGTGGAGTGCCTGTGGCCCCAACCACAAAGCCCGCCGTCCAGGGCATGTGGTGCCCTGCCCAGCTCCCTGCGTCCTGCAGGGCCTTCCCACCTGCCCCGTCCCCCTTAGGTGCCCCAGCTTGCAGGGTGAGTGATGCCGGCCCGGCCCAGCCCGGGGGTTCCGCAGCTCTGCAGAGGCTGCCTGCACGTGAGTGAGCAGAGAGACGCAGGGCCGGGACCCTGTCCCCGCACCCCCGTCCAGCTCTCTGCTTCTGTGCGAGGCGGCCGAGCGGTGTGAAGACGGTTGGTTTAACGCAGGCGCGTGCTCAGCATGCAGTGCTCAGCACCCCAGGGCCACCCAGACAGATGAGCCACCTCAGCCGGGGCTCGTGCACTCCTGCCGTCCTCTTGGGGGCCCTCCCTGGGCATGATAACCTTTGCCCTGGGCTGTTGGTGCCCTGATTCTGAGATTCGGTCCAGAACAGCGAAGGGGGCCCCAACATCAGCACGAGAGGACTGGCTTGAGCACCTGCTGCCCGCCCAGGCCCTGCCCTGGCCCCCAGTCCCAACAACTGCGTCCCTATCTGTAAACAATTGTTTCTCTCTTCCAGGAAAGAAGGAGACTAGGGGTGGGGAGCACACTGAAGGGGCCCCGCTGCCGTTCTGCCCGGCCTCAGCCAGCAGGACCACGGGCACACACGCGTGCAAGTGCAATGGAACAAGGGGCACACATGCGCGCACACACGCGTGCGAGGCCGACGGGGCAAGGAGCCAACCCAGGGCCTGCCCACATGGCTCCCATACTGCAGAGCGTGGCAGGGCCACCACGCCTCCATGGCCGGCCTGAGCCCCGTCGTGACTGGCATCCCCAGTTCTGTCCTCGCGGTTCTTCCTGGCCTCCATCCCAGGGTTCGACCCCGGGACCACTCCCGAAGGCCGGCTGCCTGGCCCCAGGACTGCCGCCTCCTAAGGCTGGAGGCTCCGTCTGCTCTTCACCCAACCTCCCTCCACCAAGCAGCCTAGTGTCTGCGGAACTGGGTTCTGAATCTGACTGAACCCCGAGTCTGCAGACGTTTACATGGGTAGAGGGGAGACAGAGAGAGGGAGGGGAGAGGGCCCGGTGGCACCACGACCCCATCTGCTCCATTCCTGCCCCTGGGTGGGATTTCAAGCACACACACCCAGCGTGCTTCCCAAGCCTCCAGCCTCGCTACTGGTCATGTGGGGTGCAGTCTCCTGGCCACCAGGCCACTGGTCTGGCCCTGAGTGCCTGTCTCTCGCTCTCATGGAAGAAATTTTTAAAAAAACTTAAAAAACTGGGGCCAGTAGGTGACGTGGTGGCTAAGAGTGCTGGACTCCCACATGGTCGACCGTGGTTCGAATCCTAAACATGATGGCTTACTTTCTCACTTTCCCTCTCTCTCTCATTTTCTTCCTCTCTGGTCAAACAAAAATAAACATAAATAAGTTAAAGTAACTCTTTTAAAAAAAAAACCTTAAAAACTAAATGAGGAGCAGGCCCATAGCCTAATGGTTGGGGGAGTCGCCCCCCACATGTGCAGTTTGAATCCTGGGCCAACAGCTTGAAAAACATGCCGGGCACATGTGTGTGCATGCCCATAATCCTGGCAGGGTGGAGAAATGGAGGAGACGGGATTGTGGAGTGACCAAACCCCACTTCGATGTGTTTTCTTCCTCCCTGTTTCTTTCTTCTTTGTAGAGACTTTTTTGCTATAGGGTGCATGCACTTGGCAGAGAGAGACAGAGACACAGAAAGTGAGAAATCACCCCCTGGGGGTAGCTAAGCTGTAATCTCTTCTCCTTGGGATCTTGGGCATGCATGCACACATACCTGGCATGAGTTTTAAGCCACTGGGTTGAGGAACTTCAGTCAACCATGTGGGAGTCCAGCGCTATAGCCATTACACTACCTGCTGGTCCCCTCGCTCTCTGTCCCTCCGTCCTTCATCTGTGTCCAGCTAGCACACAGACCATTTGGCTATTACGGATAATTGCTTGTTCAGTTCAATGGGACGTAAAGCTCAGTTCCACGGTCACACTAGCAGCATTGCCACTGAGCCATGGCCGCTGTGGTTCTCGGCGACTGGACCGGACAGCACAGACAGAGCACTCTCCCTGACAGGCCGAGCCGGAGTAATGCCAGGGGAGGGCGACTTTCTTCCGGAGTAATGCAAATTTGTCCTTGCATCCCAAAATGCAGGCAGTTTCAGGTGACCAGACCACACATGCCCCAAAGCCCTTACCAGGACCCTCACTGATCGGGAAACACTGGGCTGCCTGGGCCTGCAGGGGCGGGGCAGGGCGGTCTCGGCGCCTCCTCCTTCAGCACGAACTCCTCAGCACGCCAGTTCCCTGCAAGCCCGAGAAGGTACCCGGTCTTTCATCTCGTCAGCTGTCCTCATCTGCGTGTCCACGTTTTCAGTCTTTCTCCCCTCCTGTTCTGCTCACACCGGCCAGGTCGAAGGACGGAGCAGCAAACGAGGCCGAGCAGCTCCCTGTCCTCCTGGGGCTTATGTTTTCACAGGCCAGCAGGACTTAATAAACAGGCAACGTTCCCCGTCCTACACGTTTTCTTTTCTTCAATAAACTTCAGGTCTATTAATATTTCTCTAAGGCTGAGTTATATCATTTCCTGGCTTAAAACGCTACCATCGCATTCGCTCCTGGCCAGAGAGCTGGCTGACATCACGTATAGAAGTTAACGCCGTGTGTGCACGTGTGTGCAAGTGTGTGCATGTGTGTGCACATGCGGAGTGCCAAGTGTGCACATTGCCAAGTGTGCGGAGCTGACCTGCAAACCAAATAGAAGCCTGGCCGCGCCACAGGGAAGGCCATAATCTGTCTTCTCAGAGAGTCCTGTTGTGACTGAACTTCGGAGCTGGGCTCATCACGCCCTCGAAACTCCAGGCTGCTGTTTCCAACTCTCCCGACAGTTCTGAGTTCTATCAGGCACCGTACCACGGACCGGGGGCTCTCCCGAGTGAAGTTCCGGGGCTCACCCCGACAGCCGCCTTTGTATGGATGTGGCATGGCCATCCCAGATCTGTGCCCCTAACGCCCACCACACCGGGACGTGCCTCTGTGTTCGCCCTGGCGTTGCCACGCTGGTCTCGACTTGCCAGGCTGCATGGCTGCTGTCTCTCTTCGAAGATTATGTTTGGGCCAAACCTGACTCGAGACGTCTTCTCTTCCTCTGCTAGTTTGCGATCCTAAACTTAAATGCCTCACTGCCGGGGTCTCAGTGAGCGCATGCGTGTGAGCAGCCAGGCCCGGCCCTCCCTTGACCTAGTCTTGTTCTGCTTGCCAGCCGCCAGAGCAACTGGAAGCCATTGTCCATTTCTAAGGTGGCCGGACAGGTCTTTCCCCCACATGACATGAAACAGACACACCCCAGGTCTGCTTGGTACCTGCAGTCCTCCAGTTCGACTAACAGACCTTGCGAAAAGCTTGAAACACAAGAGCTCAGGACCAGCAATTGGTGTAATGGCCATGTTGCTGGACTCCCATGTAGTCGACCGCAGTTCGAGTCCCAGACCCAGTGGCTTAAACTCACGCTGGGCACGTGTGTGTGCGTGCCCAAGATCCCGAGAGGAGAATGGAGGAGAAGGGATTGGGGCATGGCCATCCCCCCCCGGGGGGGGGTGATTTCTTGTTTTCTGTCTCTCTGTTTCTCTGGAGAGCCCACACGTGCTATAGCAAAAACCTCTCAAAAAAAAAAAAAAAAAAAAGACAAAAGCTCTGTAATTTTTTGTAAGTTTCTAACCTCTACCAGATTTTTCCATAAGGATTTTTTTCCTGGACAAAACTGAAGCCTAAGAATTACAAAACATTTCAGTATGTGTCTCTAAGAGATAAGAATATTCAATAAAATAGCTGCACTACTATTGCCACATCAACAAAGGGACGGCGCTTTTGTAACAGCAAGCAGGGAGACAGCGTCCTGAGTCCTGGTGGTTTCATAATGTCCAACATCAGTGCCGTCTGTTTTTAGGAAGCAGAAGCCAAGTGAGCTCCACACCCTGTGACCGGTTAACACGCTCCCCAAGTCTTCCCCGCGCATAGGCTTTCTCTCGCCTCCTCCTCTTCCAGCGGTGTTCATCGAAGAAATGGGCTCTTTGTCTCACATTTCCATGGCTGAATTTTTTTCTTTTTTGAGAGGTTTTTTTCTATAGGGCGCGTGCGCTCGCCAGGAAGACAGAGAGACAGAAAGTGAGAAATCACCCTCCAGGGGGACGCCCACACCGCAATCCCTTCTCCTCCATTCTCCTCTCAGGATCTTGGGCACGCATGCACGCACACACGTCCAGTGTGAGTTTAAGCCACTGGGTCCAGGACTCGAACAGCAGTTGGTTAAATGGGAGTCCAGCGACATAGCCATTACAGTAACTGCTGGCCCCTCCGCTGCTAGCCAGAGACAGGAGAGCTCGCTCCCTGGGGGGATAGCCACACCACAGTCCTGTCCCCTCCACTCTCCTCCTGGGATCCAGGGCATGCACACACATGCCTAGCATGATGTTCCAGTCGCTGGGTCTGGGACAGGAACTGCGTGGCCAGCACCTCAACTACCACACCACCTGCTGGTCCCCTCAGGGTGCAGTTTTCAGCATCCACAGGGACTGAGACAGGCCTTAGGCTTGCTTATCTTTACACTTTAACCCATCTAGTCACTGTTTTAGAGATTTTTGCCATAGGGCAGGGTGTTCTCTATGGAGAGAGAGAGAGACTGAAAGCGAGAAACCACTCCCCCAGGGCGGGGGCGGGGCCGTGGGGGAGGGTAGGGGTGAGGGCCTGCGCTGCAGTGCGTTTGAAGTCACCAGTCTGGGACTCAAACCGTAGTCGATCGAGTCCAGTGACGTGATCATGAACCTCTTGCTGGTCCCCGTCCAGAAACTGAGTATGTTAATATAAACGCCTGCACTCCTTTAAGTACCCGCGGCCTTCAGGGAGTCCCCACTTTCCAAGGCAGGAGACGAAGGGGGACCGTCCCTCACTTGACTCCGACACCCACCAGAGGGCGCCGTGCCCCACGGTTCTGGCCGAGTACACCACAGGGCCCCGGATCCCTCGGTGCGCGTCCCGACCGCTGAGCCTCAGCACGGCTGACCGGTCCCGCGTCTGCGCGACGGCTGAGCTGAGCGGCCCCAGTCGGCACCAGGCGGCGGCATTGCACACAGAAAGCCCAGGGACAGGCCGACCTCGGCGTGCCCAGCGACAGGCGGCGGCCCTGGGAGAGGCCCGTTCCCTTGGGGAGAGCCAGCCAGGCCTCAGGTCTTCCGCGCCCCGCGGCCGGGTGGTGCAGGCGCGCGTGCCGTGGCCCGGGAAGCGGCGGGCGTGGGCAGGGCGT
>NW_006199613.1:1129138-1129340 GCF_000334495.1 Tupaia belangeri chinensis
AGAAACTAAGCGGGCGGGGGCGACGGGCGCAGGCCGCCTGGAGCCGGCAGTACCGGGCCCGGTTAGGAAGAAATTCGGTTCGGATGGAGCCTGGATGGTGACGCGAACACGGACGGGGCTGGAAGAGGAGCGGGAGCTCCGTTCGCCCTCCAACCCCAGCGTTTGCCCTCGGAAGCTGGAGAGGCTGGCGGGGCAGGAGGTG
>NW_006199613.1:1129772-1133374 GCF_000334495.1 Tupaia belangeri chinensis
AAAGCACCCCGCCCGGGAGAGCCTAGAGCCTGCTCGGCCCGCCCGGGGAGGCCATGGAGGTGTGAGCGCTTCTCGCTCGGCGAGGCCGCCGGGCCGGTTCCCATGGCCGGGACGCACAGCTCCACCCTGAAGACACTGGAGGACTCGACCTTGGACTCCGGGTATGGGGCCGGCGACTCGTGCCGATCGCTCAGCCTCTCGTCGTCCAAGTCCAACTCACAGGCGCTCCACGCCTCCGCGCAGCAGCACCGCGGGGCGGCCTGGTGGTGTTACTCCGGCTCCATGAACAGCCGCCACGACAGCTGGGACTGCTGCCCGAGGACCCCGAGGTGGCCGACCTCGTCTCGCGCTGCCCGCGGCTCCCCGAGCTGGAGGAGTTCCCCTGGACAGAGGCGGACGTGGCCCGCGTGCTCCGCAAGGGCGCGGGTGGTCGGCGGCCGCCCCAGTTCTCGGCCGAGGCGGTGAGGCGCCTGGCCGGGCTGCTCCGCCGGGCGCTCATCCGTGTGGCCCGCGAGGCGCAGCGCCTGAGCGTGCTGCATGCCAAGTGCACCCGCTTCGAGGTGCAGAGCGCCGTGCGCCTGGTGCACAGCTGGGCGCTGGCGGAGAGCTGCGCGCTGGCGGCGGTCAAGGCGCTGTCGCTGTACAGCATGAGCGCCGGCGACGGGCTGCGCCGGGGCAAGTCAGCGCGCTGCGGCCTCACCTTCTCCGTGGGCCGCTTCTTCCGCTGGATGGTGGACACCCGCGTCTCCGTGCGCATCCACGAGTACGCGGCCATCTCGCTGGCCGCCTGCATGGAGAACCTGGTGGAGGAGATCCGGGCCCGGGTGCTGGCCAGCCAGAGCCCCGACGGCGGGGGCGCGGGCGGCGGGGACGTGTCCGCGGAGACCCTGGAGATGGCTGTCAGCAACGACGCGGAGCTCTGGGGCGTCCTGCAGCCCTACGAGCACCTCGTCTGCGGCAAGAACGCCAATGGTAAGTGCGCCTTCCGGGAGGGAGGGCTGCGGAGGGAGCGTTCGTCTCATGGTGGAAGAGTTGTTAAATGGCTCTTGCTACAGATTGTGGAGGGTAAAGTGGTTGATCTTCACCCTGTTCTGGCGTCGCACGGTTTCAGGGGCTGTTCACTGATTGGGTAGAAGTTGTGCCTCCCGACGGAGTGCGAAGCTTACTGTCCTGCTACTGCCCTGGCTCTGGACTGGGTCTCCCTTCCTCCCCCTGGCTCTCAACCCCGTCACAGCAGCCAAAGCCTTGCAACTGCGACGCCAGCCTGGGGCAACCTGACCCCCTTTCCAGAAAGGGCTCCAGGGCCTGGTTTTCCCACTGCCCTCCACCTGCTGATGACTGAGATGCCTGTCCTTTAAGTTCCTAGCCCTTTAGGCTCCGTGGGGAGGAGCAGGGACCTGCTCTGTGCCACTAGGGAAGGGGCCTGGCAGGTGGGCGCCTATGCGACAGGGAGCCCTGGGTGGTGGCACTTCTCCAGGGCAGTGTGGCCTTAGAGCGCTGGCTGAGCGCTGCGTCTCGGCCTTGGTGAGGTGAGGGGACACCGGCCACTACCTGCCCAACTCCATGCTCTGGGCCAGGAGCCACGGCTTATGTGAAATGTATGACGCCCAGGAACCTTTGTACGGACTGGAAGGGCACGGGGCAGCTTTCTGTGGCCAATGGGTAGACAGTGGAAGTGGCCAGGTGTGTTCGGGGGCGGGGAAGAGGCCAACATGCAGTGGTACTGCTACAGCTGTAGCCTGAAATAACCCTTCCTGCCACACCAGGGGGGCGTTCACTCAGAGCGCACGTGTGCAGCCGTAGGTGGGTGTCCCGTATAGCACCCCTCCCATGGAAGGGCACGCCGGTACCCAGCCGCTCAGCCCTCTGCCCAAGAGCACACGATGTTAAGTGGCAGAGTGGGCTCCAGAACCCAGCTTCCACCCGAGGAGGGCAGCGGGTGTGCGGACTGCATCCAGAGGCAGTTTCCCAGCACGGCGTATCTGACACGCCTTGGAACACGAGCATTCGCCTTTAATGTCCTCCTCTTGGGTCAGACTTGAGGCCAGTCTGGAGTCTCAGTTGATGATGTCACACTGAGAGCTTCACCCTTCAGGTTGGTGGCAGGGGAGGACGAGGAGGGCAGGGGCTCCCCATCCAGGTGTCATAGCTGGGGGAGAGGACTGTACTTGGATGAGGGGCGCCCAGGCTGAGCTCCAGTGGCACTCCTGGGGGCAAAGCCAAGGCACATAGGCACGCTCAGTAAGTCAGCCTGGGCGCCAGGGGCTCAGCGCATCCCGGCATAGCAAAGCACGTCCTGACTTCTCCGACACCGGATCTTACTGAACCGCGTTCACAGCGCTGGGGATCAGGTGCGGGAAGGGGAGAGTCCTCTTCTCTTGAAGTTGATACTCCAGTACGAGCGACAGATCAACTGGAGGACCTCCTCTTGGTGGGGTTGTTAAAACTGCTCCCTAAGCAGGGATAGGGTGGGACCTGCCGCAGAGCCGGCCCCTGGCGCGCTGGCGTCCCTCTTCAGTCTGTCCAGCCTGAGGCCCGGCGGGAAGAGCACCTGCCCCAGGTGCCCTGAGAAGGCCAAGTGGCCAGGAACTGCTCACAGCAGGTATCATCTCAAGGGCTTCCAGCCAGAGGCCATTTCTTACCCGGGGCTAGCACTTTTGGGGCTTCCTTACAGGAAAAGTGGGGTTCCAGTCCCCTGATTCGACCTCTTCCCTACCTCCCCCAACACACACCAAGACTGCAGAACTTTCCTGTGACGAAACAGCTCCCGGGTGCTCGGGCCCGAAGGGTCTCCTGTGCAGCCCGGTCTCTGGGAGGCCTCTGCAGGTGAGGTGACCATTTGTACCCGCCCGGGACGCGGTGCTCGCTGCACAACAGTGGCTCATTCAGTTTCTAGCCTGAGTGACTGTTCTGTGGAGGAGTCATGAATTTGTGTCTGAAAGCTGGCCTCGGAGCAGCAGTGGTAGGAAAGAAAGGGGGACCCCACCTTCCCTGCAGTGCGAGTCCCCACGCAGCACGGCCAGAGGGGGACGGCTGAAGGCCCGCTGGGATGGCTGTGATGGGAAGCCAGCCGGCGAGCGTGCCGGGTCTGCTGTCCTCCCTTTAAATGACACACGTACTGTCACACAGCTAATTGTACGGCATGGGCTCGGCCGCCCACTCGGCTTTGTGGGGCTCTCAAACTTTTAACGCCATCCAGCCAGGGCTCCCGGGTCCGATCCGTCATCCTGGTCCATTACTCAGCGCTGGCCCAGCCCGAGATGGGTGATTGAAGTCCCGTGATGTTTACAAAACACTGTCCCAGCCCGAGGACTGGGGTGACATGCAGGTTGTCACTACTGTGGTGCTGTTGCAGGACCCCTGGGCCACTGCTGGAACCAGGCGTCTGTGTGCCTTCCTGGGGGAGGTGGAGAAACCGCCTTCGCAGAGCAAGGCTTATCAGCAGAGCTGGCAGAGAGGAATGTCCCCACCTTCCCCGCCCCTTCTCTCTCGGAAAGTCCCCGAGTGTCAGCTCGGCTCTCTTTCTCACTAGGCCTTCATGGGCACCCGTGGCGTTCAGGAAAATCCTCAGCTTCTAGAGTCTCAGCGAACTGGTGGGATAT
>NW_006199613.1:1133920-1137675 GCF_000334495.1 Tupaia belangeri chinensis
GGGCCGGCGGGCGGTGGGGGGGGGGGGGGGGGGGGGGGAGGAGGGGGGATGTTCTTGTCGCAAAGCAGTGTCCAGGACGTTTGTGAAGGCTGTCTGCACTACGCCGCAGGGTCCCCAAGGGTCAAGGCCACCTCTGCTGCTTATCTGAGTGGCCTGGGACAGACTTCTGAGCCATCCTAAGCCTCAACTTGGCCATCTGTAAATGGGGTGTGATACTAGTACGTAGCGCGGGAGGTTGGGATGAGGAGTGAGATCCAGAGTTACACGTCGTGGCACACAGGCACGCTCAGCGGGGTGCAGTCCAGTCAGCAGACCCCAGGCGTCGGGGCCTGGGACCCATCCTCACACAGGAAACAGAAAAGGAGGCCCTGACTTCCCCGACCACTGCCTGCTGAGCAGCGTTCACAGTGCTGGGGAGTCGGCGTGTACAGGGAGAGGCGTCGGCTCGTGAGTGTACGCCCCAGCGTGAGCAGCCAGCAAGAGAAGATCCACCAGTAGGGATTTCTTAGTGAAGTCACTAAAAAGAAGGAAAAAAGAAAAGGACAGGGTCAGAATGAAACCGTGTGGCTGGGGGTGAGACGGCAGTGGAGGGAGGCCCCGGGAGTCCATCAGGAACGGCCGTCCCATCACTGCTGCGGGACCTGGAGGCCGGACAGTGACGAGGTTTCTGAATCATTCAGTCATTTGCCAGTTGAGCAAGTCTCAATAGCTCACTTGCAGCTGAAAAATCAAAGGGTTACATCTAGGGCAGGGATGAAGCCTCTTCCCCTAACTGCAGGACCCATTCCGCCAGGAGACCGCAGCGTGGGTAAGAGACTCGGCACCCAGGCGGTCTGAGGGAGCTGGGCAGCTTCTCTTCTCTGGCCGTGCTGCCAAGCCCAGGGGTCACGGGACACTGCGACAGAACAAGCTTTGGAAACGAAAGCTGCTTCTTCCCTCGTCCGCCTGCGGCCCCAGCCCCAGCTGAAGAGCTGCCCCCTGGTTTCTGCAGACACAGGCGTATTCTGGAATCCACCCTGCTCTTCTTCCCACCAAGCAGTGAGCATTGGCACCTCCATACTCAGTCTAACCACCGCGGGTGCTTCGCGAGTCGCCCCGCCGATGGCGTACCCCTCCGACGTGGTGCACCCCTCCTGGGGAGCAGAGGCAGCGTTTCGGGGGCATCGCCCGACCTTCTGTCCCATGTCCCGGCAGCGCCCCACGGTGGCTGTGGTGGTAATGAGAGTTGGGTGGTGGTGGGTTATGGCGCGGCGTGCGGTGCCAAAGCGGAGCTTTCACGGTGCAGTGTAGCGGGCAGCAGGTGCGCGAGGCGGGCGTCCTCAGGGAGAGCAGCACAGCCGGCCCTGTGGCCCGCCTTAGGGGACAGGTCCACGTGGCTGATGACAAGCAGTTTGAATCTTGCCCTGGGTGGCTTGAAAAGCTTGGCGCGTTTGTGTGCACCCAGGGTCCTGGGACGGGGACACGGAGAAGAGATGACGGCGTGGCCGTGCATGTCGGGGAGCTTCCTGTCCCTGGAGACGCACACACCTTCGGCAACTTTGTAAAAACTGAAAGGAGCAGGCGTACCAGGGCCTGTGTCCCTGAAGGAGCTGCTCCCGGGCACAGTCTCGTGGACAAGTTGTCGGAAGAGGTCCTGGCTGTGACCCGGCCCATCCACCTCCCGGGCCAAGGTTATCTGCTGCGAGCCATTCCCGGGCTGTGGGGGTGGCACACAAGGCTCTGACACCAGCCAGACACTGTCCACAGCTCTGTCCTCTCTTCCTTCGCTCCCCGCCGCAGCCAGGGCAGGGCTGCTGGGCCCCTGTGCACGTCCCATGGCTGTGGCGAAGCCTGCCTTCCCCTCCGCAGCCGTACTGGGTGCCCCTAAAGCTCCAGTGTCTGGGAGGCCCTTGCTGCAGGAGCCCAGAATCCGCAGCTCAGGAATGGCCGCGCCAGGCAAAGCCCTCTTGCTCATGGCCTGTGGCTGTGCTTCTCTCAGAACCACAGGATCTAAATCAGCAAGGAATGGTAAGCGCGGCCCCTCCGCTGAGCCCGAGACTCGGCAGCACCGCAGGCCTGGTTGCTGGGCCTCTGTGCTGGGTGCTTTTCGTCCGACAGGCCGGCACAGCTGTGCAGCCACAGTGCGGGACGCCTCGCCATCCTCCGAGGAGCGTCCTGCTGCTTGGATGCCCGGTCTAGGCCGTACCCTGGGCGCCGTGGCTTCAGGCAGCCACAGTGCTGCCCTGGGGCGGGCGTAAAGCGTTGGCCACTGGGTGACGGAAGAGCTCGGATAGCTGCGGTGGCTATCCGAGGGGAGACCTGTGTCCAGCCTCTGGACTCGGCAGGAGGGCCTCAGACCCCCAAATCCACAGGCGTCGGGCTGCTGACTAGACCCAGGTGTTGGGGGACGGGGAGCAGGAGCCGAGCGCCCAGCCCTGGAGGCCACTGGGCACCCAGACCGTCTTGCCTCACTGAGCTGAGCCCTCAGGCGAGTGGCTCCGTCCTCTCTCCTGCCCTGAGCAGCGAGGGCCGGTGTCTGCCCGGACAGGCGTGCTACCACATGCGCAGTGCAGGGATGTCGCACCGTGGCCGGGCCCGGTGGACCAGCGAGGCGCAGGAGGGTTGCCCCATGTGATCCCCCCTTGCTGGGGAGCCGGGCGACCCCGGGTAGGGGGTAACTTCTGCCACACCTCAGCACCTCCCTGTAACAGGGCCTCCTGACCCTGACGTTGTTGTCACTTCGGACTGGGTGCTTTCTGTGGGGTGGCTGTGTCCTGTGCATTGTGGGGGCTTTGTGACCCCTCCCCCCAACCTGGTGTGGCGGTCCAACAGAATGTCCAGGCGTCCCCAGGTGTCCCGTGGGGAGTGAATCCCCCCAGTTGAGAGACACCACTGCATAAGATAGGGCTGGGGGACCAGCGGGGCCCAGGGGGTTAAGGCGCCGAACAAGCCCACACAGCCGACCACGGTTCAAGTCCTGGATATGGTGGCTTGCCTTCTCGCTCTCCCACCCCATGTCTCTCTCTACTCAAATTAAAATGAATGAATGAATAAATACAATAAGTAATTTTTTTTTTTTTAAAGAATTGGAACTAGCACCCAGCTAGGGGCAGCCGTGGGGAGTCAGTGGCGGCCCCTGCACAACTGGCCGCACCGGCCCGGACATCAGTGTCCGCCTTCCGTCCCTGTCGCAGCTCATGCTGGCTGCGCTCCGTGCTCCCTTCACCAGGGAGGGAGTTTCTGGTGTAGGGAGGACCTGACCCGGATCTCAGGATGACAGGCATGAGTCACCGACCGTCCTCTGTGACTCACAGCTTGTGTGTGGAGGTCGGAGGAAGTTAGGGAACCTGGAAAAGCACCCTCTCACCTGCTCAGCTGGGCTCTGAGTGGACCGGCCACTCGGGCTCCGCTCCAGCCCCAGGCAGTGGCTCGGCGGAAGACGTGGTCCCCTCGCAGCCACCCCGTCCTGAGCGCAGGAGCGGAGCTCTGGTGTTTGCTGGCAGTCGTGAAAACACGCCCGGGTCCCCTTGTGTTCTGTTAAAACGGCCTGCGTGGTTCTGTAGGCATGCTGTGTCTGCCGGGAAGCCTGAGAAATGATCAGCCTCTTCCCGAGCACCAGTGAGGCACCAGGCCGTGGGCTGGAGTGGCGGAGGGCAGGAACAGATCTCGTCTGTCAAGGAACTGAGTCCAGGAGAGAAGCGAGGCATGCACAGTTAGAGACTCCGGGACCTCCGTGTCCGCGGCTGCCAGTGCCCGCTGTGGGGGGCGGGGCCCAA
>NW_006199613.1:1137763-1143854 GCF_000334495.1 Tupaia belangeri chinensis
GACCCCGGGGCCCCCCCGTGCCCGCGCCTGCCAGTGCCCGCTGTGGGAGCTGTGCACAAACCATTTCTTCTAACCTGGGCAGAGGCTTCCTATCCCGCCACTGGGGCCCGAGGCTCTTGGTGACTGGAGTGCATGAAGGGGAGGTGAGCCTGGGCGGGGCAGTGGCCGGGAGTCGGGGCAGTGTCTGCGCAGAGAGAGGGCTGCCGTGGGAGGGGTGCAGAGCACACCCGGCCTCGCTGGCAGGGACCGGCGGAGCAGAGACCAGGAAGGAGGCGTGTGCAGCGCAGAACAACAGGTACCCCACTCGGGCCACGCTCAGACACACGGAGGGCAAGGAGGTGACACAGTGAGAAGGGACACTCCCCACATCTTTCAGCCAGATGCTAGGAGGTCTGCCAGAGTGCGGGCAGAGTTTTCCAAGACGTAGTTTTATAATTCAGAAGCCCAGTGTCTGACCCCAGCTTATTCTAACCGCAGCTCTGGCCTCCTGTCCCCCCTTGATTGAGCGCTTGACCTCAGAAACGCACCGTCTGCTGTCCAAGCAGTGACAGTGGTGGAAGAAGCCCCTAAGCAGCAACCGCCTCGGAGGGACTGAGGGCAAAGCTTGCCCTCCCCCATTGAGCTTGGCCACCAGATTGGCCCTGGCTGAATCAGGGTTCTCAGCCCCGAAAGTGGGAAACGGCACAAAACAACGCAGGATGGGAGTGCCCAGAGCCCTTCTGATTTGTACATGTTCAGTTCCCAACGAAGGGTTTCATCGTTTCGGAAAGAACCACTCAGTTCTCCAGTGTTTCGCTCCTCTCTAATTCTTGGCTGACGGGTTTCCAGAGCACCGGGTAGGAGCCGGGGTCACATGGTGTGGGGGCTGTGGAGCCCGCACATTGGCATTGGCCGGGCCCCGCTGACCCGTGGCTGCGCTGGCTCCCTGTGTCCTGGCTGGCAGCCCAGGTGCCAGTCCCTCTCCTGGCCCAGTGTGGCGCGGGACTTGATCACGCGACCAGACGAGCTTGGTGAACGTGCTGGCAGGACAACGCGCACTCACGCCGTCAGTGGCTTGGCCCCCACCGGCTCCCTAAAGTGAGCCAGCGAGCCAGGCCCCAGATGGAAAACTAAGCAGAACCTGAACCTGGGAAGAGGAGTCTTCTAAAGGTCATGAAAAACAACGTATGGATTTTGAAACTCTGCACACAGATTCACTTTCCACGAATGAAGTACCCTCACAGTGGGGGTGAGGGCTGGGTTGGGAGGGTAGGTCAGACCTCGGGTGTGAGGCAGGCCTTTCAGTGTCTGGGACGGTCCCCACACAGGAGGCCGAGGTCGTGTTAACCTTTCTAAAATGCTACTTTTTATACTTCTAAAACACGGAACCTTGTGTTTGCTGGGAGGGGAGCTGTTAACACCCGGCGGAGCCCAGGCCACCCAGGCCAGTGGGGTTTGTGCACGCCCAGCCAGGGAACTCGGGTGGCTCCTGGCCCTGAGTGCCAGCGTGAGTCACCCGTCGTCCTTGCATCTGTCTCTGTCCATGGTGTGAAGAGGCTGGACCGAGCCCGCGAAGGGCCCCTCCATCTCTGATAACGTTTCTGGACCCCGCAAAGATACTGTGGAACCATTTTCCTAAGGTCAAACCCTGTAATTAGTCTTCCTGGGAAGGAAACCGCCTGGCTGAGTGGCATGTGCCTCCCAAGGCCATCTTCCCACATGAGCAGTACCGGGGTGGCTGGCCCAGAGCCCCTCCGCGGAGGGACGTGTCCTATGCGCTGTGCATCCGCCAGCGCGTGCTCGGTGCAGTCAGCCAGGCCGGGCAGGCCCACTCTGCGGTGAGGCCCAGCTCCCAGCTGACTTCATGCAGCCAGCCGAAACCCGCCTACCCAGACGCGGGTATTAATAGCAGAGAGCAGCCCGAAGAAACACGAATATGCCACGCCCTTCTTCCCTGTGTGGGACAGACAGGCATTGTGAGGAATGTAGACAGCAGGGCTGTGTAACCCAGCGAGATATTTTTAAATGCGGTGTGTTGCAGTTGGCAGGGCCGGCTTTCCAAAGAGGAGGGAAAATGAGAGTCACCGAGAGGGATGGCTGCCAGGAGTGCAGGCCAGAGCTCCGTGCTCTGAGGTGTGTGGCTTCAACTCCGGCCCATTGCAGTCCCCAGTCTGAGCAGGGCTTGGGGAGGGGAGATGAGATCCCGGTAAGCAGGGTGGCCGGCCTGTCCCTCTTCCCCGCAGTCCGTCTGCCCTGCGAGGCCCAAGCTGCAAGCCAGTGAACTGCTGCAGGAGGCAGAGGTGATCCGGGTGGCTGTTCCCAGCCTGGCCCCGCAGCCGGCCCTCACTGTCCGTGGGCCACAGTCTGGAAACCAGTTGCTTGCGGCTGTTCTAGGCTTAACCCTCCCGGCCAGACTGGTCAGACCAGACACACTGGATCTGGTTTAGTAACTGGCCAGAGGCCTTGCGGAGCTGCCTTAGAAAAGACATCTGATGTCCCTCGAGCCACCTGTCCTGTGGCTCCTGGTGAAGTGTCCCTGTCGTGGCTTCTTTTCTTAAAAAGAATTATTTTATTCTATTTATTCACTCATTTATTTTAATTTGACCAGAGAGAGAGAGAAAGTAAGCTACCAGGTCCAGGACTCGAACCGTGGTCAGCCATGTGGGAGTGTCCAACGCCTTAACCGCCATACTCCCCCTTTGTGCTTTGTGCCATGCTTTGCAGAGATGGATGGTGCTCACAGGGGTTCTACGGGTCGGGAGCAGGTCGGTTAGAATGCACTCACATGTACTCAGCACATATGTGTCGGGGACTCTCCTGCACTGGGCATGTGGTTGGTGACACGGCGGGCCATGGGTGCCTGAAGCAGGGAGGGCGCAGGCCCGGTGGACAGAGGAAGTGTTGCCGTCGGGCCACCTGGCTGCAGACGATGGCGCCAGGCAGGTTCAGCCGCATTTGAGGCCGGCCTCTGCGAGTGAGGTGGCCAGTCGTGGCAGGCGGGGGCTCCCCTGGGCTGCAAGGCAGCCCGTGCCCTGCATCGGAGCTCTGGGATAACTGGCAGAGCTGGGCGCCGGGCGGAGCTCAGGCCCTAGAAGGTGCTCAAGCGAGGCGGACTCACATGGGCCGTCTCCCGGGATCCACGGCCCCAGATCCTGTGAGGAAACAAGGCCTGGACAGTTAAATCCTCGTCCGAGGTGGCGTTCGCCTACTCCCAGCCCACCTCTGTGCTGCCTTTCGGGAACAGGTCAGACTAGGGCCCTGTGACAGCAGAATGTCGGTGTCTTGAGAATCTTGTTCAGTCTTCTCAAGGCATCACCCGCCGGCCCTCCCAGCCCTTGCCATGAGTCTCCGCCTTTCGCTCCAGACCTGGCAAGTCCAGCAGCCAGGCAGCTCGCTGCACTGAGGCTGTTCCTTTTGGGTCTATGACTCCTCCCTGTCCCCCTCCTCCGTCCTCCCCCTCTGCACCCTGCCCCCTTCCCTACTCAGCCCTGCCTGCAGCTCTGGCTGGCCTGGAGGTGGGGCCGTCCTTGACAGCTCGGTCAAGGTCTGGGGGTGCACACTGGGACACACTTGTCTTGGTCTGTGGCTCGAGTCCTGCACGTGGGCCTCGTAGACCCACAGGTGGGGAACTCGGCATGTGGGTGTGCTGTGCAGCTGTACGGCCGGGTCCCGTCCTGAACCCCCTTCCTCCTCCACATCCCTGCGCTTCCGCACTTCTCTGACAGGTGGAGATGACGTGGCCAGTGGTGGCCGAGGGGATTAGATGGATGCCTTCTGAGTCAGGGCCAGCCAGTGGTGCAGCGGTGGAGGGGGCTGGGTTCCACGTGGCGCACTGCACGCTTTGAGTTCTGGACACAGCGGCTTGGAAAGCACCAGGCATGTGTGCGTGCACCCCCAGTCCTGAGGGGAGACTGGAGGAGATGGGACTGTGATGTGACCACATCTCATCAGAGGTGGGTTCTCCCCCGTCTTCTGCTGGTAGTGCATGTGCCCTGTGGCAAAATTTAAAAAAAAAAAATGAGTGCTAGCTGGTGGCATGCTAAGGTGCCGGACTCCCACGTGGCCAACTACAGTTCAAGTCCTCGACCAAGAGGCATGAAACTCACACCATGCACGTGTGTGTGCATGCCCAGAATCTAGAGACTGGAGGAGGGATTGGAGCATGGCCATCTCCCGGGAGGGTGATTTCCCACTTCTGTCTCTGCCTCTCTCTCACGAGCAGACGTGCCCTGTAGCAAAAACCAAAGCATTAATAGACCGAGGGGGTACGTTAAGGACAGATGCGGTGAGTGCTGCGTGGAGGAGGAGTTGAGGGCGGTCGGCCCGGCTGCCTCACGGGGAGCAGGACATGGGTGGGCAAGGAGGGTTGTGTGGTGGAGAGGGGGTGGTCGTCAGGCTCCAGCTTTCCTGTCACTGTCCCTTGTCAAAGATGGGCCCAGTCCACACCCCCGCGGGCAGACGGCGTGGGGTCTGCATCACGCCCTTGGAGATGGCCTGTCGCCTATGCAGAGTCCCAGCACCGAGCCTTCCTCCGGCACAGCAGCTTCCCCGTAGGGGACGCAGGGCAGGAGGGCTGTCCGTCGCTGGGGTGCTCTGGCCCTGGTCTTGGGCATAAGCTCCCGTGTGTGTCTGAAATAGCTGCACAAAGTCAGGGGTGTCCTGTCCTCGAGTGCCCGATGTGAGGCTGTCATCAGGGCCCGTGAGACCCAGATCTTCCGCCACAGGAGATGCCCAGTCACATCTGCCGAGAGTGGTCTAGGCCCCTGCCTTTGCCACCACACCGGGTGTCCTAGCCCCTGCCGGAGCTCCCGTCCCTTCACGGAGAGGATTGCCGGGACGTGGGGACTCCAGCCGTGTCCTCCCAGGGCCACGCACCTACACATTCTCTGTCGTCTCCTCTGGGACAGGAAAGTGGGGGACAGCGTCAGGAAACCGGGGTTCACTTGGGGCCTTGGCGGCTGCCTGACTTGGCTCAGTTTTCAGTTTCCTTTGCCTTTTCTTTGAGAGACTTTTACTATTGGGCACATGCGCTTGCGAGAGAGACAGAGACAGAGAGAAAATGAGAAACCACCCCCCAGAGAGATGGCCATACCACAGTCCCTTCTCCTCCATTCTCCTCTTGGGATTTTGGGCACGCATGCACCCACGCCTGGCCTGCATTTTAAGCCACCAGGTCTGGGACTCAAACCACAGTCAACTACATGGGAGTCCAGCTACGTGACCTCCGCCATAGGCTGGTCCCCAGTTCCCTTGTTTTAACTTGGCATGAAGAATCTGCACCAGGCACCCTCCTGGCATGGCCTGCCCAGGTCAGGAGCAGGAGCTGACTCAATCCAGGGTGCCCTTGCGGCCCTGCCCAGCCCCACCCCAAGACATCTCACGGGGACTTTATGTCCTTAGCGGCTTTGCCCGGACTCGAGCTTCAGGGGCGCAGGCTCCCGTTAAACCTCCCAGGCCTCAGTTTCTTTTTCTTTCTCACAAGGAGGCGTAGTGCTAGCGCCATGGGGGTGAGGGGCACTCAGACGCCGCGGGGAGGGTTTGTGCAGCGGGCGCGGCACTCGGCGTCCACGGCTGCCCTCTGCCGTGGTCTCTGCCCCACCCTCAGTGCCTCTCGGGCTTCCACACTGAAACCAGGTTGTGCTTAGCAAGGCGGGGGGCGGGAAAGCGGAGCTCCCCTGCACGTTCCCCGTTCTCAGAGAGGGTCCGTTTGCTCCATCAGCATCGTCCACACTGGCTTTGCTGGGCCGGGCCGGGCCGCCGCCCTGGTGGGGCTCTGGGTGCCAGGTTCTCTGAAGTGCCAGAGTCCATTGTCCTGCGGCTTCAGGAGCAAAAGGCAGAGCCACTTTCCCAGCTCCCCTCGAAAAGCATGAAGTAGAACTGTGGCGACGTTTTTCTAATTGCCATTTAGTCCCTCAGGCCAAGGAGGCGAGGGGTATGTAACGCCCCTAGTTTTGGGGGGAAGCGTTCTGACTACATCTGACCGTAGTCTGAATGTTTGGAAACAGAAAGTGCATTTACCTGTCCCACGGGCGAGCGGGCGAGTGCGGCCAGCAGACCCCCGCCCGCCCGCCGTGGGCCTCAGCGCCCCCCAGCTGTGACCCTGGAGCCTGCC
>NW_006199613.1:1143864-1145233 GCF_000334495.1 Tupaia belangeri chinensis
CTGCGTTCCTGCCCCCGGCCCCAGACGGTCACGCTTGCCTGAGGGCAGGCCCTCCGACGAGGGCAGAGCCGCGCAGGGGGTGGCAGTGAGCGTGGGGGCTGAGAGAGGCCGTGAGGCCACATGCCCTGAGCTGGGCCGTGGCCGCGGCTGCAGGCGGAGGCTGCAAGCAGGCAGTTCTCTGCCCGTTTCCCAGCACCTGCTCTGTGGCCAGAGCTCTGGAATGGAGGGGACGTGTCACCCCGACCGTCAGGAGGTGCGGGATGGAGAGCGGGCCGCCGTGCAGTCGCTTCCTGGGCAGACCCATCAGCAGAGGTGTGGGTGTCACAGCTGGAGGGTAGTGGGGGTCAGGGCTCAGGCGTGTCACACCCGGACTCAAGTCCCTGTCCTTGGCAGTCCCCTGGAAACCTCCCAAGGCAACTCCCGCCCACCCCCTAACGGAGGCTCGGCTCCTGGGTGACGGCGCCCTTGCGCGTAGCAGGCACACCAGTGTCTGCACACACCCCGCAGCCGCTCACCCGGGCAGCATGACTGGCTTCCCCCCCCCCCGTGTCCGTGAGCTGGGCTCCACTGGGAAGCTTCGATCCCGTGGCCGCGTGCCGGATCTCGGGGTCCCCGGGCCCCGCACTGAGACAGGAAATCAGAGCCGGTGGAAGGAGTCCAAACACGCCCGCTGGTACGAGGCTGCGCTCAGCGGGAGGATGCGGTCTGTTCTGAGGAGGGCCACCGCGTCACGGGGCTGTTTTTCCAGGACTCCTTACATTTTATGACCCTCGTTTGGAAGCCTTAATTTTTTCCACGTTAAGCAATACTTAGGCGGTCGAAGCACCCTTTCCTACGTCTGCGGTGAGCCTGTGGTAGGCTCATTAGGGGAGTTTTAAAAGCCTCCAAGCCAAAACAGAACCCAGTTCCTGCGGTCGGGTGCTTTCCCCCAACACCTGGAAGGAATACCTTCTTGGTTTTCCACACTGGCTGTCTGCGAGTGGCCTGTCTGAAACCCAGTGCCCCCTCGTTTTAGGGGTGTGCCCGTGGGAACCAGGAGGGAGTCTGCAGCAAGGCACAGCTCCCGGCCCGGCCGGGGCGCCCCTCCGCCGAGCGCCGCGAAGTGCATTGGCACCTGCCTGTGAGGCTGGGGAAGGGCTCTGGGGTTTGCTTCCGCAGATGTAACCCTCAGGAGGGCTGTCTGCGTGCTCGGGGGCAGTTCCCGGCTCCAGAGGGACGCCCGGCTGGCTGTTGGCAGCCGTGTTTCTGGGGCCTGGCTGCGCTGCTGACCCGGCGCTGCTTACTGTGGGCACTGGCTGCTCCCTTGCGGGGCCAGTGCGGGAGGAGTGGCAATGATGGGGACCCGCAGTCTCTCTCACTGGCCCGTGGC
>NW_006199613.1:1145901-1150408 GCF_000334495.1 Tupaia belangeri chinensis
TGGGGACCCGCAGCCTCTCTCACTGGCCCGTGGCCTCTGCGGCTGCGGTCCATTGTGTCTTGACTTGAACAAGGGGTCCTCACACAGTTCATGGAAAGCGAGTGTTTGGGAAAAACCGTGCATAGGTTTAAAAAAAGAATTGCACCAAAGTAAACTCATGCTTCTGTTTCCCTACGAACTCTGAAGCCCCGTCCTAGGTCATGTCCGTTGCTAAGCCTTGCACAGCTCCTCTTAGTTAACCCTTAACACAGCACCGTCACATGCCGATTTGTGCCCGTCTTAGAACTGAGGAAACGGGCTCCGCTGGGACGCCCTACCGAGACCACAGCTAGCCAGGGTGGACTGGGCTTCGAGCCAGGTCTACCCGGCCCGTACCCCTAAAAACCCTGGGTACTGCCTCCCGGTTCTCCCGGGTTGGAGGCAGTGGCTTGGCTCGCTCTTAGCCGTGAGATGCAGACGTGTTTACTGGAGGCCGCAGTGAGGACTGGAAGTTGGGTGTCCAGAGGGACCAGCGCTTTGGCGCTGCCTGTGCACAGGAGCAGTGCTGGCAAGACCCCTGGCCTCTGCAGTAGGCATCCACCTGGTCGGGGTGGCTGGTCCTTAGCTCATCCTTTGGGACAGACAGACGGACGAGTTCTGGGGCCCTTGGGGGGAGCACTTCCACACTCAGCAATTGGATGGGCGCCGAGCAGCCAGGAGGCTGCGCTCACAAGGGCTCTTCTGTTCGGATCTCTGTGGACGTGGGGGGCGGGCGCGGTGCACCTGCTTAAACCAGCAGTGTCCCTGCGTAGTGAGGGTCCGGGGCAGGGCCGGCTTCAGTTGTGCCGTGACTCAGGCATTCAGGACGTCTTTGGGATCCTGATCCCACCACTCGCCCTCCTCTGGCTTCTGTTCCCGGGTTGGGGCCTTGGCCAGGCAGCCTTTCTCCTGTGATCGTAACCCGGCTGCAGAGCTTAGCTTTGAGGCCCAGCAGGAGCGGGGACAAGTCGGCCTCCCCGAGAGCTCGCACACATGGCCGGGACTGGCGTGTGAGAGGCGCTGATTGGCTGGCTCAGGGCCTGTGCCCGTCTCGGGCCCGTGGCTGCAGTCCAGGGCCACGCCGGGAGGAAGGGCTGGCCGGCCTCCTGGTCTGGGAGCCAGAGGTGGGTCCGGCTAGAAGAGGGAAAGCTGTGTGCAGTGGACCAGGCGCGGGCGGCCCACGCCGGAGGAATTGGAGTGCCGCTCCTCTGTCTGCCAGATCTGTGTCCAGCGCAGCACCGGCCAGGCGTGCTTGTCGTTTCAGTGGGACTGCTGGAGCTGAGCGTGGACAGAGGTCACAGGAACATTCGCCCCACAGACCCTCATCAGCAGACGCTCTGAGGGGCTCTGAGCCACAGAGCCCAGGCCTCACCTGCCTGATGGAGACTGTCACTACGGGCTTGTCCCAGGAGGGAAGCAAGTTCTCCCGATAACAGGTTTCATGGCTCCTGAAACGAGAGGCCGAGAGGCTGGGGAGGACAGCACTGCCCGGCTGCCCAGGGTGTCGCCTTCCCGAGGATGCGAGGGTGCGGGGAACCTCCTGCCAGCCTCTCTGACCCACATAATCCCTCCATCTGTCGGACGCTGGCCCTGGCTGCAGCCCGGCAGCAGGACCAGCCCTCCATTCTGGAGCTGGGCAGGGCCAGGGCTGCCGGAGCCACCTCGGCCTGGTGCTCCCACCGTGCTGGCTGGCACTGCCGAGGGTGCAGCCGCGGGGATCGGCAGACAGGGCACCCCAACTGTGAGGCTGCGTGCCTGTTTAGACCACAGCCCGCCAAGATCACAGACACAGCAAACATAACCCAGCGCATTCTCCTGGGCTAGTTCGTTCGTTTCTAAAGTTTATTTTCTATATCATTTGTCTCGGGAAAAATAGATCTGAGAGAGGAAGAAAGGATAGAAGTGAGGGAGTTTTCCCTCGCGTCCGTAGCAGTGTGGGGACAGGCAGCTGTGCGGTGTGGTGCTGTGGACTTGAGACTATCCACAGGGTTGTGTGTGCAATACTGGGCTGGGGGGCTTTTCAGCGAGGTCCCCGCTCCCGTCACATTAGGGGTTGCTTTCTTTTAGAAGCTCTTTGAGATGGCAAAGGAATCGGGCGGGAGTGAAGGTAGCAGTGTGGGCCTAAGACTTGGGAGTGAGAGCCAGGCAGTGTCTCTGCTGCTCCTGGGCCCCGGGGGGCTGGGGAGCAGACCACATCCCCCTGGACTGTCACCCCTGATGGTGCTTTATGTGAAAGTACAGTATTCCCTCTTTTTCCCTAGTAATTTGCTGTGCTCTCCAGTCTAGGTGATGTGATGTCAATTAGCTATTCCAGGTTTCCTTTGGTACATGTTTGCATAATATATTTCCCATAGATTGACTTTTAACTGGTCTATATCATATTCCAAGTGAGTTTGTTTTGAACAGGACATGGTTTCCTATTTTATGTCTGGCCTCTTAATCTCTGTCCTAACTAGTGTGTTTATAGCATTTATATTTAGTATCGTTCTCAGTGTATTTCGATCTAGGTTCTACCATCTTTTTATTTGGTTCTGGGTCTGTTTTCATTTTTTTCCCCTTTTTCCTGCCTTCTAGATTATTTAAATTTTTTTTGTATTCTATTTTAAACTATTGTGTGTTTTGATTGTGTAATTTTGTGTGAGTTTTTCCAGTGGGTAATCCAAGGATTAAAAAAATACATATGCAAGTTTTTATATTCAACTTAAAATCAATATTTTCCTATTTTTACACCCTACAGGCCTCTTTGCCAACTATATAAAATCCAGCTTGGGAAGAGACTATGCTAACCCATTGGTGAGAGGCAGAGAGAGGAGAGAGACCTGGAAGGAATGGATGAGGTCCCTCATTCATTCAAGAGGGGACACTTATCCCGCAAGTGCCTAGGGCCGGGTGATCCGGCGACCTAGTAGTGACAGAGGCTGTAAAGTGGCCCCTCACCTCCTGGAGCACGTCCTACATGCCAGGCACTGCTCTGAGTTCTGTGTGTGCATTCGTAGAGGAGGCCCCGTCAGTGCACTGTTGAGATGTGACTACTGCACCTGCCCAAGGCCACCAGGTAGGCGGAGCCAGGCTGGACGTGGGCGCCCCACTCCGCTTTGGTGGCTTTGTGCTGCTGTACGCGCTCTCAGCAGAAGGGCACGGGAAGCTGAAGAGTGGCAGAGCTGGAACTTCCAATGTGGAACAGCACAGGCCAGTCCCACCTAGCACGCCAAGCCTCAGAAGGCTTCAGCAGCTGGGCTCTGCTCGTTAATAACCTCTGGAGGCCAGTGTGGAGGTCTGGCAGCATCAGTCCCCAAGGCCGAGGTTTAGCATTTTCTTCTGTTCGCATTCTAGAGCCTTCCGTCTTGCATTTCCTGGAGAGGCAGGAGTGGCCCAGAGGGATAACTCGGTCGGACCGGCACCTGCTTTTACTCGACCTAGGGTGGGAATGGGAAGCGGACCACTCCTCACGGACCAGACCTCATCATATGGTACCTACATGGAGCACTGTATTGAATCCAGGCCCAGCAGAAGCAAGCCAGAAATCCATTGGTGATGCCTGTCAGGGCCCAGCAGTGGGGCAGGAGAGTGCGTCAGCTAGGTATTACCTGGTGTGCAGGTTAGCGGAAGCCTTGGGTTTTCATTTAGCATCTTTTTTTTTTTGGAGAGGTTTTTGCTCACCAGAAAGACAGAGACAGAAAGCGAGAAATCACCCTCCAGGGGGGATGGTCACACCGCAATCCCTTCTCCTCTGTTCTCCTCTCGGGATCTTGGGCACACACGCACACGCGCCCGGCGTGAGTTTTAAGCCACCGGGTCTGGGACACGAACTGCAGTCGACTACGTGGGAGTCCAGCGAACTGCTGGTTCCCTGGCCTGCTGGCTTCTGTCCCCAGGCTGAGATGGTACCTCTGTCATCTGGGCACCTCGTCTCTCCGAGCAGTCGGGCACGTCGGGTGGGGTGCTTCTCCCGTCAGAACACTGAGTTTGGACCCCCAGCCTGGCACTCAGTGGAAAGGAGTCCCCGGGCTTTGGACGGTCCTCGCCGGTGATTCACAACCTCGTTGCACGGCCTCTCCGCCCGCCTGGAAGCCGAGCCGGAATTCCGATGACAGGGCTCATCTGCCGTCGGCATTCAGGAGTTGAGGCCAGAGTCCCATCCTGGCCCTGCCCCCCGCCCGCTCAGTTACCGCAGCCGGGGCCTTGGCCATCAGAGCCCATCTCAGTCCTCCCGGAAGTGTCGGGCAGATTTCCCTGGGCAGGCCGGCATTGTGTCTTTTCCTCCTGCAAGGCAGAGAGGAATAGAGACGGGCAGACTGACAGGTGTCCCCGCCAGGATCTCCGCGCTGCCCCTGTCCCAGCCCTGGCTCTCCGGGATCAGAGCATGCATGTGCACTGGAAAGTCCTCAGGCGCAGCCCCAGACCCTCCCGCAGGCCCGGCCCCCACCCACGCCCCATTCACAGCCGGCCCCTCCTGTGAGGCTGTCCGGAGGCCCCGCGCCTGCGTGGG
>NW_006199613.1:1151850-1156487 GCF_000334495.1 Tupaia belangeri chinensis
GCTCCCCGGGATCAGAGCAGGCATGTGCACCGGACAGTCCTCAGGCGCAGCCCCAGACCCTCCCGCAGGCCCGGCCCCCACCCACGCCCCATTCACAGCCGGCCCCTCCTGTGAGGCTGTCCGGAGGCCCCGCGCTGCCGTGGGGACATGAGATGGGGAGAGGAGCAAAGCCAGCCCTCCCCCCCCACAGCGAGGTTGCACTTGGGGCCCGTGAGCGATTTGCATGACCATGAGGAGGGTCTGGACAAAGGGTGGTGTGGGCGGGGGGCGAGGGTCACCTGTACGGGCAGACGGTGAGGTGGCCGTCTCAGCAGCCGAGAGGCCGTGGGGAGGCTAGGCCCTGCAGCACTGCGTCGAGCTGTTGAGGGGTCGTGCCCGCTGGCCGGCTCTGCACTCAGCAGCTCCCGTCTGCAGGCTCTGTTCGGGCCGCCGACCCTGACCACTCCCACGGGTCACCATGGTGCTGGCGGGAGTGGCCTGCTGTTCGCCAGGGCATGGCTCTTCCCATGAGCTCTTGTGGGCTCCTTGATGGGGTCGCCCGTGTGCCCCGGCGAGAGATGTGTCAGGACCCCGCACGGTCAGCACAGCCATGGGGACACGCTACCCGTCAGTGAGACTCGGCATGTTTGCATTAGGACAGGCCAGCCAAGACGTGGGATTCTTGGGAACGCCATGCGATTTTGTTTTGTTTTTGCTATAGGGCTCTCCAGAGAGAGACAGAGAGACAGAGTTAGTGAGAAAGCACCAGGGGGCGGCCATGCTGCAGTCCCATCGCCTCACTCTCCTCTCAGAATTGCGGTCTGAAGCACACTCACGTGGCACGGTTCTCAAGCCGCTGGGCCGGGACTCAAACCACGTAGTCAGCCGTATGGGAATCGGCCGCCGCGACCACGCACCACCTGGCCGGCCTGCACTGTTTCTCAGTGTGTCTGGGATCTGCGTGTCGGTTTCAGTTTCGACAGCTCTGGTGGGAACAGTGCCGGCGTGGTGCTGTCCCCGGCCTGGTCGTGGTGAGCTGCGGCTGTGCTCAGTCACCAACGGAAACCTGCCTGCGTGGGGGACAGACGCACAACACGCAGCCGTGGCTAGGGCCCCTTGCCTCCTAGACAGAGGGCTCAGGCCACCCGCGGGTCGGCCTTGACTGGCTGACAGTGACATCTTTGCCAGGAGGCCACTGCTTAACACAGGAGGAGCTGCGGCCTCACAGAGGGGCTCCGCTTGGTGTGGCTGCAGAGGTACGCGGAGCGGCTCGCACCTTTCCAAGTGCCCCGTGACGGCAGGGCCGGCCCAGCCCCAGGGCACAGCCTGGCATCGGTGCTCTCTGCTGCCCACGCGAGCCTTGCTGCCCTGCCCCCGCCCTCCGAGGCCGGGTCGCAGTGGCGGGAGTGAGGCAGGGACAGCTGGCATTTCGCCCTGTCCAGCAAGGCTGCCTCTTGGTCCCGAAGCTGGCTCTCCTCAGGTCACAGCAAACGTGTTTTTCTTTCGTCTGATGAGTGGCTTGATGCCGACTGGTCAGAAGTTCCTGGGGAAGCTGGCCCCAGGCCACAGTACCCAGGCCGCTCGGGCCCCTGCTCTGGGCAGGCCGGGTATCGCCTGCTGCCAAGACAGGTACATGGGACGTGTCTGAGACCCTGCCCTGAGGACTCTGCCCCGTCCGTCTGTCCGACAGGAGAGGGACCTGCAGTTGGAGCCCTGGCGCCCAGGAGCAGGACTCAGCATGGAAGCTCGGGCTGTGCCGTCCAGGCTGGGCCGTTCTCGCCGCTGGGGCTGCCCAGGGTTGCAATGACGTGGGTGTGGGCCAAGGCGTGGGGATGAGGGAGGGGCTGGGAGCCCAGAACACAGCCCAGAGCCGGCTAATCGTTTCCACCCATCGTGCTGGGTGTCTGGGGCCTGGATTCCCCAGGGTTGGGCCACTCACTCATAGGTTTCCTAGTGTCGGGGCCTCCCAGAGGTCCCCAGGGCCCCGGAGCCCTGGTCGGAGAGGCCCAGGCGAGGTCATTTCGGGCGCCTGTGTTCCCCTGCTCACAGGAACTGGTCAGCCTGAGCCGTGAGAGTCCAGTGGGCCCGCCAACTCTGTCCTGGCTGCAGGCAGGGCTCGCTCTGTGATCACGGGTCCCTCCCAGGATCTGGTCCCCCTCGGGTTCTCCCGGTGGCCTCGTGCCAGCACGACAGCCCAGACGGCAGCTCAGTCCGCGCGAGCCTCTTTGTAATGTGGAACCTGAGCACTCCGGCCGGGATTTTCCAGCCTTTGTGTTTGGAAGGAGGGCGAGATGATGCACAGCCGCCTTCTGGAGAAGTCGTTTGGAGAGACGACTGGAACTTGGCAGATGGAGGCCAGGGGGCCATCACGGGCCAAGTCTGCTGGGAAACACAGCGTTCCCCTCTGCTCCGAGCAGGGATGACCTCACTGTCACACCTCTGTGCCCACGCCCCTGCCATCCCCGAGGGCCCCACACTTGGCTCTCACTGTCGGGCCGGCCCTGTGCACAGTGGCCGAGCACTCTGCCTAGGGAGCCCGATCCCCCATGGCCAACTGCGATGCCAGTCCCAGCCCTGGCAGCTTCAGAAGTCTGCTGGGCACGTGTGCGCTCTGAAATATGGGGGCACAACCAGGAGGGCTGCGACCTGGACACCCCATCGGGGTTCTCTCTCTCTTATGGCCTCAGGCAATTACCACAGATAGCCCGCTCTTTGTGCCTTAGAATTCTTAGTCATTTTTGAAAAAAGGGATCCCTCATTTTCATTTCGATCTGGGCCCTGGAAACCAGATCGCCAGGCCCGCCAGAGGCGGGGGCCCGCGGGTTCCAGCTCTGGCAGTGGATACGGGATGAAGCTGGTATCTGTCACTCTGCACCACGAGCCCTAGGGCCGAGGGGCCACCCACGTCTTAGCCTCGGTGTCCCTTCCCAAATGGGAACCACTGACACCCCCCCTGCAGCCGCCTGCACAGGAGAGAAGGCCTTCCCCGAGCACTGGGCAGCGTGCGCCCACGGTAGGCCCTGCATGCACACCACATGCCCGTGGCTCCCACTGGCTTTCCGCTCTATTCTTCCCCCTGCGTGCGCACAGGGCTCGGGCTTAGGCTCTGGCTCCAGGGGCTGCTTCCCCAGGGAGGAGACAGAGCCCACCCAGCTCTCCCTGGTTAGTCTGGGGACAGGTCACAGAGGCCTCTGCTCTCGGGTATTGGGACAGTAGCCTCAAGGTCTCGTGGGAAGAGCTGTCCCGAGCTGTCCAGGGTATGCGGTGTGGCTGCCACCTGGACTTCCACGTGGCCCTGGTGGGTTTCAGGAGGCTGAGGAATTGCAGACAGGTGCCGGGAGCCTCCAGGTGGTGACCCCGTCCCCACTCTGTCCCCAGCACCAGCCCCTCCCCTGTGCTGCTGTCCGTCATGGGCTCAGCGCTCAGGCCTGCCAGCTCTCCAGGAGCTGCACGGGTGATGTGTAAGCCACGCTAGCTCAGCTGGTAGGTTACCCACGTTCACTTCACAAGAAAGAAACCAGGCAGAGCCCAAGGAGGACGGAAAGCACAGGAGCACCTCAGGGGGCAGCCTCAGACCTCCTCATGGTGACCGTGCCCGAGAGACCTCCTCATGGTGACTGCGCCCCAGGATGCTGAGCCCTCCCCGCCTGCCCAGTGGTGACTGATGTGACGACACAAAAGCTAAGGAGACAGTGAGCTCCGACTGGAGATGCCCATCGCCTTAGCAGGCCCGGGCAGGTGACGGGACCGAGTGCTCTGCTGAGACGCGCATTGCCCAGGCCGTCTGCGCTCTCACCACCGCCGCGGACAACAGGCATGTTAACAGCATGCTAATGGGCACGCCAGCCTTCTCGTTTGTGTTAATGAATTCCACTGCATCCGATAGCTGTGATTTGTAGCACGAGGCCCCGCAGCCTGCTCATAAAGGTTGTCTTTTGCCCCTCTTCCTGGGTGGGGCAGCCCCCGATAAGCTAAATGGTAGGTTCGTGATTGAATTCTAGAATGCAGAGCGCCTGGTGCAGGCCATTTTGTTCTGATCATTGGCTATGGAAGCTGAAAGGGCTCCATGTATCCCCACTGCCCTGAGCCGAGTGTAGTCTGACTGGGGTCTCGAACTTGTGGAGCAGGGCTGTGCCGTGCTCTCAGTGGAGCACTCACGCCATGCTGGCACGGCAGTCGGGTTCAGCAGCTGCACACCAGTCCCCCAGGAGAAGATGACATTTGCTTAAGAGCCGTAGGGAGCCCCTTCTCTTCCTCAAAGATACCATCACCATGGCCACCATGAGGGTGCAGAGAGGTCGGACTGCGCGCCAGGCACCGCACCGCCTGCTCCGTGCTTGTCTGGCCTCCCTGCGGTTCTGCGCAGCAGGTGGGGGCTGCGTGGCTGCTCCGGTTCTCAGAGCTGGTACGCAGTGGGGTGAGGGCACCGACTAGGCACACTCCGCCACCTCCCAGCCCTACTGCTCTGCTCTAGTGGTGGCTCTGTCTGTGCAGAGACGGTGCAGAGTGGGCCCTGAGGCCTGGGGGCCCCGAGCAAACGCCAGTTGCTTGATGAGGAGGCCCAAAGTGCAGTTGCTGGGAAAGAAAAGCCAGTCAATGCAGGAGACTCCCCCCCCCCCCCCACCCCCCCGGGCGGCCCCTTTGCGGCCCCCCCGCCC
>NW_006199613.1:1157643-1160601 GCF_000334495.1 Tupaia belangeri chinensis
AAGAAAACGGACCAGATGAGAGCCGCCCCCCCCCCCCCCGAGCCCTCAGGCAGGCCCATTGCTGGCCCACCGTGCCCCCGGGGAGAGCTGGCAGGGCCCTAATGGGGCAAGATGGGCCAGGTCGCCCCTCCAGCAGCCCGCAGCCTCCTGGGGCTCCGCAAACAAGCGCCTTCGTTGTCCCCCGAGGGGCAGACTGCCAGGGCTGCCCACACACAGCCCTCCGCAGGGAGCCGGCCCCGGAGAGCTTGGCTGACACATCAGAGGGACGTCTTGCTTCAACGATTATTTTTTTACATCAGTTTGGGTTCATCTTCTTTCATCCGTGACCACTGCATGTAGCTCGTCCTAGAAGCCGTCGAAGACAGCTTATTTTTCACAAGCGGCAGTCTGGAAATTTAATTGATCCGCCATCCCTGCCTCAGTCCAAACCCCGCCCGATCCATCTTCTTTACCTGCTTAGGCTTCGATTCTTCCAGTTCTTCCTGTTTACAGTCCCAGCCATCCCAGAAACACATCTGCTAAAAGGATCCATCCCTGGCCTGGGGGCTCAGTGCATATGTTCACTTCAGACGCTTTTCCTTAACGTCTCCTACACCACGGGGCCGGAGGGTCGTCGCGTGGCCCTGAAAAGCCCTGGAAACCATAAGCTGTGCCTTCAGTCACTCAGAGTTCCGGGGCCAGGTTCGAAAGCAGGCAAGGGAGTACCGAGGACAAAGGAGAGCCGGGCTTCCCGGCCCCACGTGCACATGGCCTGTCGTGCCGGTGAGACTCTGGCCTCTTCTGCTTCGATGTCCCAGTGCCCAACAGTGTCTTCGTTTTTTGTGAAAAGACCATAAAGTAAAACCAACTTTTTAAAAGAATTGATTCTTTTTTTTTTTTTTTTTTTGGAGAGGTTTTTGCTATAGGGCACGTGCACTCGCCAGACACACAGAGAGAGACAGAGACAGAAGGCAAGAAATCACCCCCCAGGGGAGATGGCCACACCGCAATCCCTTCTCCTCCATTCTCCTCTCGGGATCTTGGGCACGCACACACATGCACCCGGCATGAGTTTTAAGCCACTGGGTCCGGGATGTGAACCACGGTTGACTACGTGGGAGTCTAGCAACATAGCCATTATGCTAAAGACTCACCAAGGTTGTTTTTTCTTTCTGCTGTAGCATGAGCTCACTCAGCAGGGAGAGAAGAGGAGGAGTGAGCAGGAGAGGGGTGAGAAAGTACCCAGGAGGGGTGGCCCGCCACAGTCCCCTCTCCGCACACGTGCATGCACATCCTTCGTGTTTTTCAAGTTCCCAGGCCCAAGACTAGAACCACGTGCTCGGCCATGTGGGGTCCAGCTGCCTTCCCCACACCACTGGCCAGCCCCATCACCCTGCCTTAGAAGTAGCCCTGAGTCCCGAGCTCTCTGCTAAGGGCACCGCGCACGGGGGTTCTGGCTGGTGGTTTACAGCAGCATGTGCAGTGCGTGCTGGGGTGTTTGTTGGGCTGTTGGGTCCTGGGTTTCACTTTTATTCCGTGCACACGTGTGGTCTTGAGAGAGTGTAGCTTCTCTGAGCGTGGTCCACATGTGTGTGACAGGACACCTGTGACATCGATGGAGAGCAGAGCCGCGTCTCACGGTTCGGAGGTCAAGTCCAAGATGGCCGTGCTGCATCCTGGGGGTGTCCTCGCACGCCCTGTGACTCCCGGGCCTGAGCCGTCCTCAGCCTCGTCATCTCTAAAGCCCCACTTTGTGATGCTGTCGTTGCTGGCCGTGCCCGGCCTTGGAGGGCCGTCTTAAACCGTGGCCTGGTCTGGAGAGGGTAGAGCCGGGACGTGGTCTGTGCCCACTGAGCGCCCTGCTCAATGCAGGATGCGCTGCAGGAAGCACTGTACTGCGAGCCGCGCTGGCCCCGGTCTCAGGCACCTGCCGCCGAGACCCTGGAGGGAGCGAGCTCCAGGCCAAAGGCCACGAGAGGGAGGCCCTTTGAGGAGAGGCATGCACTTGTGCATCCGCGGCCCCACTGCGCGCCAGGTGTGAGGCCGAGAAGTGGGGCGGAGAACTCACGTGTCCCTCCCTGGATCCCGTTCCGTAAGGAGCTGTGCTGAAAGGCAGCTGTTGGCATGCTAAGGCCTTTTCCAGCTAAACTCTACGTAGGAGTAGAAGCCCAACTTACTGCGAAGCTCTTACAACGCGGGCCTAGGCTATGGTGGTCACTGTCGTGGGCCATTCAAGTGTCAGCGCTGCCTTGAAGTCAGGTCTGGTTTCAGATTTGCTCCCCCGCCCCAAGTCAGCAGCTCAAGGACACACGGGCCAGGTAGGCCTTGCCAAGCAAGGGCCTGTGGTCGGTTTTCGAAGCGGGACGCCGGGGAGGGCGGCTGCCTGCACGTCAGCTTATGTGGCATCCTGGCCGGGCACGGGGCAGGGGCTGGGAAACCTCTAGGACACGTATTTCTTTCAGGCCATTTTGCGTTTCACTCACCCGGAAGTAACTACGTTAAGTAGGAATAATAACACCGACTTAGGACACACGCTCGAGATCTGTTGGAGGATCAGTCCCAGCCCTGGCTCCACCGAGAGCTCCGGCCATCTGTCCTGCTCCCCGGGCTCTGTGGGAACTGCCGGCCCCACTGCCCACGTGTTTGCCGACAGAGGGTCTCCAGGCCTCCGTCCAGGCCAAGGTGTGTGCACATAGCCCCCAGGGCCAGGGCTGGCCTGGCCGCTCAGGGGAAGGCACCAGAGCAGTTCCGATGCAGTCGGAGAAGGCTGCGCTTGTCCTCTGAGCCCCCACGTGGCCAGGCCGCTGTGGACACTTGGCCATTCTCCTTGGGGCCCCTGGCACGGACTGAGCTGAGTTCACTGAAGTGCACACGCAGTGACAGACCCGTCCCTCAAGTGCGGGGAGCCTGCCATCCGGGAGCCACGCGCTCGTCCCCACAAGGCCTGGGGCTCTGCACGGTGGCTGTAAAGTGCTCTTT
>NW_006199613.1:1160671-1162384 GCF_000334495.1 Tupaia belangeri chinensis
CCTCCGTTGGTCTTAAGTGAGTGTTAGTCTCTTGAGTCTCAGAAAGAAGAATGCGAACACTTTATTGGGAAGGAAAAGTATAACTGTTTCCATTTATAGCGCTTCAGAGAATGAGCATGGGAAATAGTTCAAGCTCCGGCCGAGTTCTCGGGGACACTCGGGGCTTCTGTGTCCAAGATGAAGTAGCCATCCTCCCCGGAACACGCCTTCCTCCGTCGCTCTGTCCTGAGGTCCCCCAAGGCCCTGCCCTGAGGAAGAGCAGCCGACCGCCCTGTCGGCCACCCGATGCACATGAGCGTCACCGCTCTGCGGCCCCCCACGCTCTCCTGGCACAGAGCGGCCGCCTGCCGTTCCGGGACTCCTTCCTGGGGCTCAGGCTTACACCGGCCTGCCAAGTCAGGAGGAATCGGAGGAAACCGTGGCCAAAGACATGGCCTCGGTCCACGGCCAGTGCGTACGCCTTACTGCTGTCCTGAAGATCCAGTCGCTCATGGTTGGCGAGGGGTGAGCTGCCTTAGCCCAAAGCCAACCACTCTGGTTTCTTCTGTACTTGAATCGTTTGATGATTTCGATCCCCCCGCGTGATGAAATTGACGTAAAAACTGTCATTTAGGTTTTTTCTGACCTTGAGAACAGAAATGAGAGTGCAGGGGCATCTGCTGCCTGGTTGCCAACCCGTGGTCTGTCCGGAGGAGTCTGGCATGGGAGCTGGCTTCCGAGAACGTTGGGGCCACGAACTCTGGGGCTTCTTAGGTGCAAGCAGTGGGACCTCGAGGGCCCGGAGTCTGAATCTCTGTACACTTCGAAGTATCCGACTGGCTGCACTTTGGGGCTCCTCTCGATCGGCTGTGTGTGCACGTTCATTCGGTTCCACGCGCTGCAGCCGGACCTGGGCTTTGGAGCGCACGATCGGGCTGTTCTCTGTCCTGGGACCGGGCCTACACCTCAGGTTTTCGGCACCTGCCCCCAGGCCCCCCTTGTTCCGGCCCCAGGCCCTGTGCTCTGGGCTCATGCAGGGCTCCGCTCTGGCCTGCCCGGAAGGGCTGTCTCATCAGTAGTCAACCTTAAACTCCAGATGAGTCATCCAGATGGGAGGAAAGACGGGCCAGGGTCGCCTTCCGGCCTGGGCAGAGCAGGTCTGAGGGCACGTGAGTTCCCCGTGGTGAGCCGCTGTGTGGCGAGCCCACGGGGCCTGCCGGTAACGCAGGATAGCGTGAGGCTGTGTTTGATCGTCCTGGGGAGATCCATTTTGGATCATCCCATTCTGAACATGCTCCAAAACGGGCCAGGCCCCGGTGTGGGGAAGCTGGGTAGGTTGTCGCAGGGTGAGATGTTGGCAGGCCACTGGACCTGGAAGTGCAAGGCCTCTGTTAGGCCAGCCTCGTCAGTCCTGGCCCGTTGAGGGCTTGTCTCTGCAACCCGGTTTCTTCAAGAGCAGAGCCGGTTTTCCAGGCAGCGCCGATGCCAAGATTGGAAGAGCAGCTTCCTGTTTGCAGCAGCCTCAGGGCAGGTGTTCTGGTCTCCATTCCAGCCAGGGGTGGCGGTATGTGGTTAATAACCCGAGGGACCACGGCAGGCACTACCGGTCCTGGGACCAATGCTGCGTGCCAGGGAGGGCTTGGCAAGGAGGCCAGGGCTCCCTCTGTCCCGTTGCAGCCTCCCTGCCCCCTGCTCTCGGGAGATGATCTCTGCAGCACAGGCCGGCCGGGCTGG
>NW_006199613.1:1162413-1163267 GCF_000334495.1 Tupaia belangeri chinensis
GGGAGTGGCTGTGGAGCCATGTCTCAGCGGCCTTCCTGGCCATCTCCCTAAGGGCCGGTGACTCCTAGCCACCCCCACTCCCCCACCCCCACCCCCTGGGCTCAAAACGCAGTGAAGGGAACAAAAGTGGCCGTCTGTCCTGTTGCCGTTCTGTCCTGTCTGTCTGTCCTGTTAGTGTTCTCAGACTCAACTCAAAGTGTTCCGGAAACTCGGACGGGCACACGGCTCTGCGGAACCCAGCACAAGGGGACTTTGAGAGGCTTATGTAAAAACAGGATTAAAGTAGAATTTATTTCAGTGCAGAGGAACTTTGAAACCCACACGTAGTGCTCTCGTAGTGCGGGGCCCCGCTAACGTCTCCAGGAGCCCTCATACTGCAAGTCTTCGACTCTGGGACTTCCACGAGTGCTGGAGAGGGCCCTCATCTCCGCTTCGCTCCTTCCTTTAGTCTGTGGGGTGTTTTTAGATGACTGAGTAGAAACTGGGGGGAAGCCAGGTGGCCGGAAGGGTGGGTGGGAGACGGACGGACATGACGTGTCGGGACAGACCGTGGCCTGCCTGACGGCTGTGTAGGTGTTCGTGTAAACGCTCACAATTTCTTTCTTTGTTAGAAAATGCTCATCTGTTGGAGATGGGTTGAAATTTGGGGTAAAACCTTTAGGAACAGCAGAGTGCACTTCTGGGCTTCCGCACTCCAGCACACCTGTCTCCCTGGGCTCGCGCGGTCTGCTGGCTCACCGTCTGTTAGAGCACCTCTGGAGGCATTTCCTAGGTGCCGTGGGCACGGTGGGGAACAGGGCCTGACGAGCATGTGGCCTTTCGTTCTTCTGGTGGGGGTGGCGGGGGGGGGCAAG
>NW_006199613.1:1163499-1173453 GCF_000334495.1 Tupaia belangeri chinensis
CCGGGTAGAGGGGAATGGGGTCCAGCCTCCAGGTACTGGGGGGAACGGGGTCAAGCCGCCAGGTACAGGGGGAATGGGGTCCAGCCGCCAGGTACAGGGGGAACGGGGCCCAGCCGCCAGGTACGGGGGGAACGGGGTCCAGCAACCATATATGAGGCAGATTCAAACAGTTCATGGGAAAACGTCAGCCCCCAGGTGAGCCGCCTCATGTGCAAATTCCCAAACAGGTGCCCTGGAAACACCGGCCAGGACGGTGGGCCCCGTAACGGAGGGTGGCAGGGCTGCTCGGCCTGTGTGAGGCCACGGTGCGGCCGGCGGGCCGTCCTTGGATTTGCATCAGAAGCTCAGGAGCCTTGGCGTGGGTGACAGTGCTCCCCCCAGCCACCCACGAGGGTTCCAGCGTGCGCCTGGGCCACGCCTGGGATCCAGGCTGCCGGAGAGCTGCGGCGTGTGCACCGTCAGAGCTGCCGCCCGGCTCTCCCTTTCTCTCTCCCTGTCTTTCTCACTGATAAAAATAAGAAAGAAAAATACACTTTGAAAAAGAAAGTCCTTTGTCCCCGTGGGCCAGCTTACAGGGAACATGTCAAGGGCGGAGGCCCAGGACGGAGACAGCCCCAGGCTCAGAGGCGGCTGTGGGCCTGGAGGCAGCCGAGGACGGAGGCGGCCATGGGCTCAGAGGCAGCAAGGTCTCAGAGGCGGCCGAGGATGGAGGCTGCCGTGGGCTCGGAGGCAGCGAGGTCTCGGAGGCAGCCGAGAACGGAGGCGGCCGTGGGCTCAGAGGCGGCCGGGGGCTCACAGCCTGTCCCCATCTGAATACAACTGCGGGAGGGCGACTCGGGCTGTGCAAAAGAAAACACGGGAGCACGAGGTCGTGGAGAAGTGTGTCCGTGTCCTGGGTGTGGCTTCTACCCAGCCAGGCGCTGTGACCACAGCCAGACAGAAGTGCGAGCCGTGCCGGGCAAGGTTGGAGCACGCCACCCGGCTCCTGAACAGCAGGTCCCTGAGCGAGCCCGGCGTCTGCGCGCGTGTTGGGACCAACGGGCAGGGCGGCCAGCACCTGCGTTTCCGACCGTGCCACGCAGGGCTCTGCTCCGGCCTCCCAAGGCGACACAACAGCAGCTCTGGACGCTGCACTGTCAGCTGCTGCACCCTCACCCTCTCGGTGCTGGTAATACGGTGCAGGAAGCCCAGGACGCCCGCTCTCCAGGCACGGTGCTCCCCCACCCGAGCTCTGCAGGGCTCGCTGGTGACGAGTCCCCCGACAATCGGATCGATAGGCCCACCTGGCCCTGCGGCTTGGCAAGAGCAGCCTCGGGAAGCCTCCCCTCCCCCACAGCCCTCTTGGACAACGCAGGCCTTCCGCCCGCCCTCGTGGGGTCCCGTTGATTGGCAGAGGCCCTGTCATTTCCGCCCGGCTTGCCTGACAGCCCCTCGCCTGGTCTAATTACGCCAGTGCAGTCTCGGCGACAGTAACCGGGAAGGCTTTATCAGATGGGCCAACTGACCGTGGCCAGCTCGCCTGCACCTGCCCCCTCCCGATCACGGCGGGCGGGTGGTGGCCGGGGCCCCCAGCTAAGCCCTGCTGGCAAGTGTCAGCCATGAGGAATGGGCCTGCTCCCCGCTCCTCATCTGGACAGCATCAGGTCGGCGGTGCATGCTCGGCGTGGCGGCGTTGCACAGGGCCCTCCGGAAGGTCTCCCACTGCAGCTTTGTGGGCCCGTGTCATCCCATTGTTCCTGCCCTCCACGGCCGCCATCTTGCCTGTGACAGTCGCCCACACCTCCTCTGCCTCTCGCTAAGCGCGACCTCCTGGCCTCTGTCTTCACCCTCATGCTGGCCCCGGGTCAGTTCTGACGGCCAGTCTGTCTGCACACCCGGGGAGGTCATTGGTGCTATCAGACCATTGCTGGGTAGAAGCATGAGGGCTGCCCCTTCTCCAGGCACCCAGGGCGACCCAGTACCAGGAGCTCCTGCCAGGCAGCAGGCCAGCCCTCGGGCACTGTGCAGGTGACCATCTGGACAGGGCCCTTACCCATCGAGGCCTCCAGGCTCCAGCCGGAGCCCTCGCTCATTGATGACGCGTGGCAGAGAAATGAAGTTTTCCAAAAGCCCTGTCGTCCAGTCCCCAGGGTGATGCCATGTTGCCCAGCGTCCTCGGCCAAGCCCAGCTCGCCTGTCGGGCTTCGCGACTTGACGTGGTCTCCAGGCCAGCTGCGTGGGCATTGCCAGGCGCCATGAGCAACGGCACCTCCCATATCAGTCTGCACTTGAACAAGACCCCAGGGACGTGTGCGTGCTCCAGCGTGTGTAGGCGTGTGCGTGTTCCAGTGTGTGCATGCTCCAGTGTGTGCAGGCATGTGCGTGCTCCAGCGTGAGCAGGCTTGTCCCTTTCGGTTGACAGAGAGTGGGACTCAGCTACCCCCGTGACGCTGGCCGGAGGACACGTTCCCTTCCCCTGCTTTGGGGACCTCGTCAGAGGACAGGAAAGCTGGTTTAGCATGTTAGGGACCAGGTGTGGGTCTGGGACCCTCGGAACTAGGATTCCGGGAGCCGCTCCCCCTAATTCCTGGGGGATATTTTGTTCTGGAAAGCCCGCGGGCAGCAGGGCCAGCCCCGGGCCTATGGTCAAGGGAGCTGGGCCAGCATGGCCCCTTCCGCTTGAAAATACCTGGGCATGTTGTGTGCGTGCCAGGACCCCAGCAGGAGAAGGAGAAGGGACTGTGGCATGGCCATGCCCCACCGGGGGTGGGTGCTTTCTCACTTTCTCTGTCTCTCTCTCTAGAGAGAACACATGTACCCTCTGGCAGCTCTTTTAAGAAGAAAGAAAGGTCGCCCCCTGTGGGTTGCCCCACACTCCCAATTCCTGCCGGCGCGTCTGGGTTGAATTCGGAGCTGAGACCTGGTCTGTGGTGTGGGGGACGGGGGCTTTCCTCACTCTGACCTCATCCTGGTCAAATGGACACGGTGCTGCTGCTTTAATTAGAAAGAACTTTTTTTGAGAGAGTTTTTGTTTTGTTTGTTTTTGTTTTTGTTTTGTTTGTTTGTTTGTTTTTTGCTACTGGGCATGTGCACTCACCAGAAAGGCAGAGAGAGAGAGCCAGAAAGTGCGAAATCACCCCCCGGGGGGGTGGCCACTCCCCCGTCCCTTTTCCTACACTTCCCGGGTGGCCACTCCTCAGTCCCTTCTCCTCCACTCTCCTCTCAGGATCTTGGGCACACACGCACACACACACGTGTGAGTGTAAGTCACTGGGTCCAGGACTTGAACCATGGTCGAATACATGGGAGCCCAGCAATGTAGCCATTACACCAATTGCTGGTCCCAGAGAAAACCTTTTTAATAGCCTTCCTTTTGCAACAAGTGCCAATAGCTCCAGGCTGGCAGGTTAGAATGCGGAGCGGAGGACGCCGGGGTCACAGGTCGCTCGCCTGGAGTGTCTTAGAGCTGTGCACACACCGAGGTGTTCCCTGGAAGCAGGCTCTACGCACCGCGTTCGTGTTTTGGTTTTATTTTTTAATTTACTGAGTGAAAGACCGACAGACAGCTGCAGAGGGCCCCATGCCCCAGTCCCTCCGGCCTCCCTAGCTGGTCGAGATCCCATGACCACGTGCTGTGCACTGACCTACCTGGCTCCCAGGTGACAGCCGTGTGACTCCTGCAGGCCTGGGCTGGCCTCCATGCCCCAGAGCGTGGGCCTCCGGGATGTCGTGTTTGCCCAGGCCGGCACATGTCCCGAGAACGTTCTGAGTCGTCGTGGTCTGAGGCCCCAGAAGTCACGTCGCACCTCCTCGGCCACGTACGGCATGAGGAAGCGTGGCCTCGGGGTAGAATGTGGGTGGGTCTTCAAGACTGGGAGCCATGGTTCTATTGCTGGGCCTAGAGCAGCCCCCTGTGAGGACACAGGTGGAAGGGGAGGCCTAGGACGGCCCCTGCCAGACCCCACGGAAGTGGGTGTCCCTTTCTGTAAGGGCGGTCCGGGGCGTTCGGCAGTAGTGGCTGTGCTGACGGGTACCTAAGTGTGGACTTGACTGGCAAATAGGCCTTCTGGGGGCAGGCAGTCCTAGCGGAGTCCGCTGCTGCGAACCTCACCCGTCTGAGTATCCGAGCGTGGTCCGACTGGTTTGTTTATGTTCATTTATTGAACACAGATGCGAAGGGAGTTAGGTGTGGGAGAGCAGAGTTTCCAGAGCTAGAAACCCAGGTGCGACTGAACCCCGTCCTCAGCAAGCCCTGTACCCACTCATAGGGCCTCGATGAACAGATGGCAGCTGGGAGCTGGGTGGTGGCCTCTCTGTGGCGAGTGGCGCTCGGGAACAGCGGCTTTTCCTGTTGCATGTTATCTGGGTCCTGGAGCTTGTGGACTGCCCCTCAGGAAGCCCCAAAAGGCTGTGCTAGGACCCCGAGGCGTGGCTGGCCGAGTGCGGGGTCACCGGGCGACGCTCCCCTGGGGCTGGGAGCTCTGTGGGCTCCTGAGTGGTGGAAAGCAGTCCCAGGTGTCTTGGGGTACACCCTGCTTCTCAGCAGGAGCCGGAGCACGTCCTGGGCTCTGGGGTGCAGGGGTGTTCAAGCCAGACAGAGTGGGAGCCAGGATCAAGAATGAAGCCGGCTCACACCAAGGGGCTCACCTGCGGAGCCAGACCAGCCTGTAGGCACTGCTACGGCACCCGCCCGTCTTGGCTCCAGCGTCCCCTCCGTCTTTCACGACGCGGGCCAGTGTAGCCAGGGGGCCTGCACTTGCCTGGGGCTGTCCAGCTCCCTTCTCCCTGCTGTGTGTGACTCGGTGGTCTCATCTGTCCAGCGGGGATGATGGGGCCATCACACAGGGCTCCTGGGTTTATGGAGAGTGGTTGCAGTGGCTGTAGGAGACACGACTTTGCACCCATGAGCTGGTGCCTTCTGGAGCTCCCTCCCCGCACCCCCAGTCTTAACGTAACATCTTTCCCCATGAAGGCAGAGCCTGTGTGGTTGCTGTGACCTCCGCCGCATACGTGTGAAGCCAGCGCTTGTGTAGGGTGACGGGGCTCGAGACTTGGCTGCGCCCTGACAGTCTCTGGGCCTCCGACTCACCTGGTCTCACCTCCTCAGCTGTAACTGGGGTCGAACAGCAGGCTCGCGGAGGGCTTCAGCAAGGTTACATCGCAGGAGCTGCCAAGCTCGAGCAGTCAGCTCAGGGAGCGGCAGACGAGCGGGCGGTGACAGCAGTGCCTTAGCCGTGCCTGCTGCGGTGGAGTACGCATGCATGCACGTGCCCATGGGTTGTACCACCAGAACTGCCCTTCAGCCCGTGCTGCTCACAGCCGTTACCTGACCCACACTTGCCCCAGACGTTCGGGCAGGCTGAGCCTGTGCACCCACGGTGCCTGGGACGTTAGGGCGGGCTGAGCCCATGTGCGCCCACGGTGCCTGGGACAGTAGGGCGGGCTGAGTCCATGTGCGCCCATGGTGGCTGGGCTCTTCCGCCTCCTTCAGCCTGCCCGGGGGAGTGGCCTGCCATGGCGTGCATCTCCCAGGTGCTTCCCGGTCGGCACTGGGCTCCTGCTGGGAACACCAGCTCACACGGTGTGTGCAGTACCCCGTCCTTACCAGGACGCCGACGAGGTGTCCTCTCCCACCAGGCCACTGGGGGACTCACAAGCTCGGAGCTGCCTGGGGCGAGGACAGCAGACTGGGGCAGTCTGTCTTTGTGCACCCACGGGGCTTGGTGACACTCAGCCGTTCCCTCGGTGCAGTAGAGCAGAGGCCAGTGCGTGGACAGCCTCGGCTTCTTCGCCGTGGACCCTGGACAATGACCGTTGGCGGGAAGACATTCAGACCAACTCGTCCCCAGAGTGATTCCCAGCACATTTATCACGTGGAAACGCCCCACAGGAAGAGGCTCCGGTGGTTGGGAAGTGCGTTACGCTGTCTTTTGGCACTCACACACATCGTGTGTTCAAGGCCCCAAGAAGTCTTGTGGTTGAGACACAGATGGGCATTGTTCAGCCCAGTGGAGCCCGATTGAGTCACTGGGAACACTTCCTCCTTCTCATGTAATGTCAGTTAGCATCCCCGGGAGCTGGAAAAACAGTGAAGACACTCAATTGCCTACAATTATCTCCAGTTCATTGCAAGTGGTAGGTGAATGTTAAGTGAGGAGAATGTGTTGTTTTTTAAACAAGGCATTTAGGGAATGGATTAAAAGTCCTAGCTAAAATGCTTCGGAGTCACTCACTTTTAGATGTGACCATCAGGTGCTCTGTGTCCCACCAAGTCACAGCCGTTCTGACACACCAGTCCGGCACGCCGGAAGGCACCGTGGTGGGCCGAGACCTGACCTGGGGCAGTAGAGGTGACGCTGGAGCCCTGGGTTGGGGAGGGTCCAAACACGCCTGTCAGCCAAGTATGCGTCTCACGGGCTGGCACAGGGGCAGTTTGAGAGCGGCACCCTGAAAGGGATCCTGTGCACTCCGTGTCTGCGGGCACGGAACTGCTCGCCAGGGGAGCCACGCTGGCAAGAAGCGCTGGAGGAGGTGAGCTCCCATGGCACCGTTCTGTGCCAGTCGCGAGGGGTGGCCAGACCCACAGGCCTGGCAACTGGCTTCCTTGGGCCCCATGGCCAGGGGGATGTGGACCTGCAGGTCCGCGGTACCTGGCAGAGTTTCTCAGAGCACGCTAAGACCCCACTGTCGCACGGGCAGCAGTGACCTGTCCACGGGCTCTTGTCTGGTCCCCTCGTCTGCGATGCCATGTCCTGCCCCTCCCCTTCTGCCCTGGGTCAGGCTAATTAGACTGGACATCCTGACATTCAGGATCGAGTCCTGGAGCCCTGAGCAGTACTAACACCGAAAACCGCACGTGAGAGCGCGTGCCACACGGCCGCAGGTGTAGTGGCAGCTGGGCGGCGAGGCGCGGTGGGGTGGGGTGTGGGGGACCCTGTCACCCTGTCTTTCTCCCACGTGGACACAGCCGAGGGGTCTCTGTGTTACTACGTCCCTTTAAGATAGTGCCTGGACTGTGAAGTACAGCTCCGAGCAAGTACCCGCGCCGGGTTATCTGCAGCCAAGAATAGCTGATTCACTTCGGGGAGAAGGAAGGTGATCTATTTTAAGTGCTTTTAGAACTGTTGAATTGGCCAGGACCTGACAGTGTGGTCTTGGGAGTTGTTAGTCTCACCAGGCCAGGGCGTGGCTCTCTGGAGCGGAATCTTATCTGAGTATGTCTTGTGTGTGTGTGTGTTTGCCAGAGAGATCTCAGCAGAGATAGAAGGAAGCGCCCGGCGGGTGCTTCTCCATTTCTCCCTTCAGGACTGGACATGCACGCACACACGGCGTATTTCTCACACTGGATCCAAGCCCGTCCTTCACTGTGGGCCACGTGGAATCCAGAAGCCCCTCCGCCACAAAGGCACACAGATTCGACCTCCAAGTTGTCCGTGCAAAGCCCCAAGGCTGGCAGCCCCGTGTGCCGTTTCTGTTTTCTGGAAGGTCAGTGAACGAGTGCGTGCACCACGAGAGGTCTCTGTTTAGGTATCTGATGTGTGCACGCCCTCTAGCAGTGGCCCGGCCGTGGCCTGGCTTGTCTGCCTCCTCCCTCCCGGGACGAGGTGGGGCGCGGTACCTCATCATGATGCATTCTGCGAAGAGAGCGTGCACTGCGGGCGCGGAAGGGCCGTTCTAGGTGGGATCATCGTCTCCCGTCTGAAGCAGCAGCCTGCGTGGTACAGTGCCCACGGACCGTTGAAGGTGTCTGGTCTTCTTCCTCTTTCTAGGGTACGCTCTGGTGCCGGGGTGTAAAAGGACACACCTTGTTAAGAACTCTGACCCTGGGACCAGCAGTTAGCGTAATGGCTGTGTCGTTGGACTCCCACGTAATCGATCGCAGTTCGCATCCCGGACCTGGTGGCTTAAACTCATGCCGGGCGCGTGTGCGTGGGTGCCCAAGATCCTGAGAGGAGAATGGAGGAGAAGGGATCGCAGCACAACCAGCCCCCTGGGGGGTGATTTCTCGCTTTCTGTCTCTTTCTGGCGAGTGCACGTGCCCTATGGCAAAAACCTCTCCAAAAGAAACCTCCCAAAACTCTGCCCTTGCAGCCAACCTGTGTGGTCACCATGATTTCTCTGTAGTGGCTGGCCTCCCTCTCCTCCGAGGTCACCAGCTGCTAGCCAGGAGGCCCACCAGGGCCTCAGTGCAGGGATGGACAGGTCTTTGAGGAAACAAGAGCTCTGGGTGCCGTTAGCAGGGCCACACGCTGTCTTTTGGGGACGGGAAGGTCAGCAGAGCCAACCAGTGGCGTCCCTCCCACCCACGTCCCTTGTCACCCTGCTTTCCAAAACAGTGGAGCTGGAGCCGGTCGAAGTTCCCAGCAGAGAGCCAAGGCCTTCCAAAGCAGGCTCAGCCCTGCCAGCCGTCTTCTCTGCAAATCACAGAGCGGTGTGCTCCACGTCGGAGCAAAAACAGAGCCTGATGTTGCCTCGGCTCCTTCTGAAAAGCACCACAGCCGCTGAGCGAAGGAGAGAGGGCAGAAGCCAGTGACAGAAGCCAGGCCAAGATTGCTCTAACCCCTGCCCCTCATTCCTGGGATCCAGAAGAGTACAGAGAGTAAATGCGATAGTAGCTGAGAACCAGGCGTGCTGACCGAGTGCCGGGACCGGGCAGGTGCGGACACAGCAGGATCCGATGCCCCCGAGGCCCCTGGAAAGAGCTGCCGCTGTCTCCCGTCAGATACGGGAACCGTGACAGAGTAGTGAGGTAACTTGTGAGAGGTCGCAGCCCGTGATGGCGGGCCAGTCCCAGGACCCAGCCTGCACTGGAGGCTGCTGTCTTACCCAGCCCCTGCCATCGTCCTAAGTTACGGAATCGCCAGGGCTGAGCTCCTGATCTCCCCGGCTTCCTGCATGCCTGCGGTTATGTCAGGGTGAGCGGCCACCGCGCCGGCCTGCAGGGCGCGGAGTTCCCACTGCATACCCACCGCCCGTTCCCTTCGCTCCGTCCCGCCAGCGGCCCGGCGCAGTGTGGGCGCTGTCGCCATCCTCCTGACAGGCCAGGAAACAGGCTTGGCGTGGTTGGTAAAGCTGGATGGTGCCCGTCTGCCGAGGCGGGCAGGCCACCGAGCTGTCCCCGCTCCTCGACATGAGGTGGCCCCGGCAGCTGGCTCCGGGGTTCCCGACGTGGGTCTCCGTGTGCTCGCTCAGCGGACACAGAGCACGGAGGCGCCACCTTGGTGGCATGTTTCCACAGCCTTGCAGGGGTTCAGCTCATGGGACACAGGACATGAGGACAGGAGTCAGGCGGTGCCACCATCGGGGCGCACAGTGGAGGGTGGAGGGGGAATGACGTCCGCGGGCCAGAGGCGCGTGACATGCCCTTCAAGTCGGAACCTAGAGGAGGAGCCACAGGCCGGGTGGTGGGACCCGAGCCAGGCTCCTGCCCAAGATTCAGGGACACGGCGGGTCTCAGAAGAGGGGGTCACCAGTCACCTCGCTGGCTGCGTCGGCCACCGTCACCTTCATTTCCGCAGAGCTGTCTTGTGACAGGCTGTCGTCAAGGTCAGTTCAGTTTGAATCAGGACACGCCAAGGGCTTGTGTCCGGTGCCCGCCCGGGGCCGGCCCAGCCTGAGTTATGGAGCGCTCTCTCCTTCCAGCGCCAGCCCGCTCCCTGGCCCGGCCCTCGTCATGGTCATGCCTCCCTCACTTCTCCGTCTCCTCTCCATCCAGGACCTGCCCAGCCCACCACCCACCGCACTGACCAGTGATGAGTGGTTTAGGGCTTTAGGGAAGAGAATGAGGTGTGTGTACATACGTGTGTGTGCGTGTCAGGCCGTGTCAGCTGCCCGTATGCAGAAGGCCTCAGGGCAGAGGCTGCACCTTGTGCTCCTGGCCTCTTTGGACCTGACCTTCTATAAACTAGATCCGTGTCCCCCGCCAAGTGGGGTGGACACAGTGGGCAGCTGTCTGGTCACTGCATGCCCCGCCCC
>NW_006199613.1:1173811-1184751 GCF_000334495.1 Tupaia belangeri chinensis
ACACACTGGGCCTCCCTGAGCCGCATGCCCCGCCTCCCCAGCACCACGCCCCGCCTCCCTGAGCCACATGCCCCGCCTCCCCAGCGCACGCCAGGCCCCAGGGCACGCCAGGCCCCAGGGCTGGCTCAGAAGGCCGAGCTGTCAGTAGAGCCTGGGCAGAACTGGGAATCTGGCTGCAAAGGTGCAGGAGCTTCAGCTGTTGGGTTCCTGGTCCTGCAACTGCAGGGAGCCACTCCACCTCGTCCCTCGAGCAGGGAAGGTGGGCGGCAGAGGCCCCTCCCTGCACCTTCTGCATTTAAAATACATGTGAGAGCATTTGGTCACCTTGTGTATGTGGCGCGGAAGGGCGGTGCAGTCGTGACAGAGCTGGGGCCAGGCCGAGGACCCCCGAGCTCCAGGGTCGGGGGAGCAGCTCAAGCCTCCCATTCCTTCCCACCCAGATGCAAGTGTGGTGCAGGTAGGTGGCGGGGGGGTTCAGACAGCACCACGTAGGCCAGTCCGCCACCTCCGTAAGGCCAGACTCCCCCGTCGGACTCGGTGCTGGCTGCCGTGCTGGGCTGCAGCCCGGACACGCTGGGACACACAGTGCAGCCGTCCCCCAGCCCAGCCGTGAGAAGGAGGGCCGTTCACCCATGAGCACGCTGGTCCTTGCGGAGGCCCTCCCCGGGCCTCGGGCTGGTGGGAAACAGGCGAGGAGGGCAGGGCCGTGCCCCAAGACTCGCGGAAGCCCTCAGCTGGCACCTCAGAGGTGACCGTACTTGGGAACAGGTTTGGTTGGGACTAGGTTAGCTAAGTGACAGACGTCTGGAGGGGAAGGGTGGGCCCCGATCAATGCGACCAGGTGCTTACAGTGAGGGGGGTCAGCGCTCAAATCAGGGCTTGGTCAGAGCCTGGTGGCGATGGGGCAAGGTCAGAGCGAGGGGGCCACAAGCTGAGGACCCATGGCTCTCCGAAGCTGGGAAGAGGCAGGGGCTCTGGGGGAAGCAGGGCCCGTTGATGCCCCGACTCGTCCTCTGGCCTCCAGAGGGCGAGAATTCATTTCTGTTTTTTGTGTTTTATTTTGTTTCAGAGAGGTTTTTGCTATAAGGCATGTGCACTCGCCAGACAGACAGAGAGAGACAGACAGAAAGCGAGAATTACCCCCCAGGGGGGATGGTCACACCGCAATTCCTTCTCCTCCATTCTCTCGGGATCTTGGGCACACACACACACACACACACGCCCGGTGTGAGTTTTAAGCCACTGGGTCCGGGACTCGAACCACAGTCAACTACATGGGAGTCCAGTGACATAGCCCTTACACTAACTGCTGGTCCCTCATTTCTGTTTTTAAAGCCGCTGGTCTGGGCAGCCCTAGGGGCTCAGCCAACAGCCTGCCCGCCCTGCAGACGCACCGCCTAGTCCCTGTCCTACGGTGGCCACAGGGGCGCAGCCCGTTCCAGCACCCGCCGAGGCCCTGGCTAGTGGCAGAGTAAGGACCAAGCCCAGGCCTCCTGGTCCGAGTGCCCGGTGGTCCACTAGGGCACGGGCCTTCCCTGTGCTGGTCTTGCAGGCGGGCGCCTCTGCATTTCCCAGACCCAAAGAGTACCTGTCCCCACTGTGGTCGTCGGAGCCTTTCCACTTGAGCGTGCAAATATGTGTCCCCGAGCACCAGGCCACTGCGAAGCAGCGCAGGAAGAGCCCCATCATTGGGGCACCGGTGTCCCGCGCCCTCGCCTGCCGTGTCACCTGACCTGCGTGTTGGCCTGGTCGGGCTTGTGAGCACAGCCCCACCCTTCGAGGTCACGTCAGGTCTGAGGACACCCACGGTGACCTTGGAGTCAGTGCCTCCCGGTCGTGTGCAGGGCTCAGGTTTGGGGTGTCTGAGCTGCATGGATGGAACCATGGACTGAGGCAGGAGTGACCTTGGGAGGCCGAAGAGGCCGGGGCGGGCCCAGGAAGGGAGGGACAGGCCCTCTGTGCCTGTTTGGACTTTCAGAAAGGTGGCAAGACTGAGCCCAGGAGGTGCTCTGGCCAGGGGAGGCTGCCGCTCGACCTGGTGACCGTTTCCCCCAGCAACTCGGCCACACTGCCTGCTCCTCCGGGGCCGCTGGCTCCAGGCACGGTGGACACCCATTGCAGCCACAGCTGCTGCCCGGAGAGTGGGGCTGGTGCTGCCGGCAATGAGAGCCATTCCTCCCAGCCCTGCCCCTCCGCCTCCGAGAACGGCCTCCCGCCCCCAGGTGAAAAGGGAACGGGCTTCGGCTTCGGGGAACTCGTTTTCCCGGGCTTGCTAAAAGGAGCCCTCTGTTTATTTTCCGAGCAGCTCCGGGACCGGTGTCCATTCATCATGCTGGCTGCCGGCCGGCCCCGCCTCCCTGCACCCTGAAAGCCTAAACTTCACCGAACTGCTCTAACGACTTCCACATGTCCAGGGGGCGCGGGCGGGGGCTGGGAGTGGAGGCACCCTCCAAGGCACGGCGTGCGGTTCAATGGCTCAGTCATCCGAGCTCGGGCCAAGCACGAGGAAAAATAAATGACTGCTCTGTAACAGTCTCGGGGCTGGGCGGGAGAGTCCCTGCTGCAGAGAACAGCCCGGCCCTTTGCTCACAAGTAACAAGACCCGCTACTGTTCGCGGCTCAGCAGAGGAGGCACAGCGGCAGACAGGGAGACCTCGCCCACGGCAGCTCAGCGCCCAGGTGAAGGCATGGAGGCCCACCGGGCGGGAGCCTGAGCCCGCAGGAGCAGAGGTGGGCCCGGAGCCCGGACTCCGCCAGCCCGGCCAGCTCCTCCTTCCTGCTCAGGGGTCTGTTCCCCTTGCTGTGGGGTGTGCTCAGAGCTGTTGGGGAAGCTCCCCCGCCAGCCCCCGCTCCGGATCCCCCTGCCTTGAAGGGTGTCAGCCAGCACCAGGCCGCACACACCATGGCGTCCTGGGAGGTGGAGGCACCCTGCCATGGCCTCCTGCGTCACCTCCGCTCCCCTGGCGTCCGTCCGGCTGCTGACTTGGGCGGGGTGCTGGCGAAGCCCTCCTGTTCCTGGCCGGAGTAGAGCTGCCCGCGGCCCGGGCCGTGGAGGGCCTGCTCCGGAGCGCTCACCTTCGCTTGCTTGTCCACGAAGCAACCGAGCCGTGAGGAGGTGAGACAGCTTGGCGAAGTCCAGAGCCGACAGCGGAAGAACGGGCTCTGGGGTGGCCACTCTGACCCTGCCGCTGTGGCGACCAAGGTCGTCTGACGGGATTGTGGACCCGCCGCTAGGAGGGTTGAGGGGAGCATAGCCAGGCCCCGATTCTGAGGATAAGGAAGCCGGCTGGGGGAGGCCCGGCTGGGGCCGTCGGGCAGCCCAGGCGGCGTGCCCACCGGACTGGCTCTGGGCCACACCTTGATCAGCACATGTGCCGGGAAGGGACAGAGGAGAGGTGGTCCTTGACACCCGTCACTGCCAGAGAGCGTCCCGGCTGCCACCGGAAGGCCTTCGAGTGTGTCGGGCTCCTCGACCAGCCTGGGGAGACAGCCGGGAGGCAGCGAGGGCACCGCCAGCTTAGCGAGAAGCTGCATCGGGCACTCTGAGCCAGTGGGCCGTCTCCCAGGGCGGGAGGCTCCTGCAGATCCGCACCCCCGAGGCCATCGCTCCCGCTTCCCTTACGGTGGGCAGCAATGCCACACCCCGACCTGCTCGCTGCCTGCATGTCCCAGCACAGGGAGCTCGCAGCCCACACGTCATCGCAAGATTCGCTGTCACTCAGTCATAGGGCAGTGTACACCGACCAGCCGGTGTCGGGGAGAGAGCCACAGGGAGTTGCCCCAAGGGAGGGTCCTGTCTGGGCACCTGCCCTGTGCGCGTGCTGGCCACCCCGCTCCCCACCCTGCTCCCCATGCTGCAGTCCCTTCTCCATTCTCCTCTCGGCATCTTGGGCACACACGCACATGTGCTGGTGAGTGGGAGTCCAGCAACGTAGCCGTTATGCCAGCTGCTGGTCCCAACCCCAGTTTTTAAGTGGGGGAGAGGGGAGTCCTCTGCCCCAGAGGTGTGCCCATGAAAGCTGAGACCTGCAACAGGACTAGGCTTAACCCCAGCTCGCCACATCTGCCCTGCGCCTTGGCCTAAGTTGGTTTTGTCACAGTGCAGACCGCTTCGTCTCTCCACCGAGCATTCGCTAGTGACTTTCTAAGTAGAACCCGCTCCGGGGCATAGAGCACAAGCCCGCCTTCCACAGCCGAGTACACAGACTCGTGGAGAGACCAGTGCATGGGGCCGCCTGCTGCTCCCCACACCCAGCACCCTATGAGCACCCAAGACCCAGAGGGCCTTGGGGTACCCAGAGCCACCATCTGTGATGCTCAGTCAGTCCCGGACCTGCACCAAGGCCTGGGCTGGGAAGGAGCCAGTGTGGACCCCTGGGCCGCCTCCGTGACCTGGCTCTTCTGAGCTGGCCCATAGTCCGTTATGACCTTGAGGTGCTCAGCGGGGCCTCTCCCTCCTCTGTCCAATATTAAGGGCCCTGGAGACCTCCACGAGGGCAGTGCCGGGCACCAGGCCCTGGGCAGTGGAGGCGTGGGGGTGAAAGCCACCAGCACGGGTGGCAGGGGGATGGCTGGCGCTGCCCTGGCAAGCCCAGAGGAGGCCAGAGGAGTCTTGCGTTACTGTCACCGTTAATAATGGCCCTTTATGTGAGCCTCACAGGACAAGGGTTCAAATAAAGTGGAGAGGAGGAAGCAGCCCCTGCTGGGGGCCTTGTCGTTTATCAAGGCGAATGGAAGGAGAGGAGTCTCGGGCGAGGCCAGGGAGGAGGCTGGGGGAGTCATAGCCGGGAGGGCACCGGAGACCCCGCGGCAGCACCCTGGTGCTCGATGTGCTGTTCGCTGCCCCTCCTTCGTCCTGCCAAGGCCCCTGGCTCAGAGCCCTCGCAGGCCTGGAGAGAGGACGGTGGCGTGACCATGCCGCCTTCCCTTCGGAGCCTCAGCCTCCTTGCCTGCCGGGAGGCTGGAGGTGACGGGTGTCGCCCTGGGAGTAGCGGCTGTGAGGGAGAGGTGCAGGCCGGAGTGTCAGTGCTCCGAGGGCACGCGCTAGCCTGGCCCACCCACTCCTCAGAGACTCCGAACGCCGTGCCCTGTGAGCCACCGTGTGCTGTCGCCAAGCCACTGCACCCGGGCCACATTTCCTTCTCTGCTGTAGAGTGGTCACCTTCGCCTGTTCACACAGGGCGTGGGGCGGAGCTGTCTTGGGGATGCCAGGCTCGCTTACCAGGGATAGTGCAGCATCTTGAGGCCTTGGGAGAGCCAACAGCCCACCTGCCAAACTGGACATGTGGGCAGGGGCCGTGGCCATGCGGCGTGGGTCCAATTTGAGTTGGGGCAGCACTGCCAGCACCCGGGGCATCTGTGCACAGCTGTTCGCCATGCTCGGAGCAGCTGTGCCCCGAGGGAGCTGGGGAGAGGGCACAGCATCTGCAAGAGTGAAAAAGAGGGGAACTGTAACGTGCTCCAGTGCCGCTGTGGACAAGGGCTACGCGGACTCACTCCCGAGAGCCAGCCAGCATGGTCCTGAGTCTTCCCCGCGGGGGGCCGGCAGTCCGCCCGAGCTGTCGGTCAGGCTGCAGGACAGGAATCCACCCCGCGTCCCCCATCTCCCCTTGCTATTGGCACCTTAGCTCGGAAATAAAAATCAGGCCCCAAAAGTACACTCTGCACTTACAGCAGCGTGGTCGGTATAACCCCGGGTGCTGGCGGAGGGGAGATGTGTCTAAGGGAGGCCCTTGTCCAGCTGTGAGGAGACAGGCCCCCCGCCAGGCTCCCGTGTGGCAGTTTACACACGAAGCTACTGCCACGCGTGCTCACCGGGCGGGCACGCCTGCTCCTCCACGTCCACAGCATCATGACGTGGCACAGCGGGCACACTGGCCGCCTGACAGATTCCCGTTTAAGCTCTTTCTCTTGAAAAGTTAGGGCATTAAACCCAGGTGACAGTGCAGCAGGAGCTGAGAAGGTGGGTCACCAAAAGGTCGTTTATCTGCAAGGACACATAAACCCAGGCGGGGCAGGAAAGACGGGACGTGGCCCCGCTGGGGGTGGGAGCTGGAGGAGGAGGTGGGAGTCTCAGGCCCTCCTTGTTGGGCAGGTCACCTGGCCTCGTGGGCTCCCACCCTGCCTGTAACGGGGGTGTGGAGGAGGCACCCTGCAAACCCTGGCTTCCACTGGCACCGTTGCAGGCTTGTCCCGAGGTGGACCTGTCCCTGAAGGAGGTGGTGGCGGCTTCCAGAAGCGTTCCAGCCCAGGGCTCCGTCTGGGAACTCGGCCTCCCGACCCTCCCTGCAGCTGCCATGCCCTCCCCAGGGCCTTCCTGAGTTACACTGAGCTCTCGGGGGGCCGGGGGGCGTTTATTAATCAGGAGCCAGAGCCGCCAGCCAGGGCGGGCTGGGCTCAGACGCCTTCCCTATGCCCTCAGCTTGCGTTTCCCTGTATGCTTGACAGGCTTGGCCGCGTCCCTTCCGGCCTCGGCCTCAGCCTCAGCCTCGGGGATGTCATGGCAGGAGCCGCAAGTGCCAGACTGGGTGCTGTCGGCCCTCTCACTCCTGGGCGAGCACCAGCAAGCAGTTCCGAAGCCTTCCCAGCACTTCCTGGGTTGTTTTTTCTTTGAGAGAGAGACTTTTGCTATAGGGCAGGTGCACTCACCAGAGAGAGAAATCACCCTCCCCGGGGCGTGGCCAAGCAGTCCCCTCTCCCTGTCTCCTCTCACAGTTTTGGGCACTCTCACCCGGGCTGAGTTTCAAGCCACCAGGTCCAGGACTCGAGCTGCATCGACCATGTGGGAATCCAGTGCCCTAACCGCTCTGCCACCTGCTGGCCTCTGGGTGGTTTTCAAGCTGGTTCTGGGGAAGGGTTCTGGACATTTGCTAACCAGCCCTAGTTCCCAGGGCGCTGTGAATGTGACCTGTGACCCCGGAAAGCCCTGGGTGCTTCTGCGTTCAGGCCCATTCCACCTGCTGAAGGGGGCACCCCGGCCCTTCAGTGGCAACAGAAGGCGGAGCTTGTCCCTGCACGGGAGGGGTCTGTCTCTATGGAAGGGAGCAGCGGGGAGAATTCCAGCAGACTGCCGCCCAGCCCCTCCCCGCGGGGCGAAGTGCACTGGCGTGGTCTGCACTGGCCTCACTGCTCAGACTGCTCTCAGAGTTAGGGCACTGGGCGACGCCCTCTCTCGCCCTCCCTCCCGTTCCTGCCATGGGCCCCACGCCAGCCAGCCCTAGTCCAGCAGCTGGGCCCGGTACACAGGCTGGACCCACACGACTGGGTTCAAGTGCAGGCCTTCCTGTATCTAATTCCAGCCAGAGTGGCCACATCTGTCATCCTCCTTTGGGCGCAGCGATGTGGCCAGGAGAGCTCAGGCCAGACACACAGCTGTGACCTCACAGGGACAGACAGAGGAGAGGGACAGAAGTGTACAGCACGCCGTCCGTGTTCAGATGCGCCGGGTGGGGGACTGCGCAGCAAGGACATGCCCTGATGAGCCATGAAGTGTGTCTCGGTACTCTCGGCCCTGGAATCCTCAGCACCAAGCGGATCAGTGCTGTGGGGTCCTGACAGTGGAGTTCCTGGGTCATTGGAAGTCAGCCGGCTTGGCCCCTGCCAGGCCTCACCCCTGGGGCACTGGGCTGCCAGAAGACAGGACCTGGGCCCTGACTCCTGCGGTGCATTGTGAGGGCTTGCTGGTTTGGTGGGCGAGTGACAACCATCAGGGGACAGCACGTCCTCAGGGGTCGGCCCCTGGGCTTGCAGCCGGGTGTCCTGTCCTGGCGACAGATGCAGCTTAGCTGAGCGCACCTGAAGCCCCAGGGTCCCAGGGCTTTGGAGGAAGAGCAGGAACTGTCGGAACTGTCTACGTGTGTGTGTCAGTGAGTGGCATGCAGTCGGGCGAGACATCTGTCCTGCGGTTGCATTACCCCAGGGCACATGCCCAGGGGCTACACAGCTAGCCAGTGTGTGCTGGCCACATGGGTGCTGACGCTGTCTACAGCCCAGAGGCGTGGGTGGGACGAAGGCCTGGGCCGGGCTGGGTCCGCAGCGTCTCCTTTCCCTCTGGCCCCAGAGGCTTGCCGATGGAGCCATCCAAGCCACCTTTGACAAGGGCTGGTTGCAAATGCTGCAGCCACATCTGCAGCTGCCATTGAGGACCCGGGCCTCTCTGAGCTGCCATGGCTCTGTGTCACTCTGCCCGCCCTCCCCTCCTGCGAGTGGGCCGAGGCCATCTGACCTTCCCCAGCACCGTCTTCCACACACCGGGGGTCCAGCCTGCGGTCAGCATTTGGAGGCTGGTCTCGAGACCTAGTGTCTCAGCAAAGTCACCCCGCGGGCAGGACCACTCCTCCCGACAGCTCTGGGTCATTCTTGTGTGAGGGAACGGAAGCTGCACGCACAGGGTGCATTCACGGTAAGAACACTGTGTTTGGGCAACTGAGCCGGGAAGGCCAGCAACAGCCACGCATGGCCCTGCGTCTGGTGAGGCCTGAGTGCTCTGAGCCGCCCAGGAGGCCTTGGGCCAGCGCAGCAGGCCCTGACCCCTCCTACAGCTGCCGGTATGGCCGCTCCCGGGGCAGACCTCGCCGGACAGCTCGCACAGGGGGTTCCCGTGGGCCGCCTTTCTCCTGCAGGATCGCTGTGGAGTGCGCATGTATGTGTGCATGTGTGCATACATAGACAGGGGCTGGGAAAACTCCTCACAAACTGCGTCCTACTTGGGAGAGGAGAGAAAGCGTCGGTGGTCCCGCCGTGCGCGTGGGGAACCTGATGCCCTGCGCCCCTGCGGCGCCCCGACTGTCACGCACTGCTGTCTTGGTGCCCGTTGACTCTGCCCCCAGCCTGCCTCTGTTTCCCACCCGGGGGCCTCTGGCAGCCCCTGCGTGCTTGCACTAGCAGAGGCCCACCGGTGGTGAATCATGGAGGAGATGCCGGGAGCTACACGGCAATGCGGGTCACTTCCTTGCTGGAGCCCCGCGCTGAGATGCTGCAGTGCCCGTCAAGCTGGCCCGGTGCCAGCACTGCCCTGGTCACTGGAGGTGGGGCCGGGGTTTGTCTCTGTCTGCTTTACTAACTCTTAAATCCGCATTTCGTCCCTTGTGACTTCTTCCTGTGCTCGTTGCCCACCCCCGGGGGACAGGGCAGCACAGCCCGGCTGAGGGGCAGACGGCTGTGGCAGTGGGTGGGGCCGTGAGCGTCCCCCTACCCCCAGGCTCTGTCCCACCTGCTGGAGGACAGGCCAGCACAGTGCAGGCCTCGCCTGGTTGGTGGGCTGACGGGCGGCAGTGGGGGGCTGTAGGTGTCCCTAAGGCTCCACATGGGTCCAAATGACATGGTCAGGCGGGGACGGTGCCCGAGAGGATGTGACTGCAAGCCGGCTTCGTCTCCGGAGGCTCTGGCTGTCCCCAAGGCCCGAGTGCTCGCACTTGGCCCTCTGCCCTTTCTGAGCCTGGCGGGCTGTGGTGGCTGGGCCTCCCTCCCTCTGCTCCACCCTGGCTCCTGGCTCCTCCGTCCCCCGAGCTTCCCAGCTCTTTTCCAGGAGCAGCTTAGGTGACAGTGCAGTCCCCAGGGATGCCTTCCCAATGCCCATTCTGCCAGCCGACACCAGGGAGGCCCACCCTCCGCTACCCCACAGCTCTGTGGGGGCAGACCGGGCTCTGCCCCTCACGGCCGGTGTGCGATGGGCCCTGGGAGCACGAGGCTTCACGGCTCCGAGGGAGCTGTCCAGGCAGGCCCTGCTCAGCCAGCCTTGCCTCGGCTAGGTCAGGGAAAGACCCCCAGCCAACTCAGAAACATGGAGGAGGGGACATCTGTGGTCCCCTCCTCTGAGAGACCCGAGGGCCGTTCTGCTCAGAGCCACCTCTCCGTCGCTTTTGGGGACTCGGACTTAAATTTGCGTTCACCGGTGGGGTTTGATGCTGCACCGAGTTCTCACTCCTCACTAGCAGGCGTGGAGCGCAGGCCCCTGAACCCAAAGTGCCTGGCCCAGAGGTGCTGCCGAGTTCGGGCCGCCTCGGATGCGTGTAACCCTTACACACAGACCGAAGGGACTTTGACGTGCGATTTGGTGTTACGGGTTAGGACCGCAACTGCTCACACAGGGCCGGACAGGGACTTCCCATCTGCGACACCATGTGGGTGCTCAAAAGCTGTGGATTTGGAGCGTTTTGGATTCGGGATTATTAGATTAGGGATGCTCGACCCTTACCGTGCGTGGGCCATGGCTGCTGCTGAGGCCAGACCCAGCCCTGTGCTGGAGGCCTGCCGAGTGTGGGCTCAGGGTGTCATGTGTCCTGGTGGGTCTGTGGCCGCCGGCCCCACCTCCCACAGTGGTGCACACCTTCAAGGCGAGGCCTGCTGCCTCCCTTACTGTAAGGTTCACTCTTCCGTGATGCGGGGGTGGGGGTCCTTGCCCGTCTCCCAGCCAGCCGGTGTCATGGGTGCCCCCAGCGTGTTCAGGCTGACTGTGTCTGAGCCCGGGGCCTTCCCGAGTACTGCAGGGGCCACAGCTGGCCAGACCACGTGGTCCCGAACGTCTGAGGTCGGGGTCAGATCGCGGCTGCTCCCAAGCAGCTGAGGTGCTCCCAAGCTCACGGCCCCTGTGAGCCGGCGTTTGTGCTCGCTGGTGCAAGCCTCGTGTGGTGCCCTCACGTCTCTCCACCCTGAGCAGCCCGGGGGGGTGTGTGGTGTCCTATCAGAACCTGAGCAGGCCCCACATGAAGGTCCTGTCACCTCTGAAATGGACCAGACTGTAATCTTGCTTCATAGCTTGCTTTTTTGTTGTTGTTGTTTTTTATCTTTTTTTTCTTTTGGGAGAGGTTTTCGCTATAGGGCGCGTGCGCTCGCCAGACAGAGAGAGACAGAAAGTGAGAAATCACCCCCCAGGGGGGATGTCCACGCCGCAATCCCTTCTCCTCCATTCTCCTCTCGGGATCTTGGGCACGCACGCACAC
>NW_006199613.1:1186081-1196288 GCF_000334495.1 Tupaia belangeri chinensis
TTTGGGAGAGGTTTTCGCTATAGGGCGCGTGCGCTCGCCAGACAGAGAGAGACAGAAAGTGAGAAATCACCCCCCAGGGGGGATGTCCACGCCGCAATCCCTTCTCCTCCATTCTCCTCTCGGGATCTTGGGCACGCACGCACACGCGCCTGGCGTGAGTTTTAAGCCACCAGGTCCGGGACGCGAACCGCGGTCGACTACGTGGGAGTCCAGCGACATAGCCATTACGCTAACTGCTGGTTCCCCATAGCTTGCTTTTAAAAGCCTTTCCTTTTACTAAAAATATTTCTTTAGATTTTTGCTACAGGGTGCATGCGTTTGCTGGAGAGAGAGAAAGAGGGAGAGTGAGAAACCACCCTCCAGGAGAAAGGCCATGCTGCTGTCCCTTCTCCATTGTCCTCCCGGCACTTTTGGGCTGTGCTCACACGTGCCCAGCATGGTTCTCAAGTCGCCGGGAATGGGACTAGAACTGCAAGGTTGGCTGTGTGGGATTCAGCGCCTTAACCACCATGCCACCTCTCTGGCCCCATGTCTGCTGCTCATTCTTCCTCGGGTAGCAGCTGTCTTGCTTTCTACAAATGTGGCATAGGAATGGAGTCAGGGCCGGCCCACAGCCTGGTGGCTGAGCGCAGGCTGACCCAACTTCAGGGTGCAGCGCCCAGGAGGGCCACCGGGTAGCGTCCTCTGGTTTCAGTGGCCAGCACTGCTGAGCTCCTGCCCTGCTGCGCCTGGTTTGTGCGGTACCTGACGGCATGACTGCCAGAGAAGACGCCGCATCCCCATTACAGAGGGAGAGACTGAGGGCTAGAGGGCGAGGCTCTGCGCAGACCCGGGTCACGTGGCCAGCGGCCTTCCTCGCTCCCGGGGCTTGTCCTCACCTGCTGCAGGCCTGACTGCTCGGTGACCCTTGCCACGGGAGCCTGCATTTCAGGGGTGCACAGGGCAAGCAGGGGGGCCCACGGCAGTCGGGCTCGGACTGGGGGGGGCGCCCTCCGTTCAGGGTTCCCTCTCTGGGCTGGTAGGGGCAGACCGAGTTACCCTGGACCCAGCCTCTTATTAGGCAGAGTGAGGCACTGCCTCTCCCCTGCGCCCAGCACTGCCTGGTGGCTGCAGGTTTGCCAAAGCTCGTGCGAGGTGGAGCCCAGGCTGGCACAGCCCGCGTTCCCACGCCAGGACTCTGAGGCTCCAGGGTGGCGCTCTCTCCTGTGAGGCAGGACCAGCCTGGCCACACCCGGGCGTGAGCAGCGAGAGTCGTTATCAGTGAAAGCAGCCAGGACCCCGCGAGCCCCGGGCGTGCAAGGCGGCCTGCTGTTTCGGTCCCAGCCTTCGCCTAGGAGGGCCGGGCGGCAAGAACCTGTCCCTTCCTCAGCGTTGAGCCTGCCCCAGGCTGGTCGCGTGAGGTGTGGCAGATGCAGACCGGGCTCCTCTCAGGGCCATGTCACTCAGAAGGCATCCGGTGACTCAGGGAGAGGCCGTGCCTCTGCCACACCCGCAGGGGAGGAGACAGGAGGGGAGAGTCCTGCACTGAGCCCCAGAGGAGGGGCCGTGACTTCCCCTCTGCCACAGGTAGCCTGGACGGGCAGCGTCTGCAGCCCTGGGGGGCCATGCTGTGGACACAGTGTAAATCGGGGGGCAGTGGCCATGGGGCGCAGCCCTGGCAAGGCCACACCACCAACGTCCCAACCCGAAACATGCCACAAACGTGACTTCAGCGAGGTGAAGGAGGTGGTCGCAGCCCTGCTTGTAGAGCGTAAGTGTGTGAGTCCCCCACACACGCAGGGGCAACGCACCGTGGTCACTCAGCACGCGTCACGATGTGCCGGGGGCAGCGTACAGGAGGTCCTCCTCGCTCTCTATCCCTCTCTGGTTCTTAAATACCATATTTCCCTTCATAATAAAAAAAAACGGGGTGGGATCCCAGCACCCCAAACCCGGGTGCCCTAAGCGTGTCAGCGTGAAGGACCTCCAGTCTCCGAGCACCAGCAGTGGGCATGGATGCACACTCAGTCGGCAGATGCCAGCTGCGTCCCACCACCACAGGGCAGGGCCAAGCCCTGGGCGGGGCTCCCTTGCAGCCCCAGCGCAGTGGGCCTAGTGCGGGGCCGGGCCCAAGGGTTCACGACATGGTTCACGAATGAGCGGGCGTGTAAGTGGTGGGTGTGTAAATGGCAGGCCCGTGAGTGAGCGGAGTATGCGAGTGGACATGTGAGTGGCATGTGCGGGGAGCTGTCCCTAGTGCTCTGTGAGAGAAGACTGCAGGTCACAGTGGTGGCCGGGCTTCGAGGGGCAGCGACCAGCCAGGACTTAGAGTGGCGGGAGGCTGCTGCGGGACATATCTCCCTTGTAGGATTTGCCAATGTTTAATAAACTCGATTTTACACCGGTTCTAGATTTGCAGGCAAGTTGCAGTCCCAATTACCACACCTAATTTCCCCTCTTTAATTTCATTTATTATTATGACTTTGAACTTGCCGAAGGGCACATGTGCTCCCCAGAGATGGAGAGACGGAAGTGAGGCAAGCCACCGGGTGCAGGACTCGAACACCCTAACCACCGTACCACTGCGGCCCCTCGCTTCCCCCACACCTCTTATATTCGCCACACTGCATGTGTGCCGCCCCGGTGAAGTGCCATCCGCACTTGGCTGACGCACCTCGCTGGCACGCCCATGGTCTGTGCCTTCTGGGTGGACGAGCGTCTTGTCTTGTCCCAGGACCCCATGTTACACCTCGTTGTCACGTGTCCTCAGGGTCTTCCGGACTGGGATGGTTTTTCAGACTTGTGCCTGGCGAGCTTGCAGCTCAGAGGAATGCCAACCAGGGACCTTGCAGAAGAGCCTTCCACGTGGGCTGGTCTCAAGTTTTTCTCATGATTAGGTCGGGGCTACGGGTTTTGGCGAGAAAGACAGGGGCAGAGCGGCATGTCCATGCATCTGTCACGTGACTCGTCACTGCCGACACCAACCGTGACCACCTTGTGGCAGCACCTTCATGATGGCCCAGCGTGGAAACTGCTTGGTGCTCACTGGTCAGACAGACCTGCATGGGAGCCTCCCTTGGGCCCATCAGACAGACCCGCAGTGGGGCCTCCATCAAGCCGGTCAGACAGACCCGCAGTGGGGCCTCCGTCAGGTAGTGTCCCCCACACAGGACATGCAGGGAAAGCCAGGGGTCCACAGCACAACCAGGTGAACGTAAGACGCCCGACCCAATAGGCCATGTGTGTGATTCTGTTTCTATGACATGTCCAAACAGCAGATTCCTAGAGACAGAGGGAGAGGAGCCGGCCGGTGGGTGAAGTGGTGGTTAAGGCAGCTGGATTCCACGTGGCTGGCTGCTTGGTTTGAGTCCTGGACCTGGCAGGTGGAAAAACATACCCAGTGTACATACGTCCATGTAACATCCTGGGAGGAGAATGGAGAAGGGAGTGCCATCTCCCCAGGGATGTTTTCTCACCTTCCCTCCCTCTCCCTCCCTCTTTCTCCCTCCCTCTCTCTCTCTCTCTGTCTGTCCCTAGCAAGTGCATGTGTCCTATCTCAAACAAAAAACAGCAAATACGAAGTCGCTTCTTCTGAAACTTGTCGTTGCAGACAATGTCCCAGGACTCAGGGCTCAAGTGCTTGGACACCTCGTCCCCCTCATGTGCTCACTCCCCTTCTAGCATTTTTAAAAGAGATTTTTGCTATAGAGCATGTGCGCTCACCAGGGAGACAGAGACAGAGAGACAAAAAGCAAGAAATCACCCCCCAGAGGAGATGGCCACACCACAATCCCTTCTCCTCCTGGGATCTTGGGCACACACGTGTGCACACACACACACCTGGTTACGTGGGAGTTCAGGTTATGCCCTCTGCTGGTCCCCTTCCTACTTTTTAGGGGAAGGGCAGGAGAGCCAGGGCCCGCCGGGCAGGCAGTCTGCAGGCCTCACGTGGTATCAGAGCTGCTGTGCACCTCCGCGACAGCAGCCGTGACGGGAGAGCCTGGAGGTGCCTCCAGCACTCGCTCTCTAAGCCATCTTTTGGTCCAGGACCAGGGCTGGGGGGCGGCGTGGGGCAGGCTGGCAAGCCCGTCCCGCTCCCTCTGCCCTATCGTCCATGCCAGAGCAGCCAGTGTGGGGCAGGCTGCTGTTCTCTCACGACTGTCCCCCGACAGCCCCCTCATTAGCTAGGCGGTCAGAGACGGCACGATACCTTTGACCTTGAACTCATAGAGCCGTCCAAAGCCAGGCCAGTACCTTGGGCTGCTTTAATAGCAGAGGCTCCCGGTTGCGAGAGGCCGGAAGCGAAACAGCTCTCTGCGTACAGGTGGCTCAGGGTCACTGGAACCAGCCCGTCCTCTGGCTGTGCACGTCACAGAGACAGCAGGAAGAGGCAGGGGCGACGAGAAGTCGTTCTGCCCTTCAAACCAGGAATGTGACCCAGATGATCAGCATCGGAGATTACTCCTGCCCTGGGTCTGAGAGCCATGGCAGGGGCAGAACAGAGTGGTAAGCCGTCCCCCGGGTGCAGGTCAGAGCGGTAAGCCATCCCCCAGGTGCGGGTCTGGAGCGGTAAGCTCTTTCCCCGGGTGCGGATCGGGAGTGGTAAGCCGTCCCCCAGGTGCGGGTCAGAGCAGTAAACCCTCTCCCCGGGTACGGGTCGGGAGCGGTAAGCCCTCCCCCAGTGTGGTCAGGAGCCGACTGGAGGAGTCACGTGTAGTCCCAGAGCTCACTGCCACTGGCAGCTGGTGCTGGTCCCACTTTACAGACAGGTGCGAGGCTCAGAGGCCACAACTGCTGTGTTGTAGTCAGGACAGACTCTGATGGTGGAAAGAGAGGATGGGTGACAGGGGAAGCCTCGGGTCTGGTATCTAGAAGGAAGGGCATGCCCTCTGGAACCAGCTGCTGGAACGTACACTCACCCCCTACACTTGGCAGGAAGGCCTAGTCTCCCGCTAGGCTGGGAGAGGCCAGCACCGTGACTTCTGAGCATCCTGGGACAGAGGGAGAACCCACGTGTGGTTGGGCTGGGCTTATGGGGTGTGAACACGTCCCATGGAAGCAGCCAGAAGATAGACTTGAAAGAGGACTTCCTGGCAAGGGGAGCTGCCATGAGCCCTGGTGGGGGAGTAAACCCTGAGATTGTGCACCAGGTGGCCATGTAGGGGTGTGTGTGGAGACCAGCTCATCTGAGCAAACAAGGTGACCTTTAGACATACAGAAATGCAGTTTCCCTAAGCTTCATTTGCAAAGCAGTGAAAATGTTTGCATACGAAAATGCTAACTGCCTGTTGTTGATACCCACAGAGCAGTGTCATGTTAAAGGAAGCCACGTGTGTTTAACAAATCTTGCCCCAAAAAGATCAGAGAAGCTACATGGCACCAGCCCGCATCTTCAGACGATTTACATTAAACAACTGGCTTTATATCCCACTTCTTCTTCCCCCTTTAAAAGAATAAACCCGAGGCCGGTTTGGGTCACAGCTTTTTGTTAGGGAAGTCCACGAGACCCTGACTTCACTGTATGTCTGCGTCTTTGAGTGTTTATTTTTATGTTTATTTCTAATCCACAGCCTCCCTCTGAGGAAAAGCGCATTCTGCCGAGTGGGTCTCAGCAAAGTGGCACCCAACATGGGGCCAAGCACAGGGTAGGAGGCAAGTGGGCATTCCTTGAAGTGTTTATTTCTAATCCACAGCCTCCCCACTCAAAAAAACCTGTTCTCCTGAGTGGGTCCCAGCAGGTGTGGGGATTCAGGGGCCCGAATGTGGAGGACACCGGTCCTGAGTGAGCCCCCAGGGGCTGGGCCTTGCCACAGTCCCTTCCAGCCCATTCTACCGTGTATAGTGGCACATTCTGTTGTTGTTTTGTGGGGATCTTTGTGTGCCTTTTAGAAAACCCTGGGTGGAGAAACAACCTCCTGAAACTCTTCGAGGTTAGACGAGACTGGCACCTTGGCTTTCTGCCCTAGGCCCGAGTGCTGACGGCTAGTCCTCTGCCAGGTCCCGAGCACTTTTCCTGGAGTGACCCAGACCTGCTGTTAGTCAGGGGTTCCAGAAGGAGACTGAGGCCAGGGCCGGAGCCACAAGGCAGGGGCGAGGGTTCCTGAGCGGTTTAGGCTGCCAGCAGAAGGAGCACCATGGAGGGGAGCCTGGTCCTATGAGGGCAGGGCAGGGCAGGGCAGGGCAGGGCAGGGACGGGACAGGACTTCCAAAACCTCGTGACTAGATAAGGGTGAAGCGAAGGAGGGAAAAACAGGTAACATAAAGAAACAAATTTCGGAGTGAAGGGCTGCAGTAAGGGGCAGGGCAGGGCAGGACAGAGTGGAGAGCTGCAGTGAGGGGCAGGGCAGGGCAGGGCAGAGTGGAGGGCTGCAGTGAGGGCCAGGGCAGTGCAGAGTGGAAGGCTGTAGTGAAGCAAGGAGAGACTGAGTGAGCCCAGCCCTGCTCCTCGCCCCTACCTCAGCTGAGCTGCTGAGGGACCTGCAGCTTTTCAGCACAACTTCAGAGGGAAGGCGGGCAGGGCTATCCGCCCTTCCGCTGGCCCTCCCACAGCGGTCAGGCCAGGCTGGCCCAGGGCAGCAGGGATGCGACTGGGCTGAGAATCAGCAGGTGTCTCAGAACGTCCAGCAGGTGACAAGGCCCCTGAATCGCCCCACCTGGGGCCAGATGAGGCGTCTGGCTCACAGCAGAGCTGTTCTCAGGGTAAGCAACTGGAGAGAGCCTCGCCCCAGCTAGAGCGGGTCCCACTGAGCACCTTCATTTCCTTCCCTGAGCCATTTTTTTAAAGTAGAATTTCTATAAAACGACAGATTTTCCAATCGCCTGTTTTCTCTACGGGCTCGTAATGACAGTAGCTGATGGTGTCGTTAAAAGCACAAGTTAGAATGCAGGAACCGGCGTCTAACGTTCTCCCGGGCAGAAGCCCCCACCTTGTACATCAGCCGACCCCGTTCCAGGCTCTGCGTGGGTACCTGGGTCACAGTGTGAGCGCTTCTTTTCCTTTCTAGAAATTCAGCTTCAGGGACACTGGTGACACAGCTCTGAGATCTGAACTCCGCCAGCCGGTCACACGGGAGGTCCGGATTCGATCCAGTTGTCCCAGGGCTGGTGCTGCAGTGCCTGGCTTCAACCCCAGTGACTTGGGAGGCTGAGGCAGGAAGGTTGCACTCCAGGCCGGCCTGGGCTAGCAGGAAGGTCTCCTGTGAAAGAGCCAGGCCTGGAGTCCCGGGAGGGCAGAGGCAGGGAGAGCACAGCCGCAAGACTGTCTTAAAAGAAAGAAAATTCGGACACGTCATTTTATGCCGTAAAGTTGACGTTGAAATTGCACCTGTCTTCCTTGGCCCCGGAGAGACGTCCCATCACCCCCGTCTCACTCCTGCACCCTTCCAGGCCCCTCACCATGACGGTCCCGCTGGCCGGAAAGTCCCATCCACTGTGCACGTTTGGCAAGCCCGGGGACCCGCCGTGTGCTGCCGGGCCCTCAGACAGAACCGGCTTCCTCCGATGGCTGCGGGGTCGGGCCAGAGGCTGGCGTTTTAGCGCGAGGGTGCTGACCTGGCCTGCCTTTGCTCCGCTGTGCCCTTGGGCTCTTCAGCTTTGCTGTGCATGTGTGTGTGCGCACATGTGTGTCTGTGTGTGCATCTGTGCGTGTGTGTGTGTGTGTGTGTGTGTGTGCGCACGTGAGAATTCTGACCGCACTGCCTTTATAAATGCAGCTCGTGATGGCGTGGCTCCGAGTCCACCCCGCTGGAGGTCAAGCGGCCTGTGGCGGGTTCTGTGGCCCTGGCGGGTTCTGTGGCCCTGGCGGGTTGTCTTCATGGAGGGCCAGCTCCAGGCTCCCAGCTCCCAGGTCACCCAAGGACAGGTGTGTCCCCCAGTACTCTGGAAAGAGGCCACCCAGAATCCCTTAAAGTGTGGCCTGAGTAACACAGAGCTCTCCCACGGGAGGATGCTCGGTGGCCCGGCCAGTCCTCTGGCCTCCCCACCGCGCTGTGCCATGCCGCTCACTGCTTCTCCAGGGCTCGCCCCTAGGTCTGAGTGCCTGGGATCTTGGGCACACACAACACACGTGCCCGGTATGAGTTTAAGCCACCGGGTCTGGGATTCGGACCGCGGTCGGCTACATGGGAGTCCCGTGACAGCCATTATGCCAACTGCTGGTCCTGCTTGTTTGTTTGTAAAGGAAGGAAAGAGGCCGACTGGCGGCATGGAGGTTAAGGCAGCTGATCCGACATGGCCAGCTGGGCAGCTCTGGGCCCAGCAGCTGAGGGACACACCGGGCCGCAGTGCCCCCACGCATGACCTGTCTGTCTCCCACAGGTGTCCTCTCCCTCCCCGCGCACTTCAGTCCCTACGACGGCGGGTCCCTGGGCCGGGACGAGCGGGCCGACGCCTACGCACAGATGGAGCTGCGGACGCTCGAGCAGTCCCTCCTGGCCACGTGTGTGGGCAGCATCTCAGAGCTGAGTAAGCGTGGCGGCCGCGGTGGGCAGGGTCTGAGGGGCGCAGGCGGGAGCTGGCCTTCCCGAGTCTTCCGCTGCCTCCTTCACGCTCCTCAGCTTCTCTGAGTGCTGGATCATTCCAGGCCGGTGCTTGCGAGCAGGCGTCAACAGCGTGAGCATTCCGGGCCGCACGCGACCTGGTGCGCCTCGTCCAGGCCGCTAGTGTCTTCAGAAAGCCCAGCTGAGGGGCCGGCGGGTGGCGCGGTGGTGGAGGCTCTGGACTCCCACGTGGCCCACTGCAGTTCAACCCCGGAGCCGCTTTCTCACTCCCCCTCCTGTCTCCTGGTGAGCCCACGTGAGGGAGAGGGTGCAAGGACCTAGCTAGGTGCCCATGCCCACAGGGTGGCAATGAGGGGTCTGGGGCAGCCCAGGATGGAGCACCCCCACTGCTCACAGCTGGCCCAGCAGGGAGCACTGAGCGCCGGGTTCAGACACAGGAAGCTAGATGCGGGTGCCGCTGGCTGAGGGGGCCGGGGCGGCTCCCAGGTCTCGGGCTCATGGAACACGTTGGGAAGCCCCTGGCGAGTCGGGACCACCTCGCAGCGGCTGCGGGAAGCGTTATCAGGGGACAGCAGGCCCTCCTGCCCCCGGTGACCCCGCTTGTCAGAGCAAGCACCAACACGCTGGCCCCTCAGGGCCCGGGGCCGAGCCAGCAGGGGCCCCTTCGGGTTCCTAGCCCTGATGTTGGGCGGCGGGCTCTCCTCCCGCCACTCTCCTCTGCACCACGGCCACGGCACAGTTCGAGGCCGCAGACCAGATTATAACAGGACGAGGCAGGCAGGACTTCACCTGGGTGTCACGGCAGCCAGGGCGGCACACTCTGCCTGGGTCCCACCAGAGGGGCCCGAGGACGTGGGCTGTGGAGGTGGCCTGGTCCTCACTCCCAGCACATGTCTCTTGGACAGGGGGCTGTTCTAGTGCCACATACAACCCGACAGTGAGGACACAGCCCTCCCCCCTCCGGAGAGCACGGCTCTATCTTGTTCTCGAGTGTTAGACGAGCATTTGCTGAGTGCAAGAGCCCGGGCCGAGTGCCGAGTCACGGGTCTCATTTACTCCTCGGAGCGCTCAGGGAGGCTCCCAGTTCATCAATAAAACCGAGACCCTCCTGAACCCCAAGATGTAAGCGTGAACAGCTCCATCATCCCCACTTGGATTGGCGGCTCCCGCCCAGCACCTCCCACCCCAGGGCCTTTGCACCGGCCCCTCCCCTGCTAGTGACGTTTTCTCCCAGACACACAAGCCGGTGGCCCTCCCCAGTGGTGCCTGATGAGACTTTGTCCCTGAGTTCCCAGGGAAGTGGGCTCCCGCTCTCACCCACATCTGCCCGTAAAGGCTTCAGTCCTGTCCAAAGCACTGAGCACCTTGACGCTGATTAGAGATTTCCGTGTAAAGAGCTTACCCTCTCCGCGGCTGGAGGGTCCGCCTCGTCAGGGCAGGCCGTCTCTTCCCTCTGCGGAATCCCCAGTGTGTGCGCATGTGTGCATGTGCGTTCCCCCACAGGCGTGTCTGCATGTGTGTGCACTCCCCCACATGTCTGCACGTACATGTGCCCAGGCGTGTGCACAGGGAAACAAGCCCTGTCTATTTGCTGTGTGGCTCCCAGACCATGCCTGGACCTGGCCCACGTGCTGGTCCAGCCACCCCGGGACAGAGGGAAGGCGCGTCCCTGCAGCGTTTTCTCACGACGGCCGCAGGACAGGTGCCGCACGCCCGGCACGCCGGCCGCC
>NW_006199613.1:1198322-1198607 GCF_000334495.1 Tupaia belangeri chinensis
GGCCCCCCTCGCAGCGGCTGCGGGAAGCGTTATCAGGGCACAGCAGGCCCTCCTGCCCCCGGTGACCCCGCTTGTCAGAGCACTCACCAACACGCTGGCCCCTCAGGGCCCGGGGCCGAGCCAGCAGGGGCCCCTTCGGGTTCCTAGCCCTGATGTTGGGCGGCGGGCTCTCCTCCCGCCACTCTCCTCTGCACCACGGCCACGGCACAGTTCGAGGCCGCAGACCAGATTATAACAGGACGAGGCAGGCAGGACTTCACCTGGGTGTCACGGCAGGCAGGGCGG
>NW_006199613.1:1198913-1202196 GCF_000334495.1 Tupaia belangeri chinensis
TCATCCCCCCTCGGATTGGCGTCTCCCGCCCCGCACCTCCCCCCCCAGGGCCTTTGCACCGGCCCCTCCCCTGCTAGTGACGTTTTCTCCCAGACACACAAGCCGGTGGCCCTCCCCAGTGGTGCCTGATGAGACTTTGTCCCTGAGTTCCCAGGGAAGTGGGCTCCCGCTCTCACCCACATCTGCCCGTAAAGGCTTCAGTCCTGTCCAAAGCACTGAGCACCTTGACGCTGATTAGAGATTTCCGTGTAAAGAGCTTACCCTCTCCGCGGCTGGAGGGTCCGCCTCGTCAGGGCAGGCCGTCTCTTCCCTCTGCGGAATCCCCAGTGTGTGCGCATGTGTGCATGTGCGTTCCCCCACAGGCGTGTCTGCATGTGTGTGCACTCCCCCACATGTCTGCACGTACATGTGCCCAGGCGTGTGCACAGGGAAACAAGCCCTGTCTATTTGCTGTGTGGCTCCCAGACCATGCCTGGACCTGGCCCACGTGCTGGTCCAGCCACCCCGGGACAGAGGGAAGGCGCGTCCCTGCAGCGTTTTCTCACGACGGCCGCAGGACAGGTGCCGCACGCCCGGCCGCCCGCCTGCATGGAGCTGGGTTTCACTTGCGCAGTGTGGAGGAGGGCGGGGACAGGCAGGCGGGACTGCATCTTCCCCCGGGACTGAAGGGCTTAATGAGGCTAGTGATACTTGGCACCGAGCCCCAGGCCTGGGCCACCCGTTTCACACGCGTCGCCGCCCGCACCTCACCAGGCCCAGCTGCTGGGGAGCTGGGTACCCGTGTCTGGCTCTGTCTCAGCCATGAGCACTCAAAAGGGAAGGAATAACAGACAAAGCAGCAGTCCCCCACAGCAGGCAGCCACTGTACAGGCTCACTGTGGCCGAATTCAGGTCCCCCCGCTGCCTCTGCTGGACAGCTCGCGATGCAGGTGGCAGAGCCAGCGAGAGGCCTGGGGCACCTCCGACCGAGGCTCGTGGTTAACAAGGGATGGAACCTGCTCCCCTGCCTGGTGGGCATTTCTCGGCCTCAGAGTGGGGTCTCACTGCACCAAGGCCAGCTGACTCCTTGCCAGCTGTTTCAAGGGTCCCGATGTCCACCTGTGCTGACAGGGCCACCCCGACAGGCTTCCCCAGGCAGCCGTGGTGATGGCCAGGGACAACATTCCGCCCTGTGCAGACTGAAGCTCGTGTATAGATGGACATGCAGTCACACTCGAAGCTGCTGTGGAAGCCTATGCCAGGTCGCCCTCAAGTTCCGCAGTCCACATGTGGAGAGTCGCACTTCCTGGGGTGGTGCCGGTGTGAGGAGCTCGCGCTCGGGGAGCAGGGGCGTGGTTCGAACCCTGGCAGCTGGCCTTTGGCCGTGTGACGGGGCAGGCCATGGAACCTCTGTGAGCCGGCTCCCTGTCTCAGAGTGGAACTCCTTCTCTGACAGTGGGCGTGAGGGTCCAGTATGACGTTGTCCCCTCTGTCATTAGGAGGCTGGCACACCTACTGGCAGGAGACGGGCCCTAGGAGGGAGTCCGCAGCAGCCACACCGTGGCCGTCCACAGCGACCGGGCCGGCAGTTCCCAGAAGCCTGGGCAGACCGTGCACCAGCGGGCTCTTTGAGAGGAATGGCCCGCTCTGGGTGGAGAAGCCAGGACCTTTGCCACGACAGCCTTTCTGGTTTGCCTGACCTTCGGGGCTCTCTGCTCCCAGCTTCTCTGTTAGGAATCTCGTAAGAGGAGCTTCCGTTCCTTTTCCTTTTTGAGAGATTTTTATTATAGGACACGTGTGCTTGCCAGAGAGGCAGAAAGCGAGGACTCGCCCCTGGGGCGATGGCCACGGCACAGTTCCTTCTCTCCAGTTCCCTCTTTGGAACCTGGGTGTGCACACACACATGCCTGGTGTGAGTTTCAAGCTGTCGGGTCCTCGAAGCATGGCAGCCAGTGGGAGTCCAGCAACTTAACCCCACACCACCTGGCGCCCTGCCTCCCCCTCTTTCCTGACTGTCTCGCCTGCATTCGGGCTAGAAACGTGCCACTGGCGTGTTCTCCACCTTGGCGGCTAAACCAATGACAGCAGCGGTGGCACTGAGCCCTCCTGTCCGACCTCTGAAAGGTCACTCAGCGAGTGTGGCCTCCACACACTCGCAGACTTGCTCCTACGGCCCTGCGGTCCTGCCATGTGTTAGGACAGTCGGTCCTGGATAGGTGGCAGCTGCAGCCGAGGCCCTGCTGCAGACCTGCCCCACAATGGCTGCTGCGCTGCTGCAAGGCGGCAGACCTGGTGGGTGTGTAGCCAGGCTTTGCCCCCCGGGCCCAAGGGCAGGGCTGGGAGCTGGCATTTCAGGGGCAACTCTTCGTCCAGGGACATGTGGGCCAATGTCTGTCGGCCTTGGACCTGCGAGAGTTCCGCAGGAGGCTGAGGCCTGTGGCAAACCGAATTCGAGTGACCAGACTCAGGGTCACGGTGCTGGGCCTAACCCACCGGCTCTGGTGCCCAGCCGAGCTGCACGCTGAGTGCTTCGCTGTGGGCAGTGAGAGCCAGGCCGGCGTGTCAGAGCCCCAATCGGAAGCCAGGTGTGCTGGCTCTGCAGTCCCAGCTGCCGTGGTCACGGCCGGTGACCTGCAACCCTGGCAGGCCCCGAGCGTTCCTGAGGGGAGTGTCTAAACTGCAGGTGTGCAGTCCAGCCGGCCGGCCTGGGCACAAGCAGGTCAGGGGCCGGGCTCACTGCTCCCGCCCCAGTCCTCCTGGTCCCAGCTGGGGCAGGAGCACCCAGATGCAGAGCTGCAGCAGCAGAGGTTACCAGTCAGGAGTGCAGGAGTGAAGCCCCCGGGGCAGGGGTGAGGGAGGCAAGGCAGAGTCCCAGTGCAGCCCCAGCCCCAGGGCTGGCACTTGTCCCTGTTAGAAAAAGCCGCCCTCTTGCCGTCAAGGGGGCCTGGCAGCTGGTACTGTCAGGCCAGGCCTCCCTGGAGGCTGGGCCCAGAAACGAGGTGATAGTGCAGGCCACTCCTCACTGCTCTGAATGCTCGCCCGGCCGAGGCCCTGCTGCAAACGTCGCGCAGGGCCCCTGGGCTACCATGGCGGGAGAGTGGCTGCAGGTGCGGGGGACCTGAGTGTCCTGCGGGCTAGTCTGGACCTGTGCCTTCTCAGTGGGACTCAGAGACCCTTGGTGGGAGGCACTCCCCAGAGGAGCCCCCGTGGGGAGGGCACGCCTCCCTGAAGGGAAGGCCTTGGTTCTCGGGCCAGAGGGGCCTGCAGAGGCGCCGCGGTGCCTGCGGGGCTGCCGGCAGGGGGC
>NW_006199613.1:1202391-1204329 GCF_000334495.1 Tupaia belangeri chinensis
CGGCGGGGCTGCCGGCAGGTGCCCGGGCCATCCGGCTGCCCTTTGTCAGCATTGTGGCCTCACACAATGAGGGGCTTCCTGCCTGGGGCCAGGGGATTGAGCAGCCCAACACAGGGTGTGGGGCCTGAGGACCTGGCCCCATGGCCGGTCCCAGCAAGGGCAGGTGAAGTCGGTGGGTCTGGGACGCAGTCTCCCACTTACAACCACCGCCCTCACTCGGCCCACGTGCAGTGACATCGCCGCCACGCCGAAGTGCTGCTTACGGTGCTGCCGCCTGGGCAGTGGGGGGGCGGCACAGTCCTCGGCCTCACACGCAGGGCTCCAATTCAGCCGTTCTGGGAACCGCAGGCCGGCGCTCGCGAGCCCTGCAGGTGTGGCGGGGCCTCGCACGGGGACTATGCAGAGCCTGCTCTAGGTTGGGAGGAGCGGCTAGAGACAGTCCCTAGAGCGCAGGGACTGCCCCAGGGCAGAGGACGGAGTGTCGTGAAGAAAGCACAGTCCTGAGTTCTGGGGGAGCCGGCCTGGCCCGTGTCCACTCCAGCTGGAAACGAAGCAAACCGGGTGGCCGTGTTCCGTGGGCACGGCCCCGCCTGCGCCGTGGGCGTGGGGGAGAGTGATGATGCTGAGAAGGTGTCTGCCCGGCCAGCGCAGCAGGGAGGGTGCCGTGAGCTCAGGCTGTCCCCTTCTCACTCCCACCTGCCAGGTGACCTGGTCTCCCGTGCCATGCACCACCTGCAGGGGCGCCGCCCCCTGTGTCCGGGCGCCAGCCCCGCCCGCCAGGCCCGCCAGCCGCCCCAGCCTGTCGCCTGGGCCCCCGACGCCCTCCACACGCTCTACTACTTCCTGCGCTGCCCCCAGATGGAGTCCCTGGAGAACCCCAACCTGGACCCCCCGAGGATGAGCCTCAACAACGAACGGTAGGACCTTCTAGGGCTGTGGGAGGGCACTTCCTAGTATGCATTGGCCGACCACTGGCCATTGGCAGACCAGGAAGCAAGGCGCCCCAGAGCCACCCGCTGCCCAGGTGCACCAAAGGCCAGTGCTGGTGGGGTGGGGCACGCCCTGGCTGCAGCGATGTGGCAGGGCATGGGCAGTGGCCTGTGGGCCGTGGCGGCAGGTCTGAGACCCCCCTTGTAGGCTCCTGGACGCGCAGTTGCCTCTCTGTAGAATGAGAGCGCCATGCCCACTTGCAGAGGCGGGCGTGAGGCCGAGCACGCCAGCTCGGAGGGCAGCTGGCCCTTGTCCTGTCGCCGTCACCTCTCTTGGTAGCACGTCATCACCGTCCTGGCAGCTGGTTGGGAACTCGGCCACATCCTGCCTGGGCGAGAAGGCCATCGTGGCCCTGGCAGCTCTTGGATCTCCGGAAGTCAGTGGCTGAGTGGTGCCAGGGCTCGGCCTGTGCGTCCCAGTCCTCCCCCAGCTGGCTGCAGGGCCACCAAGAGCAAGCGTGCAGGTGTGCACTGCACACGGGCACGCACAGGCACATGCAGTGCGCACATGGCCACGCCAGCCCCGGCAGGTGTCTTTGGGGTCAGCGGCAGAGGGCGCCTCTTGAACATCCTGCCCCCAAGGTCTGCTTGTCTGTTATCTGCCCAGAACACCACGTGGCTAGCACGGGCCCCCTGGGTGCCACCGCATGGCCAGTCAGGCCAGGTCAGTTCTTGGGCTCGGAAGCCGTGTGGAAGGTCCAGGGCTGGGAGGGGTCGCAGCGGGCGTAGCAGCCCTGACAGCGTGCTTTTCCATGCATCGGGGCCCAGGACGGGTCTGAGGCTCCGTGTCTCCCCCGCCCCCGTTCCTCACCAGCTCCTGCCCACGCCTGCCCCACCCAGTCTCGGGGTGCACAGATCAATACACGCGGGTCCCTGCTCCGTGCCCTTCAGCAGCCCTAGGAAGCTGCGGCACCCAGAGGACCAGCAGCCAGTGCCAGAACCTGGGCGT
>NW_006199613.1:1204673-1213722 GCF_000334495.1 Tupaia belangeri chinensis
GTCTCCACCCTCCCTGAGCTGCCGTTACTGGCCGTGAACGTGGCTGGCACCGAGGCAGCTGTGAGCGTGGCCTGGATGTGGCTCACCAGGCATCTGTGCACCTGGCCCAGGCTGAGCACTGAAGCGCCTGAGTCCACCCTGCCGAGGAAGAGGCGCTTCCACAGCCCATGTCCCCAAGCAGTCATGGAGGCACGATGGCCGAGCCCAGGTGGCGCCCACAACCACCGCACTGCACCCTGGGTAGCGGTCCACACACACTGGGGGTGCCTGGGAGACACTCCCACCACCACCGCCATCCCCGTCCTGGTGTTACGTGGCGTCGTTCTCCTTCTCTGGAAGCTGAGGGTAACTTGGGCCAGGGAAGGCCAACCCCAGGGCAGCAGGCCACAGCATGCCCTGGGCGACCTGGAGGCAGCAGGAGGCAGCCTGGCCCCGAGCCTGCTGGGCCAGCTCCGTGGAGAAAGCACTGCGGTCACAGGAGCTGGCGGGGGCACGGCAACGCCGCCACTACAAGGGGACGGGGCGGGCTAGCCCATACTTCCACGAGGGCCCGGGCTCTAGCCCTGTCTGGGAGGGCAGCGTCCTGGGGTTCTGCCTGGGCTAGGCTGCGACTCTTGGCCAGGGTGAGGGCCGCCAGGGAAGTCCCTCTGCTGGCCCCTTCCAAGGCCCCACGGCACTTCCAAAGTGCCCTCGCCTCCTCCTGCCAGGTTCCTGGCCGTCGCTAGCACCCAGCCCAGGGGCGCATCTGTGCGGTTGTCAGGCTGAGCGCGAATAGTAGCACACGCGTGTAGATGGCAAGGTAAAACCGCGCGGGGGAGGGTGCCTCCCGTGAACCACCAGGTGGGCTTCAGGCACGTAGACAAAGGGAACCACCGTAGGGAAAAGGCAAAGCCGGAACTTAAACACGCTCACAGCTGAGCGGAGCTCCCCGGAGGCCTGCTGGCTGCCGCTGCGGCAGTGCTGAGCCTGGGGAGCCTGGCCAGCCCTACCGGGGTGCTGAGCTCATAGCAGCACGCAGGCTGGGCCCTGTCCCCTTCAGGCCCCATCACCCCAGTGCCCCCCCAGAGTCCAGGGAACGCCCCCAGGGGTTGCGAGGGTTCTGGGGTAATGCAGCCTTGCTTCCGTGAGCTCAGCATGCCTGCCTGTCTGTCTCGGCTTCACTCCCCAGAGTGCCTCCCTCCGCCCCACCTTAGATCACGGGGACCGTGTCCATCAGAGCTGGACAGAGTCTCAGACCCGAGTGCAATGTGGAAGTCTGGGCCGCAGGCCTTCTGGGGGACAGAGCCCAGCTGCCTGCCGTCTGCCCTCCACTGCAGGCCGTGTGACTGGCCGGCTGACGGAGGTGGGGCACGTGCCCGTCCCTATGGCAGTGCTCCCTGTGGGGCAGTGGGCCGGGGCGTGGCGGCTCTCTGGAAGGGCTCTTCCTGTGTAGGTCTGCGAGGGGACGGTGGGAGCACAGAGTCCCAGAGACCGCGGCGCTCGGGCAGGGGCAGCTTTGCAGCATCCTCCACCCACTGCCGGCCATGAGTCGGGCAGCAGCGTCAGGGCACAGGCCCGGGGCTCATGGCCCTGCACACCCCAGGTGCCTCCGCTGCCAGGCAGGCCGATTGTGCCCCCCGGGAGGGCGTGTGCTCGCCCCGTTTCTCCTCACATTCACAGTTTCGAGAATCATGTCAGAGGGTGAGTGCTGCGGGGACAGAAGGGAGAGCGGAGACCCCGATGGCGGTCAGGCTATGGCCCCCGCTTGCCATCTCCACCCCATGGGACCGGGCACACCGCCATGGCTTTCACGCCTCCAGGCCAGTGGTCTGACCGTGCACCTGTGCTGCGGCTTCCTTGTCAAATGCGGAAAGTACTGAGAACCGTGTCTGGCGGGCCTCGCACCCCCCACCATCTCATCGCCATATGAGGGGCTTGGAAAGCATGCGTCGTTGAGGAACCGGATCAGAACACCTGGGCTTAAAAGGGACGTTAAAGGACGACCCCAGACTGGAACAGGTGGGCCCGTGGGCAGCGCGTCAGAGAAGGGCCTCTGCTATTCCAAGATGCGTCGTCCGTGACAGAAACCCACCGAGGTCCTAGTCTTTGTTCAGGCCACACCGACCACCCTTGATGTGGGTTGGTGGCTTCCTGGGAGAAGCACGACTCGGACCGCCGTGGTTCGCAGGTCGAATCTGGCCTCTCCAGCGCTGGTCCCTAGGTCAGCGGGGACTGCTCTGAGCCTATTTCCTCCTGCATGAGAGGGCTCCCCAGAGCGGCTCCCCTGGGGAGTGCCCCCACACAGCGAGGACGAGGACGAGGACGGCACCTCCTTGCTCCACTCCAGCTGCGAGAAGGGGCGTTTCCCCAGACAGGCGCTTTGCATGAGTGAGCTCCCGAGAGGCCATGTGTCCCGAAGAAGCAGCTCATTAATCTGCTCTGCTTGCGAAAGTGCTTTCTTATCAAATAATAGGGCTGATGGCGGGGCGGCCCGGCGCTCGCGATGCGCGGTTCCCTTAAATGCGCTCAGATCTGCAGCGGTAAGCGCCTTTCGCTGCCTTCCGCTTCTCTGCACTGTCTCCATCTGTTTACCCAAAATGGAGCTAATGAGAGGAGACGCTACTGGGTGAGTTAAGGGCTGGCTTTGTGTGCTCCCAGACTGGCACATCCAGCAGCCTCCACAGTGACACACACGGGCCTGTCCCCACGTGTCCCCTCACTGTCCCTGCTCTCTTCTCCCTCCGTGGTGACCATGTGTCGTACCCACTTGTCTCCCCCCGCCCCCGTGGAAGGGCCTTGGCCCGCCAGGGTCTGCGGCATTGCCCAGCCCGTGGAGCCGACGGCGGGCTCTGAGGGTCTGTGTCCCGCCGTCTCCTGGCCGGGAGCCTTTGGGCCAGCTAACTTCCCCAGCCTCGGCTTCCTCAGCTAGAAATGGAAAAGCTCTCAACCAAGTCTCAAAGGCCTTTGTGGGCATTGGAGGAGGGGACACACGTGAAGGCCTGGGGGCTGCCACTGGCAGGATGGCTGCTGTCCCTGTCCCCATCCCCGTGGAAGGGCTGAAGTGACTACACTGTGGTTAGTGTGTAAATAATCCGAAACACCGTGAATTTAAACGTCAGTCTGCTCAGATACATGTTTCTGTTTTTCGCCTGTCAGATCACATCCCTTTTTCAGTCCCTGCTGTTAATTCCTGTCACCTCCATCCTGACAGTGGCCTGGGAGGCAGGGGCTGGTGGGCAGAGCAGGTGGGCCGGTGGTCACTCTGGGCGTGTTCAGTTTGCAGAGACCTGTGTGAGCTTGGAGCCATCACCACCCACCACTCAAGGACCTCAAGAACTCAGAATGGATTTCATTCACCCACTGGGTCAAAGAACAAGCAGTGTCTGTCACCCTGGAGCTGGCAGGGGCCCATGCCCAGCCCTCGCTGGGTACAGGTACTGCCACGCCCCTCGGCTGCACCCCTCATGCCCACTGCGATGGTGCACCGCAGGGCTAGGCTGAGGCAGTGCGCCCTGACCTGTTTCACATGGCTAGAGTGTGGACGGTCCACGACAGCTCGGCCCCGGCCCCATCCTCACGGCCGTGTAAGAGTGATGGACTTGCAGTACAAACTGTCCCTCTTGCAATTTAAAAGCAAATGTTGCCAGAGGACACATCCACTCACTGGGGAGCAGCAGAGAGGAAAAGCAGTCACCCCGGGGCGGGCCACGCCATGACCCTTCTCCTCCTTTGGGATCGGGGCACCAAGTGTGTTTCTCAAGCTGCTAGGTCTGGAACCCGAGCTGCGTGGTCAGCCGTGCAGGGTCCAGCCTCCCCGACACCACACCACGGTTCACTTTCCCTCCCCCAGCTAGTGATGTCCGTGTGGCACACTCGGCGACACTCGGGACATGAGCAGTGCGACGAGCCCAGCTCCCGGGCATCCCCGGCTGGGGTGAGCTGCCAGCATTTGCTGGGTCTGCTGTTACATGCATGCCGGGCACTGCTGTCACTAGACTCGGGGAGGTGTCCCATAATCCCCAGCGGCCAGGCTCAGCCAGGTGCGGGTAGGCGGTCGGACGTAGGGCGCTTTCGCCTCATCTAGACGAAGCCCTCGGGTGCGCGGCTCCCGGAGGACCCTCCCGCTCTCTCCAAAGGAAGCCGGTACCTCTGCTGTCCCCGGATGAACGGACCCAGGCCCCACCGAGAGCACACGGGACGTGGCCGAGGTCAGGCGGGGTCCGATTACCCGAGTGTGCGTTCACGGCGTCCAGAGGGAAACCCTCCCTCTACCAGGGCACAGGCCAAGAACTGGCCTCCCCCAGCCCATGTGACGGTGTGACCCTTTTGCCAAGGGGCTGGACCTCTCCGGCTCCGGCGGGATCATGGCACATTTGCCAGTGTTGAACCAGGGTCTGCAGCAGGCCGAGGGAGCGCAGTGCCAGGTGCGGGGGCAGGATCCTGGCTGCCTCCGACGGTGCCCGGGGCTGCCGGCAGAGCAGAACTTCCTGTGCGCTGTCCACCCTGGCCCTCAGAGGGGACGGCACTGCCGGGGCTCGCTGGCTGCTGCTCCTGTAACACGGCAGCCGTCCCTTTGTCTGCAGGCTCGCCAGGCTTCCCAGCCCTCGGTTCAGGGAAATCCTAACTCCACGGGGAGCAGCTGCTGGGCGGGCTGGAGGCCTTCCAGGCTGGAAGGGGGGCGGGCACTCGGCCACCTGCAGCGTGGGCTGGTTCCTGCCTGTCCCCTGCCTGTCCCCGCCTGCCACGGCTCTGCCGACTCCCTGCCACGAGGCCTGTGCCTGACAGCTGTCTGCCACTTACCGCTCTCTACTGCTGCAATAGCTGCAGATTTGGGGGCAGAGGGGTCTGGGGGACACCCCTGAGGCCCTGGGCCCAGGGGCATTTGCTGCCCAGGTGCTGACTCAGGGCCGGTGAGCTGAGTGCCGATGCAGCGGGGTGGGGGCTTTCTCCACTGCCCCCAGGTCCTGCTCCCCAGCACCCGTCCCTCTCTGTGGTGGTTTGGTATTGTGAACAACCCAGAGTGGGTCTATTTTTAGACCCAGACCGATCACCATGAGTGGCCTTGGACCTGTGCCCAAACCTGTCGAAGCCCCATTTTGACGTTCATAAAACGCAGACGTGTTGGCATCCTCACCAGGTGGCCATGAGCCTCGGAGGTGATCGGAGGGTCTTCGAGAGGCTCATGCAGAACGTGCATTCTGGACACGGTGCAGACCCAGCAGGGGTCGACTCGGGCTTGAGTCCATCTCTCCACACAGTTTCTGAGGCCCTCAGCTCTGTACTGTCAGGCTGGCCCGGCCTGGGGCGTGGCTTCGCTATGCCCAGCGCCCCTGCCCGTGTCCCAGGGCTACAGCTGGGAAGCGGGGTGGCCCTGGCGAGGATCCTGCAGTGTCCTCTCTTTCTCTTGGCTGGGTTGGGGTGTCCCACCCCCGGCCTATCATCAGCTACTATGTGGTCAAAGCCCCCAGTTGCCCATCAAAAATCCCCCTTAATGTGTACATCAGTCAGGCCTCAGGAGCCCATGCTCCTGCCACCTCCTAGAAGCTTCTGGAAGCCCTTCTCCTGACAGTCTGAGGAGGTACCTTCCTGCCTCAGATGACGGGGCTGAAGTGAGTGCTGTGTGGTCAGCTGAGCTGGGTTCGAGTGGAGCAGTCCTCCCAAGGAGCCGGCACCAAAGCGCTTTTGTTTTCGTTTTCTGCTATAAGGGTTTGTGTGCTCGTCAGAGAAGGAGGGAAAGTGAGGAAGAAAGCACAGCCCGGGGTGGCCATGCTGCAGTCCTGTTTCTTCTTGGTACTTGGGACATGTACACACGTGCACTTAGCGTGTTCTCCAAGCCGCAGGTCCGGGACTGAACTGTGTAGTCAGCCATGTGGCATCCAGCCTATTGAGCTATCGCCATTGGCTGGCCCGTAATTTTATTTGAATTACCCGGTAAATTTCCCAGTTTATTCTCTGCGGCCTGGGAACCTCTTCAGCACAGCCCTCTGGCCCTTGTCACTGCCACCACCCAGCCAGTGTCTGTGGGCAGAAGCCACGGCCCAGCCGTGCCCCCAGCTCACTGGTCAGTGGCATGGAGGTGGCCAGCCCCTGTGAGGGAGGGAGGTGCGCTGAGCAGCTTGAGGCCTCACCTGTCTGGCTTCCGCGTGGTGAGAGCTGTGGTCCCTGGTCAGCCACCGCAGAGCCGGGCATGGCAGAGGAAAGCAGGCCTTGGCTCGCAGAAGGCAGTGGGGAGCCCGGGTAGGTGTGGCGGGTTGGCCAAGGGGCCCCACCCCGGGAGCTGGAGAGAGGCCTCCTTTCGCTCTGCTCCACCCCGGGTGCGTGGGGCAGTAGCTCTCGGGCCTGCTGGGCAGCCTGAGAAATGGGGTCAGGGTCAGGGCCTTGGGCTGGAGCTGCTGGGCTATGCAGGCACAGGCGGCGGTGGGGCCCCGTGCCGTCTCCCCGATGTGGGCTGTCTCTCCCATGGGAGACACCACCCTGGGGTCAGGCCCCGTCCCAGGGCAGAGCCAGCCGTAGCCGTCTGTCCCCGACATCCCCCCGCCCCGCCCAGGGGCTGCCTTAGCCTCGGCCCGTCGAGCTCCCCCCAGGAAGCATTCCCGGCTCGAAAAGTCCCATGTGAAATGTTATCTGTTCTGGGAGTTATTTCCTTTTTTTCTGGAAAGAACCGGTTCCAGTACCCAAGCTGGTTGAACCTCCAGGAGTGAAAGCTGAAGTCATTGTCCCCTTGGAGGGCATTCAGGAACATTTGGGAGCAGCAGAGCCCGTGGAAGCATGTCCGCGTGAGGGACGGCCATAGCCCACAGAGCCTGAAAGCCAGGCCCCGGGGCTCCCGCGGTGGGACGGGGATGCGTCCCTGCAGACAGGGACGTGGGCTGCGTAAGGGCCAAGCGGGTGTGGGTGGATACTGCTTCCCAGCGGTGAGCAGCAGCCTCCCTGCCTGCTGGCCCGGGCAGAGGGCCCACCGCGACCGCCCCCTGTCAGCTGCCCTGGGAGCTGCCCCTCCGCTGTGGTAACAGCCCCTTTCCATCTGGGTCACCCCGTTTGGCTCAGCTAAGGAGGTGACGGGTTGGTGCTACTGCAGAATGCTGGAGCCACAGGGAGGCAGGTTCAGGACCCAGGCCAGCCTGGGCATACAGGCCGGCACGTACCCACAGTCCCAGCCGGCTGGAAGGCTGAGGGTGGGGGTCACAGCAGGCGCGACCCTGTCAGGGTTCCTGTGTCTCCTTCTAAAGGAAGAAGTGAGCTTTCCAAGGAGGCCCGTGGGGTAGCAGTTCCAGGGCGTGGACCTGGCAGGACGTCACTCCAGCCTGCGGGCCCCGGGCCGCGTGTGTGAACAGGGCAAAGTGCTGCCTCGTGGAGCCGTGCAAGGAGGGAGCTGCACCTGGGGAGAGTGGGTGCCGACGGCCCCTGGGAGCGCCAGGGCCGCGTCCTCAGAGGCCCCAGCAGCCCAGGCGGACCTCAGACCCACGAAGGGCAGGTTGGCGCCCACAAACCCCAGCCTGGTGGTGTCCGTGCATGTTGGGGCAGGTTTCCGCTCACGTCTACGGTACCAGAGGAGTCTTAATGAGAAGAGTTTTCACCACCAAAGCCCACAGCCCACCTCAAGCAGAAGCCCCCGACCCCGGCAGAGACCCTGCCATAGGTCGGCGAGCGTCCAAGGCCGCCCAGCGGCTGCAGGAGACAGGTGTGGGGGTCTGGAGAGAGCTGAGCAGACCCTGCTCTGGGCCGGGCCAGACCCTTCTGGTTTACCGAACCATTCTAGAAAACGAATTAGTCCAGGATGTGAACCGGACTAGAATGGCCTCCTTTGTGCCGGGAGCAGCCCTTTCCGCGGACAATGCTGGTTTTATTCTGCACGGACGTTTGGCTTGGCTGGGGCCACCGCGGCTCTGTGGAAATCTTGGGGAAGCCTGATGAGGGCCTCAGGGCTGCCAGGCCTGACCTTCCCAGAAAAGCTGGGCATCGTTGCAGGTCCCTGATGGTGCCTGTCGCCGCCCCCAGCCCCATCCCGGGCACAAGGCGGGGAGGGGCATGGGAGCAGGGAGGGGCAAGTTCTGGGAAGCCCAGGGCTGGCCCGGCTCCCCACGGAAGGCACAGCCGGGAGGAGGTGCAGTGCGGGTGCAGGTATCGGGTACCATGGCCGCCCCGCCCTTGCGCCTTGTCTAGGGCTCTCCTCGGGCCTCCGAGCAGCTCGCAGGCAGGGTGGGACAGCTTGGAGGGTTACAGGGTGACAGAGACCTCAGGGTCAGCAGGTGAGGCACCTGTTTCTCATGCCCTGTCTGCCAGCCTGATTCCCCAGAGCTCCCATCAGCTCGAGGAGCGAGGCTGCCCTGAGCCGGGAGCTGAGCGCTGCCTGCTGTGTCAACAGGACTCAGCATGTAAGACAGTGATCCCCACAAACCAGCTCTCACGGGACTCAGCATGTAAGACAGTGATCCCCACAAACCAGCTCTCGCTGAGGGGGGCAGCGTTAGCTTTTTTGTTTTTTTGGGGGCTGCAAAATTATTTACTATTTTTTCCCTCAAGGTGTTTAACCACAGGGTGCGTGTGCTTGCCAGAAAGAAAGAGGGAAAGTGAAAAGCCACCCCCCAGGAGGACGGCCATGCCACAATCCCTTCTCTTCCATTCTCCTCGGGATTTGGGGCACACAAGCACACATGCTCGGCATGGTTTCTCAAGCCACCAGGTCTAGGACTTGAACTTCAGTTGGCCAGGTGGAAGTCCCGTACCTTAACCACCATGCCTCCTGCTGGCCCACTGCAAAGACCTTTTTAAAAATTTTTAAATACATTTTATACAATCATCGTACATCACTACAGTTTGTGAAATGAGTTACCCAGCACGGACCCCCTTCCCATCAGTCAGGTCGAAGACACGTACATCTTATCAGCAGGTGGTCCCCCTGCAAGGGCCTTCTAAAACCCACGCATTAAGAAGTTTATTCTCCCTCTCCCTCTCTCTCTCCTCCTCTCTCTCTCTCTCTCCTCTCTCCTCCTCTCACTCTCTCTCTCTCTCTCTCTCTCTCCTCCTCTCCCTCCCTCTCTCTCCCTCTCTCCCTCTCCCTCTCCCTCTC
>NW_006199613.1:1214038-1217456 GCF_000334495.1 Tupaia belangeri chinensis
CCCTCCCCCCCCCCCCCCCCCCCCCTCCCTCTCTCTCCTCCTCTCCCTCTCCCTCTCTCCTCCTCTCCCTCTCCTCCTCTCCCTCCCTCTCTCTCCCTCTCTCTCTGTCTCTCCTCCTCTCCCTCTCCCTCTCTCCTCCTCTCCCTCTCCTCCTCTCCCTCCCTCTCTCTCCCTCTCTCTCTGTCTCTCCTCCTCTCCCTCTCCCTCTCTCCTCCTCTCCCTCTCCCTCCCTCTCTCTCCCCCCCAACTTTGCTGTAGGGTGTGTGTGCTCACCAGAGGGGAGACAGAGGGGGAGTGAGAAGCTACCCCGTGGGGGTGGCCAAGCACAGTCCCTTCATTCTCTTCTTGGGAGAGGCGTGGCGTGGGTTTCAGACCTGGGTCCAGGCCTCCGTGGCTCAGTGGCCGTGTGGGATCCAGCTGCCTGAACTCCCACGCCACCTGCTGGACTGGTTCTTTTACTTTTGGGGGGGAAATGGCTCCCACAGACCAAGCCCTGGGCAGCGCGGGGAGGCTGAATGAGGTCCTGGGCCGCAGTCCCCATTGCTGCCAGCCGCCTCGTGACCTGGAGCGAGGCATGGGCTTCCCTGGGTCTGGGTTTCCCCTCTCGCCAGGAGGGAAGGAGAGGAGTTGACCAGGGTGCCAGCCTGCATGTGGAGAGCCCGGTTCCCATCGGCATCGCTCTCCCCACGCGGCACTGCAGTCTGGTGACATGTGGCGGGCTGCCAGAGAGGCGGTGGCGCTCTTACGAGCCTGGCTTCTGTGCCTGCAGGTGCGGTGGCACCCGGGTAGGCAGGGGCGGCGCTCGGCGGTCCCTCCACCAGGGTGGCTGCGCCTCTGCGCACCGCGGTGCCCCTCCCGTGCGTTCCTGCTGCCAGGGCCGGGCCTGCTGGCAGGCCATTGCCATCTGCGTGTCTGTGCCCGCGGCTACCACAGAGAGCCAGACTCGGGCAGGCCGGAGCCAGACTCAGCGGGCCGGGGCCACGGCCTCGTCTGCTACACGTGGGTCCTGTCCGGGGAGCCACAGCATCCCAGCACCGGGCACTGCTCCTGAGCTGCAGCCGTCTCTCCGGGCAGGCCCGAGTGCCGCCGTGGGGAGCCCTGTCCATGCCAGGTGGGCTGCAGCCGCCGGCCGTCTCCCGCCAGAGCCACCTTGCTGACGCAGGAGCACCCGCCTCGTGGGGTCCCGGGACTGAAAGCAGGGAGTTCTTGCTGGGAGGTCAGAAGCCACTGACCGAGACCGGAAACAGGCCCGAGGAGGCAGCAGCCGCCTGAGGTCACAGAGCCCACTCGGCCGAACAGGAGAGACTAGAACTTCCTGGGGCCGCAGGTAGCGGGTAGCTGAGGTGCTGGACTCCCACATGGCTGACCACAGTTCCAGTCTCGGACCTGGCGGCCATCTCTCCCCCTATCTCTGTCTCTTTCTCTTCATCTCTTGTCAAATTAAAAAAATAAATATAATAAGAAAGAAGAAAGAAACCAGAACTTCCCCCCACCAGGGTGCTGCAGGGGTGGGGCTGGGCGCTCCATCCTGGCAGGAGTGCGCAGGTGAAGGGGGCCACCCCAGGCTTCCGCAGCGGACACCCGGCCCCATGCCAGCTCTCAGCCCCTGGCCCAGGCAGCATCTTCTCTGGCCCCAGAGACTCCTCCCAGGGATCGGAACCACCCTGCGGTCAGAGCCCATGTGCCTGTCAGCCGTGTTTTCCCGGGCCGGAGCTGTCCCAGCCGTGGTGAGGTGGGGTCATCCCGGAGTGCGGGCAGGGCGCAGCCTGTGTGCCCACTCGCTGTCACGCCCTCAGTTCCGGCTTCCAGTCAGTGCCGTCAATACCGATGGAGGGCCAGACCCAACAAGAGCCCCACGGCATCCCCGATAGCTTCTGAATGCAACAGGTGTGAGGACAGCCGCTCATGGGCGGGACAGTGGCCAAGGGTGGACCGGCCTCCCTGGTTCTGGCCCGTGGCGTCTGTGCGTCGGCCTGGGAAACTCGCAGCTCAGCTCAGCCCCGGGGATGGCAGGACGCAAGCATGGCCTCCTTTAGGAGGGGACAAAGCAGAGGCTGCGAGGCCGCCACATGGTCTCTGCCTTGCTTCTCCGAGCTTTCTCCCTGGGCTGGGCCATGGCTAGGGCCACTGGGAGTCCCGTGGGCTTTCCAGGGTGCCCACCTCAGCATGCCCAGTGGGGAGAGAGCTCACTGGACAGGATGCAGCATCCTGGAGCCCACAGCCCGCCGGGAAGCTCACCTTGGAAGCCCACGAGTGGCCGTGGGCCAGGGAGGAAGGCAGAGGGGCCTGTTCCGAGAGGCCTGGCGTGTCTGTGCCTGCAGACCACGGGGCACCAGCCTCTCCTGGGCGCAGAGGATCACCTTGTTCTCTGTGCTGAGGGTGTTCATGTTCGATTCCAGAAGCAGAAACCACTCTGCGTGCTTTGAGCAGGGAGGGATTTGACAGGGAAGCTTGGCGCCGAACCACCGGGAGGCTTGGAAGAGCAGGCTGGAGGCCGGGCCTCGGGGGCTCGCGGTCGGGCAGCTGCTCCGAGACAGCCCCTGGGGCTGCACGTTCAAGCTGGGACACAGGGCTGAAGTCCGTGCCATCGCCCCACCACTGCCACTGCCCCAGACCCCCGAGGAGAGGAGAGGACATATCTGTTGCTGGTGTCACGACCTGCCAGGCTGGCAGAAGTGGACAAAGGTGACACAGAGGTGGCCATTGCCACATTTCTGCTGGATCGTGGGAAGCTACTACCTAGTGGTTAAATCAATTTCGTGTCCAGAACTCCAGCTGCAATGGAACCTGGGAAATGCAGCTTAGAACCGTTCACATTGCCGACCTGGCCAGTGCCTGCGGCTGCACGAGCCTGTCCCGGTGTGCCCTGGGCGTCAGTGCTATGTTCTCTCACGGGCCCGGTTCTGAGATGCGGGAACAGGAGACCTAGCTGAGATGCCACCTGCCTAGGCCACGCAGCTCCCCCAGCTCTCCGGAGCAAGGGCCGTGGGGCGTGCCCGCTCAGACGCCCAGAGCCCCACTTGGCACTGGGTCCCGGCTGTGGCCCTGGGCACAGCTAATGGCTGAGGACGGGATCTGTGGACAGCAACGGGGACAGACGGGGTCTCTGAGCAGCAGGACAGGCCCTGCCTGCCTCACCGCCTGACCTCTGTGCTGTTTTCTGAGACCCCTGTCCCCGTGGGGAGCCCAGGTCTGACCCCACCCCATGCCACAGGCCCTTCATGCTGCTGCCACCGCTGATGGAGTGGATGCGTGTGGCCGTCACCTACGCAGAGCACCGCCGCAGCCTCACCGTGGACAGCGGGGACATCCGGCAGGCGGCCCGGCTGCTGCTGCCTGGCCTGGACTGCGAGCCCCGGCAGCTCAAGTATGGCGGGCAGCCTGGGGGACGGGTGGGGTGGAGGGTGGGGGCTATAGC
>NW_006199613.1:1217979-1221793 GCF_000334495.1 Tupaia belangeri chinensis
ATAGCCCCCCATTGCTCTGAGGGTGTCTTCTAGTCACCAGGGCCCCGGGGCGGCCTGTTCCAGACTTCAACTGCTTCCAGCCACGTCCCCTGCAGCCGCTGGCCTGGAAGGCAGAGCGAACGTGCCTTCGGGTGGCCAGTGCCACATCCCGTTCTCCCTGCCACCCCCTTCCTGAGCACTTCCTGGGTGCAGGCCTTGGCCAGTTTTGGAGAGGGAGGAGCTCCCACCCCGGGGATATGAAAGCTGGGGTTGGGGCACCTGCCCTGCGGGACCAGGTCTCTGAGGCGCCAGCCTTCAGTGTCCCCCTCTGGTAGGAGGGGGCGCTTCCGAAGTCCCCTGGCCCCTCGGCCTTCCAGAGCCTGCATCTCCTTTGTCCCCCCGCACCTGCCCGCGGCACCCGCCAGAGCCTACTCTGGTCGTGAGCTTCTAGCCTTCGGTGAGGAGGCTGAGGCTGGAGCTGTGGCCGTACTCGTGGCTCCCATGGCCAGGCGCCATCTCTTTGGTCCTCCTGGGCCTGGCTAGGATGCCTTCGTAGCGCCGCAGTGACGGCCTGTCCACCGCGGGGCAGCCTCCCTGCGAGCCGGAGCCCGTCCCCCTTGGTCAGGCCCTGCCAGGCTGGTGCAGTGGGCAGCCCCAAGCACATCCGAAGTGTGTCTGTGGAGATGCCACCTCTGCCAGTCTGAGCGTAGCCCGGCTCGCCCCCGCCCCTCGCCGTGCGTTGCCGGGCCCAGCACGGCACACGTGGTCAGCAGGCAGCCTAGAAGGGCCCTGACTCGGACTCAGGCTCCCCCGGTCTCCCCGCCAGGCCCGAGTGCTGTTTCAGCTCCCTGCGGAGGCTAGATGCCCAGGCAGCCACGGAGAAGTTCAACCAGGACCTGGGTTTTCGCATGCTCAGCTGCGGGAGGACGGACCTCGTCACACAAGCCATCGAGGCCCTGGGACCCGACGGGGTCAACACCATGGACGACCAGGTAGTGCCCAAGAGCCCACCAGGCCTCGGGGCCGGGTCGGGAGCGCTGACCGCTCTAGGTGAGCCTGCGGAGTGGTGCCAGCCGCGCCCGGCGGGAGTGCAGACAGGAGGCCTCCTCAGGTCGGGGGCCTGTGTACCTGGGCTCTGCCGCCCTGCCTAGGAGGCAAGAGACTGGGGAAAAGCCCAGAGGGGCCACCGGGCCAAGCCGGGGGTGGAACTGCTGGCGAGTGCATTAGCCTGGTGTCCTTTCAGGCCGCAGCAGGCCACAGAGCCCTCGCCCCCACGGACTCAGCGTTCTAGGGCAGAGACAGATGGCAGGGGAGGTGGGCAGGAGGTGCGGAGGTCACGCTGAGGAGCGTGAAGCAGAAAACAGAAGAAGTGTTGGGGGTTTACAAGTTTAGGTAGAATTTCACTCGAGGTGTTCTGTTGTGTTTTTCTGCTAAGAGGCACATGCGCTCACCAGAGAGAAAGAGGGAACACTCCCCACGGAGCCTGATCACACTGCCGTCTCTTCTCCTGCTCCCCCTCCTTTGGGGACTTTGGTCACGCACCCACACGTACCTGGCGTGTTTCTCAAGCGTCTGGTCCAGGACTCAAACCATGCCATGGGCCATGTGGGCTCTGGCTGTGCTATCCACTAGGCCGTGCAGCCAGCCCTACCTCGGGGCATGCCCGGCTCTCGGTGGCTAACAGTTACGTAGCCTTAACTTCAAGGGGTCCTCTAAAGGTTCGTGCTTGCCACCATGGAGCTAAAGCGCCATTAGCTTGGGGCAGGTCTGACACCACCAGGCTCCCTGTCATGCCCCTTCCGTGAGCTTTTCAAGAGTGGACAGCGCCCCGGGTCACACAGGATGACCGTCCTCCAGCCAATGTGCCCGGGGCCAGACGCAGTTCAGATTTGGGGTGTCTGGGTTTTGTTTTGTTTGCTTCCGATGGGGGAGTATTTGCATATGCGTAACGAGCTTCCTGGGGTGGGTCCCAGGGCTGATCCTGGGCCGCGCACGTGACCCGAGGCGAGTCTGTACCAGGTTCCCATGTCGCAGGGGCCTTGTAGTTGTGTCATTGCCAGAGCATTAAGCACTCTCTAGAGAGACAGAGCACCCCCTGGGGCGTGGCCGTGCTGCACTCTCCCTGCATTCTGCCATCCTGTCTGGATTTGGGGTGCACACACATAAGCCACCCAGACTGGGAATTGAACCCCGTTTGGCGGCGTGGGAGCTACTCCCTTAACCTCTAGGCCACAGGGCTGGCCCATCGTACAGGGCTTTTAAGGCCGTTAAAGAAACGCGTGTCACCCATGAATGCACATATGCGAGGGAGAACCGGAGACGGCACCCCGACAGGGCCCCGCTGCCACACCCTGATGCCCACCTCTGCCTGGACGTGAAGCAGAACCTGCCCGTGGGTCAGGTTGTGGAGCGTCATATCCCACCCCTCGGCCACCGTCCAGCCACGGGTCGTAGCCTCTGGACTGTGAGCTGCATGTGGACCCCACCATGGCAGCTTCTTGGAGCACGTTGGATTTGGGACTAGGGATGGTGACGGTAGTCGTACCAAGGCACAGAGGCTGCTGTGTCCAAAGTCACACTGGAGGGAGAGCGCGGCACTCCGACTGTGGGTCCTGGCCACTGCACTTTACCCGTTCCGTGCCTGGCAGTGTTTGGGGGGCACTCGCAGTGCACGGAACAGAACCGCACGGTGGGGAAGATCGCACAGTCACATGGGGAAAGGCGAATAGCCATGGGGTGGCACGGCCTTCTCAGGTGTCATGTCAGCATGACCTGGAGGGGCAAGGAGGCATCAGGCAGACCATGAGGCCAGGTGGGACGGGGGCTGCCAGGGAAGGCTTCGGCTGCTCCAAGCTGGGGGTGGGGCACAGCTGGGATTAGGCAGAGAGCAACAGTAGAGCATTCCACGGGGTGGTGAGAGCCAGTGTGGAGGTGCAGGGAGGGCAGGGAGAGCTGGGAGCAGCAGGGCACGCAGGGCATGCTGGGGAGGTGCTGCTCTGCTCCCCCCTGTGACGTCATTGTTGCTCTGCTGTCGATGTGACATGTCTCCGAAACTGCCGCCCAGCCTCCTCCGCTCAGCCTCACCCTGTGCTGAGGTGAGGACCAGGACCGGGACAGCAGGGCAGGCGTTCCTCCGCAGGGGCCATGGCTGGTCCGCCCTGAGCTGGCGCAGAGGGTGGGACAAGCCAGCCCCGTGCTCGAGAGCGGCGAGCGGGCCGGCTCTGCTGTTCTGCGCTGACTTCTCCCCATGCCTGCCCAGTCTGTGCCCGGGCCCGGTGACAGCGGCCCACCTCCGCGGTGAACTGCAGCCATTGCTGCCCGCCAGCTCTAGGCGAGGACGAGCAAGGCGGGCCTGTCTGCGCACTGACCACCTCGCCCCCAGGTCCCTCCGCTCGGTTCTGGAAAAGCCTGCGCTGCCCCGATGATTGGCTGTCTAGTGGCTTCTCCGTCCTGCCCGACGCCCAGGCTGTGGCTTAATGGCTGCGTAGACCTGGCCGGTCTGAGTTCTGCTCTTGCTGGTTGAGACCTCAGGCAGGGCTTCCTCTCTCAGAGGGCCCCCAAGAACTCCCCGTGGAGTGTGGTGGTCGTGGCCAGTGCCCATCACGCGCAGCGATTCCCTGCACAGGCCTGGGCTGGTGTGGTGACAGCGTACGGTGGCAGGTCCCGTCAGTGCTGAGCACTCCCGGAGTCACACCACACGACAGCCCTGCCGGGTAGACACCCTTGTCCCCACCCTAAAGGAGCAGCCGCAGCGTGGTGAGGGTCCCCAGCCTAAAGGAGCAGCCGCAGCGTGGTGAGGGGAGGACACCATGGAGTACACAGCGCCCACGGCAGC
>NW_006199613.1:1221941-1226179 GCF_000334495.1 Tupaia belangeri chinensis
GCCCCCCCCGGCCACCAGCCAGTCTGGCAGAAATCTGAGCTCGGCCAGCAGGGTGGTGGCCTGTGGGGACTTGGCGTCGTGTCGTCCCGGACAGCCAAGCCTCTGCCTTCGGTCCCCGCAGGGCATGTCACCGCTGATGTACGCCTGCGCTGCGGGTGACGAGGCCATGGTGCAGGTGTTGATCGACGCGGGGGCCAGCCTGGACATGCAGGTGAGCCAGCCCACAGAGCCACGGGCCACTCCTGGGGCTTAGCCCTGCCACAGGGCCATTTGACAGCGGGAAGGGGGCGTCCCAGGGAGCTGGAGAAACAGTACGCGCAAAGGTCCGGGTGGCCGAAAGGGTGCTCCTCGACGTGGGCTTCCTATCTGGGAAGGAGTGGGGAGGAGGGCCAGGACCCCGTTCCTGTGGCGACTTCCCCTTTCCAGCTCACCACTCTGCCCCAGGATTGCCAGCTCAGCCTTGTCTAGACGCACGCCCCCTGCCATCCCCTGCCCAGGGCAGACATCGCTGATGGCACATCCCGGCCTCCTGAGCCTCATCCGCCTGTGCTCCGGGCAGACATCACCAATCAAACGCCTGCTGCCCTCCTTGCAGAGTGCTCCTACTCGGGTCCGGAGCCCCTGCCCAGGAAGCCCTGACCCTGTGCTGTTCCTAGGTTCCAAGCAGCTCCCCCAGGCACCCCTCGGTCCACCCCGACAGCCGGCACTGGACCCCACTGACATTCGCCGTGCTGCACGGACACATCTCGGTGGTCCAGGTAAGCACCTGGCAGCAGCCCGGCTTCCCGGTGCCTCAAGCTGGAGAACCCAGCAGCCCTGCTCAGCGCCCAGGCCCCCTCTGCAGGCGAGTCCCCGACTGGCCGCTCCCAGGGGCCGGGTCTCCGGGTCTCCAGGACACTGGGCAGTTCCCACTGCTAGACTTCAAGTCTCTGAGTCCACGTGTCCATGGCTGTGGGCATGGCCTTGGCCTGTCATGGGAACTCAGATGGCCTTCGCTGGCCAGCCGCCACTTGTGGGCTGCCCTCGTGAGGACTTGCACCCTGACCGTGCCCACAGGGCTGGGCACTGTGCCCACTTGCTCCCAGAGGGCAGGCTGTACCTCTGCAGCCAGGGCCGGTGGGACCATGCCTCGCTGGACAGACCACCTCCAGCTGGTGGCCCTGACCCTGCTACCGACTCGTCACACCTGGGCTCCAGGCACAGGGCGGCCAGGGGTGCCCCGGACGCCGTGAGCGCCCCAAGGAGGCGTGATCTTGGAGTGCTGGAGTCCTCCCTCCAGAGCAGCCGGCCAGGAACAGCTGTGTCACCCCATGGTCACTAGGAGTGGCCTGTGTCATGGCTGTGGTCACTAGGAGTCATGCGCACACCCTCTCCCAAGCAAAGCCACCCTAGGGGTGGAACACCTGGCATTTGCTGTCCCTACCCCGTCCTGGCGAAGCCTGTCCTCGCTGGGATGAGGAGTGCCCCCCTCCCTGAACCTGAGGTTCTGTCCCAGCTGTGCTGGCGGCTGGGCCTTATGAGAAGCCCAGGGCTCAGGTCACGGAGCCCGTGTGTGGGTCACGCACTGTTCAGTTCATGCCCTACGGTACCGCGAGGCGGGCCTCTCCCATTCTGTGGGAGCAAAGGCTGAGGCTCGGGGGTGAAGTCCAGGCCCGGTGCTCCCATGCCGTGGCCAGGGCTGGCACCTCGCTCCTCCTCCCAGGCGCTGGCAGAGGGGGGACGCTGTTTCTGTCCCGTGCTTTCACCCCCTTTGCAAGGAGGCACTGGAAGGAGCAGTAGCTCAGCTCCTTGCATGGCCAGGACTTGGCCAGGGCTGCAGGAGTGCGGTCGAGGGTTCTGGGGTTCGGCTCCTGGCCTACGTGAGCCGCGTCTTGGTCACAATCCTGGGAAGACTAGAGGCCCTTCCACACAGCTGCCCCTGCACTTCCTAGTGCTCCCTGCCCTCCTCCCCGTCCCCAGAGCCACTTGGGACTTCCCAGTGCCACTGCCTCATGAGCTCAGCGTGCCTTCTGCCCACTCCAAAGTCCCCGGCTCACCCCAGATACCCCGTGAGCTCAGTGCCCCTCCTCCCCATCTCTGGCAGCTGCTACTGGACGCAGGCGCCCATGTGGAGGGCTCCCCGGTGACAGGCGGTGAGGACAGCTACGCGGAGACGCCCCTGCAGCTGGCCTCTGCAGCTGGTCAGTCTGCCCCGCCGCCCTGCAGGGTCTGCAGTCCTGAGGGCTCTGTCCTCCCCGCAGCGCCCTCAGGCTGGGAACCGCACCTCGGGCCCTCCCCACCCTGGGCCGCTGGGGCTCGCCCTCCCCTCCATCTGCCCCGCTGCTGGGCTGGGTGCTGAGGGCAGGAGGGCCTTTCTGGGGGCCAGGGCAGGCGCAGTGGTGGGGATAGCCTCTTCCACCCCCACCTTACCCCACACGACATGCTCAGCCACTAGTGGGACATAGGAGTCTGGCTCGTGGCCAGGACAGAGCCTTCTCACTGGCCTGGCCACCCACGTTTCAGGGAACTACGAGCTGGTGAGCCTGCTGCTAAGCCGAGGTGCTGACCCGCTCCTCAGCGTGCTTGAGGCCGACGGCATGGCCTCCTCGCTCCACGAGGACATGAACTGCTTTAGCCACTCGGCCGCCCACGGCCACAGGTAGCCACCCCCTACCGCCCAGGGAGCTGCCCCAGGCCTGGGCCATGTGGCTCCTGGGCACCGAAACCCAGTGGGAACAAGGAGGGCCAGCCTGAGCTTCCCAGAACCAGCCAGTGCGGCACTCAGCAGGGGAGGGGCCCGAGACACTGTAGGGAGCTGTCAGCTCCGCGTCTCACGCCGCCGTCATGCTGGCTCTGGTAGGGCGGGGGGGATGCCTGTCTTTGTTCACACGTGGCAGGGCTTTGGGTGCTCAGAGGTAGAACCGCCCGAGCCCAGCAGGAGGCGGTGTCTCCCTCCTGCCCACCTTCAGTGTGGCCTGAGCGCAGAGCGCACGCGCAGCCAGCCTGGTGGGCCTCCAGGCACAAGAACCTCAGGGCTTGCCCCACCCCCGCTGCAGGAACGTGCTGCGGAAGCTCCTGGCGCAGCCCCAGCAGGCCAAGGTAGACGTGCTGTCCCTGGAGGAGATCCTGGCCGAGGGCGTGGAAGACAGCGATGCGTCCAGCCAGGGCGGCAGTGAGGGGCCCGTGCGGCTGAGCCGGACCCGCACCAAGGCCCTGCAGGAGGCCATGTACTACAGCGCCGAGCACGGCTATGTGGACATCACCCTGGAGCTGAGGGCGCTGGGTGAGGCCGCGCGGCTGGCACACGTGGGCACGCACACACACACGCATGCACACGGATGTGCATGTGGACACACCCACATAGTCGCTCCATCCCAGCGAGGGCCAGGCCCACAGGGCGGGTGGGCCGCGGGACAAGGCAGACAAGACAGGTGAGCTCTTGGCCTCAGATGGTCTTGGCAGTGGCAGGTTCTGAGGTCACACCCTGTGCCCGCAGGCCCTCATCCTCCCCAGTTACGTGGCCCTGAGAGCCTTCACAGCCCGAGGCCACCCCCTGTAGGTGGCGTGCCCCTTCGTGGAGCCGCACCCGCCTCCTTGGGGCAGCGTGTCTGTGGGCTCCATGCCCTCTGGCCAGGCCACTCGGGCTTGGGTCTGCGCCATGGTAGCTGTGCACCTTGTGACTGTCCAAGTCTCGGTTCGCTCCGAGGGTTGGGCTGGCGTCCCTCCAAGCGCAGGGTCGGGTCGGCTGACTGTGAGCATGGTAGGTGGCAACAGTGCCTCACCATCATGGCCACAGCACAGAACCCCGGCTGGGCCCAGCGGGGCAGCCTGAGTGTCTTTGCTGCAGAATGGGGACTCCACTCCCACAGGGGCTGGGTGAGCCAGAGCGCGATCCCCGCCCTGCCCCTGGGAGCACCTGGGGTTCTCCTGGTTCGTGGTGGGGCGGGGTGGGAGCGCTCTCCAGTCACCAGGAGCACAGCAGGCTCGGGCGTACGTCCACAGTGTTGGTTCCGGGCCCGTGAGCAGTTACGCGCCCTGGACCTGCACTGCCGTCCTGTGCTCTGGCCTGGAAAGTCCTCCCAGGCCGGCTGTCCATGCCAGCCTAGTGGCCTGTGTCCCCTCCAGATAGTCCCAGCCCAGCAGGCAGCGGGGCCAGTCAGAGCCTGGCACCTGCAGGGCTGAAGCCGTCCTCCCCTGATGAGAGCTGATACCCATGTCTGCCGGCTTTCATTCTGTGGCTGGGCAGAGAGGGGTGCCAC
>NW_006199613.1:1227050-1229705 GCF_000334495.1 Tupaia belangeri chinensis
GCAGAGAGGGCTGCCACAGGCTGCCTACAGGTGTCTGAGTGCGCCCTGACCTGCCCAGACGTGGTGTGGTCTGCGGGGCCGAGGCGAGACCGGCAACTGCTCTCCCTGCCCGGCCAGGCGTGCCCTGGAAGCTGCATGTCTGGATTGAGTCCCTGCGGACCTCCTTCTCCCAGTCGCGGTACTCAGTGGTGCAGAGCCTCCTGCGGGACTTCACCTCCATCAGGGAGGAGGAGTACAACGAGGAGCTGGTGACCGAGGGCCTGCAGCTCATGTTCGACATCCTCAAGGCCAGCAAGGTGAGCGCGCCTGGGCTCACGGCCACTGGGACAGGGACGGATGGGCAGACAGACACAGGGGGACACATGCAGGTGGACAGACACGGGCGGACACACACGCGGGCAGACCCCCACCGGCACTGCCCGGCTACAGAAGGCAGAGGCTGCGACTGATCTAGGACAGAGGCTGGCCGGAAAAGCCACACGGGGCCTCGGTGAAGGCACAGGCCGCTCGCACCAGGCCAGCTCCCACAGCAACAGAAGGCGGCAGCGGCCCTCGCCCTGCCCAGGCTTTCCAAGCCTGCCTGCGGCATCTGCGAACCAACCACCCTGGCGGGCTAATGAACGCCCCACCCACGTCCCTGCAGAACGACGCGGTCACCCAGCAGCTGGCCGCCATCTTCACCCACTGCTACGGCAGCAGCCCCGTTCCCAGCATCCCGGAGATCCGGAAGACACTGCCAGCCAGGCTAGGTGAGCCCGCCCGGCCCCTCGCTTTCCCTCACCCTCCCTTCTGTCTTTCATGCCATGTCCCCTCCCAACACGGCTCAAACCCTGGAGGGAGCTCCGAGGCCAAGCCCCGTCCTTCCCCGTTTGCGCAGACCCTCACTTTCTGAACAACAAGGAGATGTCGGACGTGACCTTCCTGGTGGAAGGGAAGCTGTTTTACGCACACAAGGTCCTGCTGGTGACAGCATCTAACAGGTAGCGCGGCTCCACCCCAGGGCCACAGGCAGCCAGTGTCGGTTCCCAGGGACAGACATACGGGGACGAGTGATGGGCCAGGCTGTCTTCTCCGTGCCATCCACGGGCAAAGACAGGCAAACGGATGGCCTGCAGGGCCGGTGGGGTTCTCGGGGAGCTGGGCGACGGTCCCCCTGGGCGGGTAGTGCCTGTGTCACTCAGGTGTGAACTCTGGGATGAAGTGGCACCCCAGCCATGGCCGCTGCTCACTTATGCCGGGCCATGGAGAGGGCCGGTGCTCTGCTCGCCAGGACGAGGCTGGGAGCACAGCAGTCTCCCGGCAGCAGGGTGCCATCCCAGGCCTGCCACGGTTGTCTGCTTTGCTCCAGGTTCAAGACGCTTATGACCGAAAAATCCGAGCAAGATGGCGACAGCAGCAAGACCATCGAGATCGGTGACATGAAGTACCACATCTTCCAGGTGGGCAGCTGGGGGCCGGCTGTGGCCTGTCTGTCTGGCCTGGGCAGCTGGGGACTGGCCGTGGTCTCCACGATGCCCTGGGGCCTCTGTGGTGCTGAGCGTGTGGTCAGGCTGGTCTCAGGGGCTGGAGGCCCAGGCCCACGTGCACATGTGCGTCTGCCGTTTGTCAGAGGAGGCACAGCACAGAGCGTTTCCTGGGAGCCAGCTGGAAACGCAGACCCCCGTGGGCCATGCGCCGGGCAGCTCGAGAAGTGCTGGTGTCAGCCGACTCCAGCCAAGCCAGCATGCAGGACAGCCACGACAGGTCGAACCTGGAGAAGCTCGAGGTCAAGTTCTGGGTCCTGAGCTCTCCAGCCCAGACCTGGGCTGGCTGCGCTGGCAGCGCCTCCCCGCCAGGCCCTCTGCTTTGCTGCCCTGCAGAGCCTATGCCGGCTGGGCATCTGCTCACACGTGCCGCCCTCCGGGCTGTGGCCCAGCTGGCCCGAGGAAGCTGTGGTTCTCCCCTGGCTGGGAGCCTCCCCAGCTCCAGCGCCCACACTGCAGCAGGACGGGGCAGCGCCACTTCCCGACCCGCACAGCCAGCCAGGCGGGCACAGGGCCTCCAGGCCAGGGCTCCGGCCTTCTCACCATGGGAGGGAGTCAGGACACGCAGGACTCATCATCCCGAAGTCCCAGTGGGCGGCATTAGTACGCTTCGCAGGCAGGCAGGCAGGCAGGCAGGCAGGCAGACGGTCGCACTCCCCCACCCCAGCTCCCTCCCTCCTAGCTCCCCACCCTGTGGGGACTCAGGACATTTGTGACTGGGCTGGGCGGCCTTCCCCAGCTGTGGACTGCTCCTTCCCGGGCTGCAGGGTTGGCGTGGGGACCCCAGGAGGTCCCTCTGGAAGGGAGTCGGGGCTAGGGTCTCAGAGCAGGCCCCCCAGAGGTGGCTGTCTAGGGAAGGCAGTGTCCAGTGTTGGGGAATCGGGGCTGGAGCCAAGCTGGGGGGCAGGGTTGGGGGCCCACGGATGGGGGATGGGAGGGTAGGGCCAGGCCCCAGGAGCAGCTGCGCAGCACTTGGGGCAGGGAGACCGTGTCCTGCGGCGGACATGGCCACCGCGCTCACACGGCCGCCCACCGCAGATGGTGATGCAGTACCTGTACTACGGAGGGACCGAGGCCATGGAGGTCCCCGCTGCCGACGTCCTGGAGGTGAGGGCCCCTCTAGGACTGGAGG
>NW_006199613.1:1229722-1241366 GCF_000334495.1 Tupaia belangeri chinensis
GCTGGAGGGAGGGGCCTCCGTGAGGACCCGAGGGTCCCTGTGTGCCTCCCTCGCTACAGGAGGGGCAGTTCTGAGAGCCCAGCCACAGGCAGAGGCCTTGGGCACCGCTGCGCGGTACTGCTCCACCTGGGAGCCTGGGTTCAGGTCCTGGGTCAGCCTCAGCAGGGCCATGCGGCGGTGTGCCACACCTGCCAGGGCACCTGTCTGCCTCTGCCTCCACCCCCTCAGGAAATACGAGGGGACCTTGGAAAGTTCATGGAAAAGCAGAACTAAAGTATGAGTTTAACTCAGTGCAAAAATTAAAACTTGCATAGCTTTTCCATAATAGGCATTTTCCATGCACTTCTCAAAAACTCCCTCACAAACGTGGAATTAAAAATAGTAAGGGAGTCAGCCCGTGGTGTGGTTAAGGTGCTGGATCCCTCATGGCCAGCTGCACATTGTAACCCGGCAGCTGTAACAGCACACCAGGCTGAACCCCGAGGGAGTGGAGGTAAGGAATGTGGTGTGGCCACCCCCGGGGTACTTCATTACCGTCTCTCTCTCGCTGACGCTCTGGCGAGTGCATGTGCCCTATAGAAAATTTAAAAAAAACAACCAAACAAACAAAAAAACAGAACGAAAGAAGCAGCCCTGGGGTGGTCTGGCCCAGGGGAGTCAGAGGTGCCTGGGCCCCCCACCCGATGGCTGCTGGCCAGAGCACCTTGAAAAGCTGGTGTAGACGAAGCTTGTAATTTACAGCTGAGGACTTCTGGGGTCAGCAACTGCTCCCTGCCGTGGCTCCCAAGACACCCCGTGGTGCACAGTGGCCTAGAGCAGAGATCCGTCAAGGCCGCCTCCGCCAGCCTGGGCCACGGGCTGGGCGGGCGCCGGGTGGGCGTGGTCTGCCTGCCATAGCACCCAGGCCCACCCTGTCCACAGCTGCTGTCTGCCGCCAGCCTGTTCCAGCTAGACGCCCTGCAGAGGCACTGCGAGATCCTGTGTGCCCGGACGCTCAGCGTGGACAGCGCCGTCAGCACCTATAAGTATGCCAAGGTGAGCCCGCCCCCTGGCCCCCAGCCCCCGGCCCCCGGCCCCCGGGCCCCGAGCTGTCAGTCCCATGGCATGTCCTCAACTGTCGCCCTGCCTGCCGGCGTTCCAGCCACCCGATCACCTGCTCCGTCATTCAGACACAAATCTGGGAAGCCATATTTAACTTCTTCAAATCTCCCACCTCATGCCGTCAGCCAGCCCCTGGAACATGCCAGCACTGGCCTTCCTCCCCCCACCGCCCCTGCCCAGAGCCACTGCCGTCCCTCTCCAATGGCCGTGTCGGCCTGGCCTCCAGCCTGCAGTCCCAAGACTGCCCAGAGCACAGGAACAGGTCACTCCCCCGTAAGCCTGCACAGGCTCCTGAGGCCTGCAGACGGGATAAAGGCCAGCCCCTGCAGCACTCCTGGGAACCCAGGCCCCCACATCTCCACATGCCCTGGCCTGTGTCCTTCCCCAGCTTGTCCCCAACTCAGGGCTGTGACAACCGTGCCCTCTTCCCATAAAGCTACTTCCCTAGCTCTGCCCAGGACCTGCCCTCTGCTGCCATCAGCTGTCGGCCCCCGGCCTCCCTCAGGCTACCCTGTCACTGCTGTCACCAGCTTTTGCGTCGGCCTGCCTGAGCTGGCACGTCCTGGCACGTCCGCTGGAGTGCCTGCGCAGGCTGGGCCAGGGCGGCCTCGAGAACCCACCGCAGAGCCCACCAACTGGGCCTGGTGAGGGCGGCCAGCGGCCTCCCTGTTACCGCCCGTGGCTAGGTGGCCTCAGTGCAGCAGGTGCACCCCAGGCCAGGCAGCACTGTGTGACAGGCGGGGCTGGTGGCAGAGCAGCTCCAGCCCTGACGCAGCCCACCAGGGAGTGTGCAGGGAGGGCCAGGTCCCCTCCAGCACTGAGCTCTCCCCTCCGGCCGCAGATCCACAATGCCCCGGAGCTGGCCCTGTTCTGTGAGGGCTTCTTCCTCAAGCACATGCAGGCCCTGCTGGGGCAGGACTCCTTCCGGCAGCTCATCTATGGCCGCAGCAGCAAGGTGCAGGGCCTGGACCCTCTGCAGGACCTGCGGAGCACGCTGGCTGAGCGCGTGCACTCTGTCTACATCACCTCCCGGGTGTGAGGGCTCTCCCTTAGCATGGGGGCGGCCGGCCTTCCTGCAGGCACCACGGCCACCCCTCCACAGGTCAGCCCGCCCAGACCCACCCTCGGCTCCTCTGGTCACTTATGGCCAGGCGCTCCAGGCTCTGCCCACCCCAGCCGGAGCTTCTGGGGACGGGCACCCCACGAGCAGGGTACATGCTGTGGCCAGGCCACAGGCGTGCTTCCCTAAGTGTCTGACCCTCATGACTGGGCCTCTGCAAGTCCCCTGGCCCCAAGGCCGGGGCCGCCATGCCTGGGGCCCTCCTGCCAGACTGCCCACTGGCTCCACAGTGGAGGGCCATCCGGTGGCCTTCGGAGCCAGGTGCTACACGGAGCCTGGTGCCGGCCTTTCTTGCTGCTATGGCTTCCAGGGGCCAGAGCAATGGGGCTGGGGGGCCCTCGAGCCGCTGCCGGACAGGAAGGCCTGCGCCGCCTCCCGGCCAGGCCTTCCACCTAGGACCAGAAGATGGAAGAGGCTCCTCCCAGAGGAGCCAGTGGGAGGCTGTCTGCCACGCCCATCCTGGCCCCCGGGTCCTGGACTGTCCCGCGTTCCCGGCCCAGACACCGGAGCAGCGAGGACAGTGTGTCTGGCACAGCCACTTTGAGCAGCTAGAAACTGTTCACCAAGAGCCCCGGCACCTTTGTGCCGCTCAGGCCTGGGAAAGTCCCGGGCTTCAGTCCTGGAAGGTGACTGGCGCGCTGTAGAGGAGCGGCACGGTCCTGCTGCCCTAAGCCTGTATGCTGTCACTGTACGTTGTCACTCGCTGTAATGCTGCCGCGGTCTTAATAAACACTAGTGGCCAGTCTGGCCATCGCTCAGCCCAGAGCCGAGTCTGTGTCCCCGGGCGACTCCGCACACGGCCAGGCCTGGCCGCCCGCACTTGCACCCTCTCCCTCCCCTGCTGGGGTCCTCACCTGCTGCCAGCCTGCTGTGAAGCTCCCACCCACCTAGCTCGCTATGGGATGGGCAGGTCACTCCTCTGCGGCCAGGCTGTGCCGTGCTGGCGTGGGAGCTATTGCTGGGGCCCCTCCACAGCAGGGTTCACGCACAGTACAGGGGAGCTGAGGGCAGGCCTGGCCCCGTGAGCGGCAGGTGCCTCTGCCTGTCTCCACCAGGCCTCGCCGAGCCTGAGCCAGCACCATGGGGACACAGCACGGGCCGGAGGGGGGAAGCTGGTGACAGCCAGGATGTTCCAGGACCTGGTTCTAGCTGAGGTGCAAAGTCCAGGCAGAAGGTCCTCAGGTGTCCAGTGGGATTGGCAGGCTAGCCTGGGGCTGTGGCCATGCATGGGCTGACAACGCCCCCTGGGGGTCACAGGGAGACACGGTCTTTGTGAGCAGAGATGTTGGGGACCGTGTCCAGCCGCCCTGAGTGCCCACGGGGGCATGCTGCAGCCAGTACCCAGCCCAAGACCTAGTAAGAGCCCGACTCACCTGGGATTCAGCTGTGTCCCCCAGGGCGGTTACCGGGAAGGCCTGTGCAGTGGCCCGTGGCCCTCGAGCACGCATAGCAGGGACACTCTTGCACAAACCTTTCAGATGAGGACAAGCGGCAGACACCCGTCCGAGCGACAAGTGCGACGGATGGGGTTAGCCACGCAGCCCTCGGCCAGGCTCGCTCAGCTAGGGGCAGTCTGAGCCCAGTCTCCAGCTACCTGCGGGGCCAAGTTGAGTGTCACGAGCTCCACCCAGGATTTCACCGCTCCAGCTGCCGGGACACTGTCTGGCCAGGGCAACCCCGCCCGGAGCTGTGCTCCCTCGGCTCACCGCGGGACCCTTGCCCACTGGGACGTCCCTCCCAGACACAGGCCCAGCCCTACCCCTCCAGGCCTGCAGACCAGCCTTGGATATCCACTTGTCCCAAGGTGACGACTTACTCCCACCCCTCCCAGCCTCAGCAGTCTGTCTCCCGGTGACTCTGAAGCCTCCTGGGGCTGCCAGGCTGGATGAGTGGCGGCCGGCCCCAGGAGTCGTCTCTGTTAGTCCTGCCCATGGTGACAGCACTCCAGCCAGCCCCTCTGGGTTCAGCTCACAAGTGACATTTTGAGATAGCTGAGCTTTACAGATGTCAGTCTGGGGGCCAGATAGCGTGGTCTGGGGCATGTGCCCCAGATCTGCTGGAGGGACGGGGCTGCAACAGGGCAGCCCATCCTGGACGCCTGACACTGGCCACTCCGTGAGCAGGGCCAGCCAAGGGCCACTGTGCTGTCCCACACGGCCAGGTGTGCCCACTGAGGGCTAGCTCCATCCCGGGCAGGCTGGAAGCGTTCCCCTTCCCCTTGCTCAGCACCTCACTGGGAGCTCTGAGGGGCGCGGTTACTCAGATGAGGCCCTCACAGGTGGGCAACTCAAGCCCAGGGCCCCTCACCAGGCACCTTGGGGCTTGCAAGATGGTGGCCCAGGCTCAGCTGCCCACATGGGAAAGCCAGTGGGAAGGGTCGGGTCCTCCTAGGCAAGCTTTCCTACACACCCGGACACGGCCCTGCACCCAGGTCCTGGCGGCCCATGACGGCCGCAGCCCACTGGGTCCTCAGCCCAGAGCCCAGGCCCACCCTGCCCCTGCACCAGCCTCCCCGAACCATTCCAGGTCAGGGCAGGAGCTCCTCCCTGATGGCATGGCGGAGCACGGAGCACGCTGGGTCACGTGTGCACACTTCAGCAGACAGGAGCCTGGCCACCTGCGCCTCAGGTACCTGGGCCGCACCGGTGACACGGCCGTCCAGCGCTTCTGCCTCTCCCATAGGTCCCACCCCGCCGCGTCGGCACCCACGCCCAGGCCTCCACCTGTGGGCAGGACACGTGTGGCCTGCGAGGGCACCAGGAGGCGGTCGCCAGAGATGCCGTTTATTAACACACTCCTCTCCCACTCCTGCCAGCTAAGGCCCTCGAACAGACGAAGGCTCAGCGGCCAAAGTCAGGGACCCCGAGGGCAGCAGGCCGGCACTGCCTGGGGACACCTGGGTTCCCGCTAGTCCCGGCCTGGGGTGGCCGCACGGTCCAAGGGGGAGACCTGGCCAGAAGCAGCAGAGCACTGCGGCCCACGTGGCCTGGAAGGGACACACCGGCGAGGCCACACGTGTGGTCCGAGCACGAAGCGCTGGCCAGAGGCAGGCTGGAAGCAGGAAAGGGGGCCGTGGCCGGGGAGGCAGACCCCCATCCGCACAGGCTGTTCAGAGGGGTCTTGCCCACACAGGCGTCAGCGCCCAGGCCGCAGCCCTGTCCCACGGGGCAGGCGCAACTCCTCCCGCAGCAACGCCGCAGCCGAGCCCCTCGCTATTTCTTCGGCTTCGGCTTCTCTCTTCTCTTCACCTCTCTGTTTCTCTTCAGCTTCTTGTTCCGTGAGGGCTCTTGTTTGCCTTCCAACTTCCTTTTGTCACTGGAGAAAACAAAACCAGGGTCGAGAGAATGAGCCAGTCCCGGCCGGGAACCCCCGGCTGCCCCACAGGATGCTGTGGCGCACAGCGCTCTACTGACCCACCGTGCTGGGGGGCGCCATGTGGGGTGCATATGCTGCTGGGACCAGTTCTGGGCTGCCTGGGCAAGCCTGGCCTGCAGAGGGGTAGACCTTCAGCTCCACGCTGAGATCTGGGCTCTCACCGACTGCTGGGCGTCTCCCTCCATCCCTGCACGCCCTGCACGCCCTGCACTGGGTTACCCGGAGCCCCAGTCCCAGTGACCCCACCGACTGCCAGTCCTCACAAAGCACGGGTGTCCCTGGCTCCGAGGCTCGTGTGCTGCCTGCCGTGTGCGGGGGGGCCTGCAATTCCCCAGGAGCAACGACCCCAGGGCAGGGCCTGGGGGGCAGCTGGCCCACGGCTCCGCGCTGACCAGCGGCACGGAGTCACTAGGCAAAGAGCTGCCGTCTTCCGTTATGAGGCACTCTGCCTTGAGAAGACCCTGCCTGACGGGGACAGAGACCGTCCTGTCCAGGACCACCAGCATCACCCGGACCAGGCACCTCCCAGGGACGGGTCAAGAAAGGTCAGGCCTCCCTCAAGGAGCTTAACGCCACAGATGGGGTTTTCCTCGACAGCCCCAAAGCCTGCGCCCGTGAGGCCACAGCGGCCTCTGCACGCAGCCCTCTTCCGGCTGCTGGGCTTTGCAGGAGAGCGAGATGCGACCGGACGCAGGTCGACCTGGGGTCAGCTGCACCCCCACACAGCTGTGCAAACCCACGAACAAAGCAGCAAGCACTGTATTCTCTGATTTTTATGAGAAAAAGCATTTTAAAAACTATCGAAGATCATAATGGATCCATTATTGCTCTTTTCGAACAACTGTTTTTTAAAGTTTCTCAAGTTTTAAATTCTAATTCTGGAAACATTGGTAAGAGTTACCCACACCATCATTTTTAAAATTAAAGGCACTCCTAAGACCCGAACTTGGAGGACCAGTGGCTTAAAGGAAGAAAACCTCGGCTTCTGGAACCAGCCAGTGGAGCGGGGCTTAAGGTGTGGGGTCCCACGCTGACTATGCTGTGTAAGTCCGAGACCAGCAGCTTAAAAACACATCAGGTGTGTGTGCCCAAAGTCCCGAGGGAAATGGAGAAGGGACTACACCGTGGCCATCCCTGGGGGTGAGCTCTCTCTCTCTCTCCCTCTGCAGAGTGCACACATGCAACAAATTCATTTTTGTTGTTTGAGAGTTTTCCTATAGAGTGCACGCACTCGCCACAGAGACAGACAAAGTGAGAAATCAACCCCAGAGGACGATAACCACAATGCAATCCCTCCTCCTCTGCTCTCCTCTTGGGATTTTGGGTGCATACGCGCATACGCACACACGCCCAGCCTGAGTTTTTAGCGTCTGGGTCTGAGACTTGAACCGTGCATGGTCAACTACGTAGAAGTTCGGTGACATAACCATTCTGCCATCTGCTGATCCCCACCCTATAGCAAACGGAAACAAAAACTATGACAGGCACTGCGTGGGCAACCCTGGCCCACTGCGTGGGCAACCCTGACCCATGCCTGGCACTGCCCTCACCAGCCATGTGCTTGGAGTCACGCAAGCCCTCAGAGCCTCGGCCCCTCATCTCTAAAGAAACGACAGGGAGAAAACAGCCCCTTGGCTACTGATCTGGCGGCACGAGACACTCCATGGAGCCGCGGGGCAGCCTCGGCCCTGCCCAGTTCTCTCACCCCGTCTCCGACGCCCTGGGCCTGTCTCATCTCCCCACGCAGGGGAAGCAAGCCCAGGCTGGCCCTCACCTCTTCAGGCTGACAATCGAGGCGTTCTGCCCGGCTTTGTTCAAAACCTCAGTCCACTCTTCGTCATCCCCACGGATTACGTACCTGTAAAAGGGACGGATCAAAGCCCGCTAAACAGGAGGGGAGGCTTCCAGGAAGCGTGGCAGCTGCTTGACACCCACCTCGGGGCAGGCATGCTGTCGGCACGTGAGCAAGGCCGTGGGCACAGCATGGCAGGCCACCTGCCCAACGCTCCCGGCCTGCTCCCACGCTGCCTGCCGCCCCGTCAGTACACTCCCGCTAAAGCACAGACCCAGGGTTCCTAGAACCTAAGGTCACAGAGCAAGGGCACTTGTCTGTCCCCGTGGGGGGCAGAACCCCTCCTCCCACAGACTCACAGGCCAAAGTACACAGAGAAGTAGCCACTGGTGGGGACGCTCACGTGGTCGGCCTCGCCAGCAGAGCCTGGAGCGGACTCGGCTCCCCAGGGACCCAGGGAGCACACTTCGAGAGCCAGAGTGGGGGCGCTCCCTCCCCCAAAGGGCACAGGGGCTGTCAGCCGTCAGCACTCCTGAACCGGTCCCCTAAACACAGCGCCAGGGCACGCGGGAGTAGGTCAGGAGACGCGTGTGAAGACTTCCGAGCACAGGAGGCTGGATGGCGGGGATGCCTTACTGCGAGAGGTCCATGTCCTTCAGCTTCGCCACCTCCGTCCTGTGTCTCTCCTGGAACTCCTTGGCTGCCTCGTCCTGTGGTCAGGGGACCAGAGAGAAGGTGGGAGTCAGGGTGAGCAAGGCACAGATAACTGTGAGCAGGGCCAGGGTGAATGGGCACGACGGGGACAGAGGCGGGTGAGCAGAAACCAGTGTCGGGGCGGCCCCACGCAGGGCGGAGAACGTCCCCCCGCCCCTGCCGGTCAGCTGGCCTTCGACACTTACAGCTCCCCTCGGGAGGGATGGACAGCGTTTGTGTCAGGAGAGCCAGGTGTCTATGCTCATGATCTGGGGATGTCACACACCCCCAGGCCAGGACGGGCACCCACGAGCCGCCCAGGGTCACGGCACTCGCGGGCCCTCGGCAGGGACGCACCAGGTCATCACTCAGGGTCTTCATCGTGGGCTCCATGACCACATCCCTCACTGCCACCATCTGTTCCTCGATGGCCTTTTCTTGCACGTCATTAAACAGCTATGAAAGACCACAGGGAGAGGTGGTGGGCAACGGCCCTGGTTCCCAGAGACCAAGCACCTGGGACTGTAGAGAAAGGCATGCACCCGGAAGACACAGCGAGGCCCCGTGCGGCTCAGGACACGCAGGGAGGGCAGGACACAGGCTGGACACGTGTGCACCCTACGGGCAGGACGCCGAGCTGCAGAGACGGATGAGGGCCCGCGTCTGTGGGGAGTGGGCGTGTACAGATCTACAGACACGCACAAGGCCAAGACCTGGCCGCCCGCCCTGGCCGGGCTACCTTCACGACTTTGCGGACGATGCGGTTGAAGAGCCCCATCAGCTGGCCCATGGGCAGCGCGAGCTCCTTCTCCAACTGCTCCAGGGGCTTGTGCTGCAGGCCGAGCCCCAAGAGGAGAGCCTGGGGGAGAGACGAGCCCGCACTGTTGAGAGCAGCGCAGAGCTGAAACACGCTGGCCAGGAGCGCCCGCACAGACCACCCCGCTGGCTGCGACATCAGGAAACACCCACTGTCCCCATCCCCGTCCCCTTCACTGCCCTGAGACTCGCCTCTGCTAGGAGAGGAAGTGCTCCCTGGCCCATGCTAGGCAGCTGGTGCCACGGCGACCTGGCAGAGGATTAAACACGGTGCCAACTGCAGCCTGCCACTCACCAGCCAACCACGTGGCTGGGAACCTCCCTGGACGGCAGGGCCCAGGTCCTCTGGAGACCACCACCCCCTTCCAGAACCAGGTGACACGCCCAGGCCGACACCCCGCCACGCAGCTCCATCCTAGCTGTCCACGAGCGCAGGGCACCCACCGACTGTGCGGCTGACAGGGCCAGGTCCCCCAGCTGGTTGAGGAAGTACAGGCGGGCCATGGCGGGGACCAGGTCCATGATGAGGTGGTAGTCAGCCATGTTCTGTGAGTACAGCTCCAGCCGCTTCAGGTCATAGGGCAGGGACAGCGGGGGCGCTCCCTCCCCCAAAGGGCACAGGGGCTGTCAGCCGTCAGCACTCCTGAACCGGTCCCCTAAACACAGCGCCAGGGCACGCGGGAGTAGGTCAGGAGACGCGTGTGAAGACTTCCGAGCACAGGAGGCTGGATGGCGGGGATGCCTTACTGCGAGAGGTCCATGTCCTTCAGCTTCGCCACCTCCGTCCTGTGTCTCTCCTGGAACTCCTTGGCTGCCTCGTCCTGTGGTCAGGGGACCAGAGAGAAGGTGGGAGTCAGGGTGAGCAAGGCACAGATAACTGTGAGCAGGGCCAGGGTGAATGGGCACGACGGGGACAGAGGCGGGTGAGCAGAAACCAGTGTCGGGGCGGCCCCACGCAGGGCGGAGAACGTCCCCCCGCCCCTGCCGGTCAGCTGGCCTTCAGAGCCTGACAGGCAGCTCCCGTTTCGGAGGACCTATGTGCTCACGCGGACACTTACAACGCCCCTCGGGAGGGATGGACAGCGTTTGTGTCAGGAGAGCCAGGTGTCTATGCTCATGATCTGGGGATGTCACACACCCCCAGGCCAGGACGGGCACCCACGAGCCGCCCAGGGTCACGGCACTCGCGGGCCCTCGGCAGGGACGCACCAGGTCATCACTCAGGGTCTTCATCGTGGGCTCCATGACCACATCCCTCACTGCCACCATCTGTTCCTCGATGGCCTTTTCTTGCACGTCATTAAACAGCTATGAAAGACCACAGGGAGAGGTGGTGGGCAACGGCCCTGGTTCCCAGAGACCAAGCACCTGGGACTGTAGAGAAAGGCATGCACCCGGAAGACACAGCGAGGCCCCGTGCGGCTCAGGACACGCAGGGAGGGCAGGACACAGGCTGGACACGTGTGCACCCTACGGGCAGGACGCCGAGCTGCAGAGACGGATGAGGGCCCGCGTCTGTGGGGAGTGGGCGTGTACAGATCTACAGACACGCACAAGGCCAAGACCTGGCCGCCCGCCCTGGCCGGGCTACCTTCACGACTTTGCGGACGATGCGGTTGAAGAGCCCCATCAGCTGGCCCATGGGCAGCGCGAGCTCCTTCTCCAACTGCTCCAGGGGCTTGTGCTGCAGGCCGAGCCCCAAGAGGAGAGCCTGGGGGAGAGACGAGCCCGCACTGTTGAGAGCAGCGCAGAGCTGAAACACGCTGGCCAGGAGCGCCCGCACAGACCACCCCGCTGGCTGCGACATCAGGAAACACCCACTGTCCCCATCCCCGTCCCCTTCACTGCCCTGAGACTCGCCTCTGCTAGGAGAGGAAGTGCTCCCTGGCCCATGCTAGGCAGCTGGTGCCACGGCGACCTGGCAGAGGATTAAACACGGTGCCAACTGCAGCCTGCCACTCACCAGCCAACCACGTGGCTGGGAACCTCCCTGGACGGCAGGGCCCAGGTCCTCTGGAGACCACCACCCCCTTCCAGAACCAGGTGACACGCCCAGGCCGACACCCCGCCACGCAGCTCCATCCTAGCTGTCCACGAGCGCAGGGCACCCACCGACTGTGCGGCTGACAGGGCCAGGTCCCCCAGCTGGTTGAGGAAGTACAGGCGGGCCATGGCGGGGACCAGGTCCATGATGAGGTGGTAGTCAGCCATGTTCTGTGAGTACAGCTCCAGCCGCTTCAGGTCATAGGGCAGGAACAGCACATCCAGCCCCTCCCGGCTCAAGGCTGCACGTGGACACGGCAGGCGGTCAGTCGGGGTCCACGCGCCGCACGAGCAGCATCCCCCAGGTGGCGCCTGACACACAGAGGCTGCAGAGTGCCGTCTCGAGGGAACGCGCCCTGCCCTGGGGGACAACTCTGTCACAGGGAGGCCGCCCAGACCTCGCGAGGGCGGGACCGCTGGCAGGGGCCTTGCTCAGAGGCCCTGCCCTCTAAGTCGCTTCGAGAGCCTCGGAGATGCACAGGCTCCACTGGGTGAGGCTTCTCGCCAAACCCCACACATGTGTGCACATGTGTACATATATGTCAAACAGGCACATATATGTGCACACATGTGCACATGTGAAAATGGGCAACAGAAACCCGTGTCTGCGCACACGTGCACATGTGACACAAGCAACAGAATACCCCCACACGTATGTGCACGTGTAAAACAGGAAACAGAGAAGGCTACAACGCTCATGGGCC